>NC_084639.1:7775025-7850025 GCF_033978795.1 Nerophis ophidion | reverse complement strand
ATTTGTGAGGTCACACACTGATGTTGGTCGAGAAGGCCTGGCTCTCAGTCTCCGTTCTAATTAATCCCAAAGGTGTTCTATCATGTTCAGGTCAGGACTCTGTGCAAGCCAGTCAAGTTAATCCACACCAGACTCTGTCATTCATCTCATTATAGGTGGCATCCTATGACAGTTCCACGCTGGAAATCACTAAGTTCTTGAGAGCAGCCCATTCTTTCACAAGTGTTTTTGTAAACACCTGTGGCCGGGCCCAGCGATTAGGACACATACTTGCCAACCCTCCCGGATTTTCCGGGAAACTCCCGAAATTCAGCGCCTCTCCCGAAAACCTTCCGAGACAAATTTTCTCTCGAAAATCTCCCGTAATTCAGGCGCATCTGGAGGCCACGCCCCCTCCAGCTCCATGGGGACCTGAGTGACGTGTCGACAGCCTGTTTTCACGTCCGCTTTCCCACAATATGAAGAGCGTGTTTGCCCAACGACGTTATAAATATAGAATGATAGAGGGCGGGTTCTTGGTTTCTTATGTGGGTTTATTGTTAGGCAGTTGCATTAACGTTCTCCCAGCGCGGTAAAACAACACACAACAGCGGTCCGTTTTCGTCTACTGTAAAGCAGTTTGTCTGCCGTAAACAGCAATGTTGTGACACATTCTTAAATTGGACAGTACTGCCATCTACTGTACATGCATATGGTTAGAAAAACAAGGATGGACAATTCAACCCTTAACTCAACAATGAGTAGATGAGTATTATGTGTGTGTAAATGTGTAAATAAATGAACACTGAAATTCAAGTATTTCTTTTATTTATATATATATATATGAAATACTTGACTTGGTGAATCTAGTTGTAAATATACTCCTCCCCTGTTAACCACGCCCCCAACCATGCCTCGCCCCCCACCTCCCGAAATCGGAGGTCTCAAGGTTGGCAAGTATGTTAGGACACCTGATTCTGATCATTTGGATGGGTGGCCAAATACTTTTGGCCATATATTGCATCTGCATCTGACTCTATTTTCTTACTTTTTTGCCGATCAAACATTGTTATGAAGCCGACTGATGACTTTGATTGTGCCTAATGACACAAACTGTGCATTCTGCCAACAGGAGGACATGAATCTGAATGAAGAGCGGAAGGCCCCCCTTCGCGGGAAGGACTTGAGCACCAAACGGGAGATGGTGGTCCAGTACATCTCAGCCACAGCCAAATCTGTAAGTCAAAGAAGCTCGGACGCAAAGTGAAGTGTGGTCGCCCAAATGACTCTAGAGCAGGGGTCACCAACCTTTCTGAAACCAAGAGCTACTTCTTGGGTACTGATTAATGCAAAGGGCTACCAGTTGGATACACACTTAAATAAATTGTTAGAAATAGCCAATTTGCTCAATTTACCTTTAATAAATAAATCTATATATATATATAAAATAATGGGTATTTCTGTCTGTCATTCCGTCGTACATTTTTTTTTACGGAAGGTTTTTTGTAGAGGATAAATGATGAAAAAAACACTTAATTGAACGGTTTAAAAGAGGAGAAAACAGGGAAAAAAATGAAAATAAAATTTTGAAACATAGTTTATCTTCAATTTCAACTCTTTAAAATTCAAAATTCAACCGAAAAAAAAGAAGAGAAAAACTAGCTAATGCGAATATTTTTGAAAAAAAATAATTTATGGAACATCATTAGTAATTTTTCCTCATTAAGATTAATTTTCAAATTTTGATGACATGTTTTAAAAAGGTTAAAATCCAATCTGCATTTTGTTAGAATATATAACAAATTGGACCAAGCTATATTTCTAACAAAGACAAATCATTATTTCTTCTAGATTTTCCAGAACAAAAATTTTAAAAGAAATTCCAAAGACTTTGAAATGCGATTTAAATTTGATTCTACAGATTTTCTAGATTTGCCAGAATCATTTTTGGGAATTTTAATCAAAATAAGTTTATAGAAATATTTCACAAATATTTTTCGTCGAAAAAACAGAAGCTAAAATGAAGAACTAAATTAAAATGTATTTATTATTCTTTACGATAAAAAAAATTAATTTACTTGAACATTGATTTAAATTGTTAGGAAAGAAGAGGAAGGAATTTAAAAGGTAAAAAGGTATATGTGTTTAAAAAATCCTAAAATAATTAAGGTTGTATTTTTTCTCTAAAATTGTCTTTCTGAAAGTTATAAGAACCAAAGTAAAAACAAAAAATGAATTTATTTAAACAAGTGAAGACCAAGTCTTTTAAAATATTTTCTTGGATTTTCAAATTCTATTTGAGTTTTGTCTCTCTTAGAATCAAAAATGTCGAACAAAGCGAGACCAGCTTGCTAGTAAATAAATACAATTCAAAAAATAGAGGCAGCTCACTGGTAAGTGCTGCTATTTGAGCTATTTTTAGAACAGGCCAGCGGGCGACTCATCTGGTCCTTACGGGCGACCTGGTGCCCGCGGGCCCCGCGTTGGTGACCCCTGATTTAGATGTTGTGATGAATCTCCAGAATGAGTTCAGTCTGATTCCTCTGCTTTGCTTCCCTCACGCACTCACTTCTGTCAAATCTCCACCCTTCCACGCTTCCTTCATCTTCTGGTTTTCATTTATTTTCCCCGCGCCCATCATCTTTTTTTTTCCGCCCCGTCGTGCTGCAATCTGCCGTTGTAGGCCGCCATCACTCGGTAACTGTAGGACACTCACTCACAGACTCACTCAATGCTCGGTGGACGGTCAGAGCCTCTTCAGCCGTATGCTTGCATGCACATTGTTTTGGTGGGTTGATGGCCGGATCTTGCGTGCTTGCATGTTTCTTTGGAGCATTTTAAATGGCCACTGGGTCTTTTTCATTTATTAAACTGGTGCAATCTTGCATTAAGCAGTTCCGAAAACAGTCACCACAAGCAATTTTGAAATACTTAAAACTAGGGATGTCCGGTAATATCGGACCGCCGGTATTATCGGCCGATAAATGCTTTAAAATGTAATATCGGAAATGATCAGTATCTGCTTCAAAATGATCGTTATGGGTTTCAAATAGTAAAATGTATGACTTTTTAAAACGCCACTGTGTACACGGACGTAGGGAGTAGTACAGAGCACCAATAAACCTTAAAGCATAGGTGTTAAACTCTGGCCCGCGGGCCAAATTTGGCCCGCCGTGTTATTTCATTTGGCCCTTGAGGCAATATCAAATTAACATTAGAGCTGGCCCGCCGGTGTTATACAGTGGTGCCGCTGTAACACCGCATTTACCGGTTTCCCGGGAGACTCTCGAATTTCAGTGCCCCTCCCGAAAATCTCCCGGTGCAACCATTCTCCCGAATTCCACCCGGACAACAATATTGGGGGTGTGCCTTAAAGGCACTGCCTTCAGCGTCCCCTACAACCTGTCGTCAAGTCTGTTTTTCCTCCTCACAAACAGCGTGCCGGCCCAGTCATGTAATATATATGCGGCTTCTACACACATGTAAGTAAATGCAAAGCATACTTGATCAACAGCAGACAGGTCACACTGAGGGTGGCCATACAAACAACTTTAACACTGTTACAAATACGCGCCACACTGTGAACCCACACAAAACAAGAATGACCAACACATTTCGGGGGAACATCCGCACCGTAACACAACATGAACACAACAGAACAAATACCCAGAACCCCTTGCAGCCCTAACTCTTTCGGACCGCTACAATATACACCCCCTCCCCGCTACCAACAAACCCCGCCCCATTAACCCCACCCACCTGAGCCCCGACATTAACTGAGCAGTAAAAAGGCCGGAATGGTTGATTTATTCATTATTTTATTTTCAAATGTATTAGCCTCTGGAAAAAGTCAATGTTAATATTTACCTCAGAAGGCTGCAAATACAAAAGAGGCATTCAATTTTTATTTAAATTTGATTTGATATGTCATTGATATTTTTTCATTATTATTATTATTATTTGAAACTCGATTTTGCATGTCACTATAAAGTTATATAAGCCTTGCTTGTTCAATATTCAATGAAAAACTTGTTTGGGTCCTTATTAAAAGATTAATTAGTTCAACCTCGGCCCGCGGCTTTGTTCAGTTTTAAATTTTGGCCCACTCTGTATTTGAGTTTGACACCCCTGCCTTAAAGGCATCGCCTCTGCATGCCTGCCCAGTCACATAATATCTACGGCTTTACACACACAAACAAGTGAATGCAACGCATACTTGGTCAACAGCCATACAGGTCACACTGAGGGTGGCCGTTCAAACAACTTTAACACTGTTACAAATATGCGCCACACTGTGAACCCAGACCAAACAAGAATGACAAACATTGCGGGAGAACATCCGCACCGTAACACAACATAAACCCAACAGAACAAATACCCAGAATTCCTTACAGCACTAACTCTTCCGGGACGCTACAATATACACCCCCGGATATCCCCTACTCCCTACACACACCTCAACCCCGCCCACCTCAACCTCTTCATGCTCTCTCAGGGAGAGCATGTCCCAAATTCCAAGCTGCTGTTTTGAAGCATTTTACAATAAATAAGCACTTTGTGTCTTCAATAATAAATATGGCAGTGTAGATTTATTTTGGAAAGCCTTATTACATTGTTTAATGCATCCAGCAAGGGGCATCACAACAAAATTAGGCATAATATTGTGTTAATTCCACAACTGTATATGTCTGTATCGGTTGATATCGGTATCGGTAATTAAGAGATGGACAATGTCTGCAAAAAAGCCGTTATTGGACATCTTTACTTACAACTCATGCAAACTGTTTCTTTGGATATTTGCCAAGTCTCGCATGGCAGGATGTACTAGATTTGGTCTACTTGGGAGTGTTTTGTATTAGTTAAACATGCTACCGGTTATGAACGTTCTAATACAGGGGTTTCAAACGTATGGCCCGAGGGCCTGATCGGTCCTACAAACAGTTTCATCCGGCCCGCGGGATGAGTTTGCGGAGTATAAAAATGGACCTGTATTTTTTGAATGAAAACAACAGCTGTTCTAAATGTGTCCACTGGATGTCTCAATACCTATTCTTTGGATCTTTGTAGATGATGCTATGTACAAAATAGACTACACGGTCAAGGAAAATTATCAAACTACATAAATAACATACTGTTATTTGATTTTGATATAATGTTTTTATCTTGATAGATTGAAGTTTAAAACCAATGAGTTGACTGATGAACATTATCACATAATTTGTTTCTAAAATATACATAACAACAAAATAATTATAAACCGCAACAAGTAAGTGTAAAAAAAAAAACAGGATTTGTAAATTTGTGCTTGTTCTATTTTTAAACAAAGAACACATTCTGAAGTTGTCTTTATTTTTAAGTTATCGTGCCGTGATTTTACCTGTTTGGCTCACTTGCGAGTAACTTTTTCTCCATGTGGACCCTGATCTAAAATTTAGTTTGACACCCCTGCTCTAATACAAATATTATAATAACAATTAGGGATGAACATTTTATTCATTATTATCATGGTATTTTTAAATGTGCTTACAATTTTGAAATCTTTTAAACCAAGTTTTAAAATTATTTCTTTTTTAGAAGATATCATTGTGCTTCATGTACCTCAAGTATAAATTGAATCTCCAAATGAAAGCAACACAAGTGCGTAGTATAATGGCAGAAACAAAATAATAACATGAATAAATACAAATAAATGTGAGAATTGTGCAAGATGGAACCTAATGCTTATAAGAGATGAACAATTAAAACAAATGTAACAGCACTTTTTGTCCATTAAGATACAAATAGTGTTTATATATGAGATCTAGTCATACATACACAGAATGGCTGCACCTTTATGGCCAAAATAATAATCACAATTATTGATTGTTAGTTAAAACAGGTGTAAACGGGACGACATCATGTAATTTGTATTGTCTGATTAAAAGGCTACAGATAAATACATTTAAAGACAATGTTTGTGTTTGTACATTAAAGGGGAACATTATCACAATTTCAGAAGGGTTAAAACCAATAAAAATCAGTTCCCAGTGGCTTATTTTATTTTTCCAATTTTTTTTCTAAATTTTACATCTCCCGGAATATCCCTAAAAAAAAGCTTTAAAGTGCTTGATTTTCGCTATTTGCGATGCCACTGTTCATTTCCCTGTGACGTCACACAGCGATTACAATACAAACAATGGTGAATAGCACAGCAAGATATAGCGACATTAGCTCGGATTCAGACTCGGATTTCAGCGGCTTAAGCGATTCAACAGATTAAGCATGCATTGAAACAGATGGTTGGGGTATGGAGGCAGATAGCAAAACCGAAATTGAAGAAGAAACTGAAGCTATTGAGCGGATAGCTATTGACGCTATTCGGCTATTACGCGTTAGCATCGCCGGTAAAATGTGCAGACCAACCGATCAGGACTTTCACATTGACACTGGATCAATAAGTCAATAACAACAGAACTCAACTTTGTGATTTCGTTGACTTTATCGTTGGGAATGCATCTGCTTTGAGTGTCGCAGGATATCCAGCGATTCTTGTCATTTCTGTGCCATCTATGTCGTGTCATCACCGGTAAAAACCAAACGAGGGACTTTCGCATCTCTTGACACTGGAGCAACTTAAATCTGTCGATTGGTATGTGTTTGTTTGGCATTAAATGAGGATGGAGGGAAAGGCTGGATGTAAATATAGCTACAAATGAGGCATAATGCACACAGCTAGCCTAAATAGCATGTTAGCATCGATTAGCATGCCGTGCTATTCGATGCACATTCTCCGTAAATCATCTTGAATCCACCCCTGATCATGTGGTTACACCCTCCGACAACACACCGACGAGGCATGATGTCTCCAAGGTAGCGGAAAACAGTCGAAAAAACGGAAAATAACAGCTGATTTGACTCGATGTGGTAGGGAAACATGGTGTTGACGACCCATGTGACGTCACGTTCTGACGTCGTCGCAAAGAGAGCGATAAGCAGAAAGGCGTTTAATTCGCCAAAATTTACCCATTTAGAGTTCGGAAATCGGTTAAAAAAATATATGGTCTTTTTTTTGCAACATCAAGGTATATATTGACGCTTACATAGGTCTGCTGATAATGTTCCCCTTTAATAGTATCAATATGTCAGTTTTTTCTCATTACATAATGCCTTTATCTCTATTTTTTACATTTTGATAGAGTGGTATTTTTTTAACTGATTAAAATGTACATGTACATGCCGTATCAGGACAGATTTATTAAGAGTCTGAGCAGAAATATGTCATATAGGAATTATCCATACACCATAATGGGCGGTATAGCTCGGTTGGTAGAATGGCCGTGCCAGCAACTTGAGGGTTGCAGGTTCGATTCCCGCTTCCGCCATCCTAGTCACTGCCGTTGTGTCCTTGGGCAAGACACTTTACCCACCTGCTCCCAGTGCCACCCACACTGCTTTAAATGTAACTTAGATATTGGGTTTCACTATGTAAAGCGCTTTGAATCACTCGAGAAAAGAGCTATATAAATATAATTCACTTCACTTCACACTTCTCATGCATGTTTTTTAAAATAATACCTTTGTAAAAAGGAAAAAAACAAACAAGTAATGTAAAAAAACAACAAAAAAAACATGCTTTTTGATATCAATATAAAAACACAAAATGCAGATAAAGACAAAAATAAACAAGTTTTGCGGTAGAAAATTGATGAATGGTTGTTTACAACACCACGTGGTTTAGTGCAGCAGTTTGGCCCCAAAAAAATAAACACTAGTTATACCTCCCGCATTTAATACACAATCTTCGTACCTCACTATTCGATGAGATGACAAAACAATTCAGCTCATATTGATGTTATCGGAACACTAACGACATTAGCAGTTAATTAGCGGACATGTGACAATCGCAGTAAACAAAGCAAAGACTTTACAAACCAGTTGTGGTAAGCGTTGCCGAAACACAGCCTGCTGCCTGTTTCCTCACGTCATTAACGCTCATTTACAGCAGGTGAGTGGACGCTGTGTTGCAAAAATTAAATAAACATCAAATATTTTGGTATGTGTATGTCCCCAATAGGGCAGCACGGTGGTAGAAGGGTTAGTGCATCTGCCTCACAATACGAAGGTCCTGAGTAGTCCGGGGTTCAATCCGTGTGGCATTTGCATGTTCTCCCCGTGACTACGTGGGTACTCCGGCTTCCTCCCACCTCCAAAGACATGCACTTGGGGATAGATTTATTTGCAACACCTAAAAAAAAAAAATGACCCTAGTGCGTGAATGTTGTCTATCTGTGGTGGCCCTGCGATGAGGTGGCGACTTGTCCAGGGTGTACCCCGCCTTCCGCCCGAATGCAGCTGAGATAGGCTCCAGCGACCCCAAAGGGACAAGTGGTAGTGAAGTGAAGTGAATGATATTTATATAGCGCTTTTTCTCTAGTGACTCAAAGCGCTTTACATAGTGAAACCCAATATCTAAGTTACATTTAAAGCAGTGTGGGTGGCACTGGGAGCAGGTGGGTAAAGTGTCTTGCCCAAGGACACAACGGCAGTGACTAGGATGTGACTAGGATGGCGGAAGCGGGGATCGAACCGGCAACCCTCAAGTTGCTGGCATGGCCGCTCTACCAACCGAGCTATATCGCCCCTGTGGTAGAAAAATGGATGGATGGATGGATGTCCCCAATATTGTCCACACTTGTCTCCATCTAACAAGCAGTGCACTCTTTAACATATGCCGAGAATCCACGCTACGGAAGTGAAACGAAGGAGATAAAGTGAAACAAAACCTTTGGTTCCGTTTACTCCGAGGGAAAAACTCCTGGAGCTAGGTCCGTGTAGTTGCTTTGCGCCATGTTTTCTCGAGCCAAACGGCGCTTCCAGGAAGTAAGCAGTGTTGCCTAAAATGCAATAATAAATGAGGTTTTTTTTAATAATTACAGATATACACGGGATTTTACCGCAGTTGATCATTATACCATTTTCCGTTACATCCCTAGTGAAGTGAAGTGAATTATATTTATACAGCGCTTTTCTCTAGTGACTCAAAGCGCTTTACATAGTGAAACCCAATATCTCCGGTCCGATGACCATGGATGAAGTACTGACTGTCCAGAGTCGAGACCCAGGATGGACCGCTCGTCGGGACCCAGGATGGACCGCTCGCCTGTATCGGTTGGGGACATCTCTACGCTGCTGATCCGCTTGAGATGGTTTCCTGTGGACGGGACTCTCACTGCTGTCTTGGAGCCACTATGGATTGAACTTTCACAGTATCATGTTAGACCCGCTCGACATCCATTGCTTTCGGTCCCCTAGAGGGGGGGGGATTGCCCACATCTGAGGTCCTCTCCAAGGTTTCTCATAGTCAGCATTGTCACTGGCGTCCCACTGAATGTGAATTCTCCCTGCCCACTGGGTGTGAGTTTTCCTTGCCCTTTTGTGGGTTTTTCCGAGGATGTTGTAGTCGTAATGATTTGTGCAGTCCTTTGAGACATTTGTGATTTGGGGCTATATAAATAAACATTGATTGATTGATGATTGATCTAAGTTACATTTAAACCAGTGTGGGTGGCACTGGGAGCAGGTGGGTAAAGTGCCTTGCCCAAGGACACAACGGCAGTGACTACGATGGCAGAAGCGGGACTCGAACCTGCAACCCTCAAGTTGCTGGCACGGCCGCTCTTCCAACCGAGCTATGCCGCCCTAATAACAATAGTACCCAAGATTGTGTTATCCATTTATTAAAAAAGGCTAGAAAAAGGGAAATTAATTTGTCTCGCCCTCCACTAGCTTCCAAAACTGCAAAGCATCATCATTTATTAGCCTCCTCATTGCTATGGTAATTAACCGGCGTTATTGATAATGATGATTTTTATTTTTTATTTTTTTTTGTGTCCGAGTTGATTGAATTCCTCACCGGGCTCATCATTCTTGTGTGTGAGTAATTGTTTTATTTAAATGGATATCAATCCGTGTAGTCAAAAGACAGGAGGACAAAACGTGACGTCTCCCAGCACGCCTTGATTACTTTCATTAGGACTTGAAGCAGAAAAAGAAGACGAGGTGGGTGGGGAGGCTCGAGTGTCAGTTTTGACATATCAGCGCGTGGCACAGTGGGTAGTTTCCGGCGCTGAAAAGTGTACCTTGCCTTTGTTCAAGTGCCTCCAGCCTCCGTTCGCTTTAATGGGGTCGAAGGGGACGGTTTAAGTTTGACTTTTTAGATCGATTTTTACCGATGTAGGAGAAATGAAGTAGACAAAAGGGTGGTACTTGCAAAATAAACTATTTGTGAGAACAATTGGCCATAACGGAGATGAACATTTGACTAAATATTAATGATAAACATTTACTTGACAATGGAGAAATTGGAAAATATTTGTGACGGTTTCGTGGCTTCGTAATGTGGATGGTGCTCTTCCAAGATGTAGATCGGGCTCGGACACAGCGTACAAGTAAGAAATAATGGTTTATTTAAACCAGGGGTCACCCACCTTTTTGAAACCAAGAGCTACTTCTTGGGTACTGATTAATGCGAAGGGCTACCAGTTTGATACACACTTAAATAAATGGCCAGAAATAGCTAATTTGCTCAATTTACCTTTAATAAATACATCTATACATAAAAAGGGTATTTCTGTCTGTCATTCCGTTGTACATTTTTGTTCCTTTTACGGAAGGTTTTTTGTTGAGAATAAATGATGGAAAAAACACTTAATTGAACGGCTTAAAAGAGGAGAAAATACGAAAAAATTGAAAATTAAATTTTGAAACATAGTTTATCTTCAATTTCGACTCTTCAAAATTCAACGGAAAAAAATGAAGAGAAAAACTAGCTAATTCGAATCGTTTTGAAAAAATGAAAAAAAAATATTTATGGAACATCATTAGTAATTTTTCCTGATTAAGATTGATTTTACAATTTTGATGACATGTTTTAAATAGGTTAGAATCCAATCTGCATTTTGTTAGAATATATAACAAATTGGACCAAGCTATATTTCTAACAAAGACAAATCATTATTTTTCTAGATTTTCCAAAACAAAAATTTTAAGAGAAATTCAAAAAACTTTGAAATAAGATTTAAATTTGATTCAAAAGATTTTCTAGATTTGCCAGAATAATTTTTTTGAATTTTAATCATAATAAGTTTGAAGAAATATTTCACAAATATATTTCGTCGAAAAAACAGAAGCTAAAATGAAGAATTAAATTAAAATGTATTTATTATTCTTTACAATAAAACAAATAAATTTACTTGAACATTGATTAAAATTGTCCGGAAAGAAGAGGAAGGAATTGAAAATGTGTTTAAAAATCCTAAAATCATTTTTAAGGTTGTATTTTTTTCTCTAAAATTGTCTTTCTGAAACTTATAAGAAGCAAAGTAAAAAAATAAATGAATTTATTTAAACAAGTGAAGACCAAGTCTTTAAAATATTTTCTTGGATTTTCAAATTCTATTTGAGTTTTGTCTCTCTTAGAATTAAAAACGTTGACTAAAGCGAGACCAGCTTGCTAGTAAATAAATAAAATTTAAAAAATAAAAGGCAGCTCACTGGTAAGTGCTGCTATTTGAGCTATTTTTAGAACCGGCCAGCGGGCGACTCATCTGGTCCTTACGGGCTACCTGGTGCCCGCGGGCCCCGCGTTGGTGACCCCTGATTTAAACTAAAAACAGGCTAAGAACAGAAACACTGGTTCAATCCCCACTTAGTACCAACCTCGTCACATCCGTTGTGTCCTGAGCAAGACACTTCACCCTTGCTCCTGATGGGTGCTGGTTAGCGCCTTGCAGGGCAGCTCCCTCCATCAGTGTGTGAATGTGAGTGTGAATGGGTAAATGTGGAAGTAGTGTCAAAGCGCTTTGAGTACCTTGAAGGTAGAAAAGCGCTATACAAGTACAACCCATTTAAACTATAAACAGATACCGAAATATAGCTTACCGCTACGCTGCAAAGACACAACCCGAAACGATACGAGGGGAGCGACAATACGGAAGTGACATCGACATGACAATCCAGCACTGACTGGAGGAGAAAAGCAGGTAAAAATATGGGCGGGCTGATTGACACCAGGTGTGGCTAGGTGCCAATCAGCCGCATCTGAGGGGACACAGCACTCAGGGAAAAAGACAGGAAACAGACAAAATAAGAGCGCTGACAGGAACTAAAGACAGGAAATACTACACACACACAGAGGGAAAAGTAAAACACATACAAACTGTCAGGGGCATGCCTGACAAAAACATTGGTATCGGGACAACTCTACGGTGCACTGGTATAGTGAGGTACTGCCGTAATTGTAAGAACATGTCCATTCCCATTATTGTCTGAATATTAAATACTTATCAAATGAATCAGAATCTACATATGAAGAAGACCACATGATCTGTCAATGAAACAATCGTGTAGTGTGGGGGTAGGGAACCTGTGGCTCTCGAGCCAGTTGTGGATCTTTTGATGACTGCATCTGGCTCTCAGATAAATCTTAGCTGACATTGCTTAAAGGCCTACTGAAATTAGATTTTCTTATTCAAACGGGGATAGCAGGTCCATTCTGTGTGTCATACTTGATCATTTCGTGATATTGCCATATTTTTGCTGAAAGGATTTAGTAGAGAACATGGACGATAAAGTTCGCAACTTTTGGTCGCTAATAAAAAAGCCTTGCCTTTACCGGAAGTAGCAGACGATGTGTGCGTGACGTCACGGGTTGAAGGGCTCCTCATATCCTCACATTGTTTACAATCATGGCCACCAGCAGTTAGAGCGATTCGGACCGAAGAAGCGACAATTTCCCCATTAATTTGAGCGAGGATGAAAGATACGTGGATGAGGAAAGTGAGAGTGTAGAACTAGAAAAAAAAAAAGGTGAGGACAGTGGGAGCGACTCAGGTGTTATTAGACAGATTTACTAGGATAATTCTGGAAAATCCCTCATCTGCTTATTGTGTTACTAGTGTTTTAGTGAGATTATATGGTACCTGAAAGTCGGAGGGGTGTGGCCACGGGTGTGGTGACCGCCAATGGGAGGAGGTAATAGTCCACAGCATCTGCAAAAGGACGCAAGCTCCGACTTATTACCACAATTTTCTCACCGAAACCTGCCAGTCGACATGTGGTCGGGAGCCATGTTCACTTGACCGCTCTGTTCCAAAGTAAAGCTTCTTCACCTTCGGGAATTTTAAAGAAGGAAACACCGGCTGTGTTTGTGTTGCTAAAGGCAGCCGCAATACACCGCTTCCCACCTACATCTTTCTTCTTTGACGTCTCCATTATTAATTGAATATACTGCAAAAGATTCAGCAACACAGATGTCCAGAATACTGTGTAATTATGCGATTAAAGCAGACTACTTATAGCTTGGATCGGGCTGGAAAAAAATGTCCTCGACAACGCACGCGTCATCATTCCGCGACGTTTTCAACAGGAAACTTTGCGGGAAATTTAAAATTGCAATTTAGTAAACTAAAAAGGCCGTATTGGCATGTGTTGCAATGTTAATATTTCATCATTGATATATAAACTATCAGACTGCGTGGTCGCTAGTAGTGGGTTTCAGTAGGCCTTTAACACGATAAGTAATGAATAATTCCGCTGGTAATCACAGAGTTAAAAATACAACATTCTCATGCATTTTAATCCATCCATCCATTTTCTACCCCACCTGCTCGAGAAGTCGTATTAATGGTAAGAAGCGGGACAAGCGGTAGAAAATGGATGGATGGATGGATGGATGGTTATTTTCAGAATAAAAATGTTATTCTGAGACTTATTATACTTAAAAATGCACGCATTTAGTTTTATTCAGTGTTAAAATATATTATACAGCTCTCCGAAAAATACATTTTAAAATTTTTGGCTTTCATGGCTCTCTCGGCCAAAAAGGTCCTTGGCCCCTGGTGTAGTGTGTCAGGGGCCATATTGCTTGTGGATACTGATGCATGCACTGTTGATGGAAGGTTTTTGTCTTACTGGAAATGTGAATGATGCAGGAATGTTGTACTATGGACTTTTTTGGTGTGCTGTGGTGCTTTTCACTTGTTTTGCTATATGTCACTTTGCACTTTCCCCCCTCTTTGTTATTGATGGTGTTTTAAATTCCGAATAGAATCCTCCGGTTCTTTTACCGCTGTAGACATGCAAACTTCAATATGAAATTGTAAGTCTTCTTCAAATGCAGCTACAGAGGCGGTGGTTCAGAGCTGCTAAAAAAATAGACATATATCTCCAAATATTGCTCGGATGCCTTGCCGATTTATGCAGCCTTGCTCTGTCGGGCGGGTTTTCAGCTTTAAAAAGCTTCATGCATAAGGTATTTGTTTGTTATATACTGCAAAATATACCATTGAGGTAGCTGCAGCCAAAACTTTGAAACGCTATCTATCGTTAAGAAAGACAGATTATTTTTTTTTTACTTGCATAAAATATGTCTTTCAAAGGAAAGGCTATGTTTATTCTTCCCCCCACCCTCATGCATTGCCACCTCTCTATCACCAGGCAATATTGAGAACTCCCAGTCGCGAGCAAGGGAGGGGGGTCTCAGCAGGTGTCTCGCAAATTACCCGATAACATGAAAAGGGGAATGACTTTATTTCCGAAGGGAGAATTTGCACATTGACCCTATTCATTTGAACACAATCTGTGTTTTTAAATTTTTTTTTATAACAGAACAGAGAACCTAGATCTATTTTTCAAGTGCGCGACGTGTCTAAGGACGTCCTTGACCATCAGCTTTGCATGTTTGTCTTTCACCTGCTGCCTTCATTATCTTCTGGCTTTTGAAAAATGATCACCAACTCCACTCTAACTTTCCTGTGACATTATTATTTTCTTTGTGTCTGTATGTTTTTCACTGACTAATTTCACGTTGGATGCCAAATCTGCTGCGCCTCACGCGTTTTTTTTGTGATGGGAAAGTCTTGTCCAACATTATGAAGGATGTTTTATCCGAATTTGAATTTACTTTAGTGTGGCCATACCAGTGTCATTTTTTTAATGCAACTCATGTTTTGACAGATATTTTAGGCTGTTTTACATGAAGTGGAACCTCTGAACGCCGAATTAATCCACCTGAAATCGTTTAAATTTTGAATTAGGGGAGAAATCGAGAGAAAACGCCAACAGTCGTGGTCAAAAGCTTACATTAACTTGTAATGTCATGGCTGTCTTGAGTTTCCAATAATTTCTACAACTTTTATTTTTTTGTGATAGAGTGATTGAAGCACATACTTGTTGGTCACAAAAAAACATTCATGAAGTTTGGTTCTTTTATGAATTTATTATGGGTCTACTGAAAATGTGACCAAATCTGCTGGGTCACAAGTATACATACAGCAATTACAGATCTCGGATAATATCGGGCTGCCAATATTATCGGCTGATAAATGCTTTAAAATGTAATATCGGAAATTATCGGTATCTGTTTCAAAGAGTAAAATGTATGACTTTTTAAAACGCAGCTGTAAGGACTGGTACGCGGACGTAGGGAGAAGTACAGAGCGCCAATAAACCTTAAAGGCCTTTGCGCGTGCCAAGGCTTTTCACACACACACACAAGTAAATGCAAGGCATACTTGGTCAACAGCTATACAGGTCACACTGAGAGTGGCTGTATAAACAACTTTAACACTGTTACAAATATGCGCCACACTGTGAACCCACACCGAACAAGAATGAAAAACATATTTCGGGAAAACATCCGCACCGCAACACAACATAAACACAATAGAACAAATACCCAGAATCCATTGCAGCACTAACTCTTCCAGGACGCTACAATATACTCCCCTTGCTACCCCCCCCACTTCCACACACTAGCAAAGATTGAGAAAACAGCGAGAAACACAATGACAATAAAACAAAATGTTGACATCAGCCAATAAGAACAGCACAAAGCTTTGTCTTTAAAAAAACAAAAAAATATGTTATTACATTTTCATATATCTATACGTATGTCTATATGTATGTATATGTGTGTATATGAGTATATATGTATGTATATGTGTATATATGTACATATGTGTGTGTATATATATATATATATATATATATATATATATATATATATATATGAATTTATATGTGTGTATATATGTACGTAAATATGTGTACGTACATACCCATATATGTATATATATATGTGAATATATATACATATATGTGTGAATATATATATGTGTATATGTATGTGTGAATATATATGTGTATATGTATGAGTGAATATATATATATGTATATGTATGTGTGAATATATATATATATATATATATATATATATATATACATATATGTGTATATGTTAATTTATATATATGTATATGTACAGTATATTTATATATATATATATATATATATATATATATATATATATATATATATATGTGTGTATATACATGTATGTATATGTGTATATAAGTATGTATGTATATATATATATATATACATGTATGTGAATATATATACATATATATGTGAATATATGTGGGTATATAGAGTAACGATATCCTCTGCTGTGCGAAGCTGGGGCGACCAACTACACAGACAAGAAAAACAAGCCATCTGAAAAAAATGAAATAAAATCCCTCCCCCAAAAATATGTTTGTGGCCGTCCAAATTCTTATTGTGTCGGAGAAATGTATGTAAGGGAAACACCACCTTTCACACAGGTGCCGTCCTACCATTGATATTACTCTTTAATGCTGTAAAATTGCTGGCATATTAGCCTTCTATACAGAACAGGGACATGGAAAAAGACGTTTTCAGCAACAATCCAAATAGAAAAATAATGTGTTTATAAATACCTGTACATTTAACAAATATTATGGATTTCTGTTTAAATTATTTTCTATTCGGAAAAAGGTAGTTTCGAACCATGAATTGATTAACTTGGTCCCCGACTTAAACAAGTAGAAAAACCTATTCGAGTGTTACCATTTAGCGGTCAATTACACGGAATATGTACTGTACTGTACAATCTACTAATACAAGTTTCAATCAATCAAAAAGTGGTTTTGTTCGACTTCAGAGGTTCCATTGTTTAGCCAGTCCATTTTCTCCCAACCTGATGGTACACTAAAATGCAAACAACCACGTTAGATTTGTGCCTACCTCTTCCAAGCGCCATCATTCTCTGCACTATAGGATGTGCAGTGTCTTAGGGATGTAACGATAAACCGCGGTGAAATTCAGGTTTCATATTTTAATTATCGCAAAACTGTGATAAATTATCGCACATTTTTAGAAATTCACGGTAACGCTGCTCATTTCCTGAAGAAATAGCTGGTGCGTTAATCACGAGCTTGCTTAGATGTTAACACAAATACAAGTGTGTTTCAGTCCTTACGTACTTTTAGAGTACATTCGACGATACCGTTTCACCATGAATTGATTAACGTGGACCCCGACTTAAACAAGTTGAAAAGCTAATTGGGGTGTTACCATTTAGTGGTCAATTGTACGCAATATGTACTGTACTCTGTAATCTACTAATAATCAATCAATCAATCATCCGTGATACATTTTCGTCACACATTACCATGCATCTAGAAAGTATTCCCAGTGCTTTACTTTTTCTGTATTTTGTTATGTTTCAGCCTTATTGCAAATTTGAATACATTAATTTTTGTTCTCAAAATTTTTAGGACAATGTAAAAATGTTTAAATTTTTTGCAAAATGTATTAAAAAATAATCTTGTACATATGTTTTACAGCCTTTTCATGTGTGTGACAATCATTGGTACTTTAACTTTGAATTTGCAAAATGTTTTAAAAATAAGTTTTCACTTTGTCATTACAGAGTATTGTGTGAAGAATTTTGAGGACAAAAATGAATTTATTCCATTTTGGAATAAGGTTACGTTCAAAAATGTTGAATAAGGTTCTGAATACTTTCCGGGATGCACTGTATGGCATTTTCATATCGTTACATCCCTACAGTCTGTTAAGATGGTGTTTATCAAAATATAATGCCGCGTTTTTATTATTTCTTTTTATTTCTTGCACATTTCTTTTTAAGGCATCAACTGTGGAAAAGGTTGCAAGCTTGTGTCAAACCGTGCCGAGTCAGCATAAAACATCCCCCGGCGCAGTAGGTCTCCTGCTGGAGTGGCGGCGTATACAAAGACTGATTAATGTCGCGCACCAGGCGGTGGCACGTGTAAAATTGACTTTACGGCACCTGTAAACCCTTGCAAGACGGCAGGGAGAGTCGGCGGAGAAGACATAGGAAATTAGATTTTCAAAGCGTGTGTGAGAGAGCTTAGAAGGGCAGGAGTGAAGGACAGGAGAGAGGAAAGGGGAGGTGGAAGGCAAAAGGCACGGCGTGTTCTTCTCAAGATGCATTTGCTTTGGACGCCACATGTGACCAGCAAAAATAAGCTGTAGCAATAGAATAGAATGTAAGTAGTTATCTGGCGCACCACGTCAATAGAAGCTGTACCATTGACAGACCGGAGTAGAATTTTATATAAAAAAACTTATAATACATCAGGGCTGAGCGCTATACCAGTATTTTAGTCCCTATACCGGTTATTATAGCTATACCAGTATTATATACCAGTATAATAGTGGTATATTTTAGAAAGCGGTATATATTTGAGACAATACCGCCATACCGGTATCTTTTTCGATGTGCCTTTGTTTCGGCCGTTTGCTCTTCTCTGCGCCTGACGGGCGAAGCACAGGGCGTCCTCTTTGGTTCACCCCCGCCCCTTGCGTGTTTTTGGAGGCACTATGACAAAATAAAAATAAAATATGGCACGCGGTGCCGACTTCTCGACTCCCAAGTAATACGACACTTTGGTCAGCAACTGCATTTGGCGATTTGTGGGTGACTTAGGGCTTTTTAATATCTCAATATTTTTGGGCCATGTCACGATACACGATATATATCTCGATATTTTGCCTTAGCCTTGAATGAACACTTGATGCATATAATCACAGCAGTATGAGGATTCTATGTGTCTACATTAAAATATTCCTGTTCATACCGTATTAATATATGCTCATTTTAAACTTTCATGCAGAGAGGGAAGCCAGAACTAAGTCAATTGACCAAAAGTGTATTTATTAAACAGTTATTAAGCAGTGGCACAAACATTCATGTCATTTCAAAACAGAAAGTTCAAGATTGTCAGAAACATTTTAAAACAAGCTATGAGTGCACTTTTGTGCATGATGTCACTAAAATGACATCAAAACAACACTAAATTAAAGTGTACTTTTTATACAGAACGCCAGTACAATAGTTTAAAACAAATAAAGTGCACTTTTGTGCATGATGCCACACAAGATATTTTAATTACTGTAAAATAAAAATGAGCTGCATAATAGGAAATCAAATAGTGTTCGTCCTTCGCTATGTGGTAGGTTCCTGCGGACGTTATCTCCTTCTGTTGTTGACTATTTTTTCATATGGTGTTGATGTGGAAATTGTTGCTTCGGCATTTTGTTGGTGTGGCACCGGCAGGAGAGGTTGACATGCGGAGTTTCAAGCACTCTTCATTCTCTAGCGCATGGGTGCCAAACTTGGCCCGCCATGTAATTTATTTTGGCCCTTGAGACAATATTAAATTAACATTAGAGTTGGCCCGCCGGTATTATACAGCATTCACCGCTAATTCTAATACTTGCCAACCCTCACGATTTTCCCAGGAGACTCCCGAATTTCAGTATCCCCCTGAAAATCTACTGGGGCAACCATTCTCTTGAATTTCTCCCGATTTCCACTCGGACAACAATATCAGCAGCGTGCCTTAAAGGTACTGCTTTTAGCGTCCTCTACAACCTGTCGTCATGTCCGCTTTTCCGCCATACAATCAGCGTGCCGGCCCAGTCACGTAATATATGCGGATTCTACACACACACAAGTGAATGCAAGCATACTTGGTCAACAGCCATACAGGTCACACTGAGGGTGCCCGTATAAACATCTTTAACACTGTTACATATATGCACCACACTGTGAACCCACACCAACAAGAATGACAAACACATTTCGGGAGAACATCCGCACTGTAACACAACGTCAACACAACAGAACAAATATCCAGAACCCCTTGCAGCACTAACTCTTCCGGGACGCCACAATATACCCAACCCCGGCCACCTCAACCGCTTCATGCTCTCTCAGGGAGAGCATGTCCCAAACTCCAAGCTGCTGTTTTGAGGCATGTTAAAAAAAATAATGCACTTTGTGACTTCACTAATAAATATGGCAGTGCCATGTTGGCATTTTTTGCCATAATTTATTGTTTAATGCATCCAGGGGGGCATCACAACCAAATTAGGCATAATGATGTGTTAATTCCACGACTATATGTATCAGTATCGATTGATATCGGAATCGGTAATTAAGAGTTGGTTAATTTCGGGATATTTGATATCGGCACACAAGCCATTATCGGACATCTCTAAACAAAACATTAGTGTTCTTGTCTTACATAGGGATTGTGAATGATAGGTAAAATTAAAACAAAAAAGTGCAGTTCCCCTTTAAGTAACAATTTACTTAATTTCCATATTTTTTTTATAATGGGGGGAAAACTTTTGTACGGCCTATTATCATCCCTGCATAATTTGCTGTAAAAGCAGTATCGCCACCCACCACGTTTGACAGGCAGCCGTGTTTAGTCGGGTTTCTTCCGCTAAGTGGTTATAAGTCACTGCGTCCGACAGGCGGGCGTTCAACTCGCCACTTGTTATGATGGACTGTTTCTTTTCCGATTTAAACTCCAAATGGGATGAAATCTGAGGACAGATAGCACCTCTGTGCCGGCATAAGTTTTGGGAAGAGGAGATAAAATGTCAGGCAAGCTCAGCTTTACGTTGATGGAATGGCCCTTGTCAAGACACTGCATGATATGCTGCTCGGTGTGTCTGGCTAGATTTTGGACCATATTATTTAGCATCCTTTTTTTCTAAATCGGTGGTGTTTATTTACTCTTTGGTTGGCCAATAACATAAATCCATTAATCAATCAATGTTGATTTGTATAGCCCTAAATCACGAGTGTCTCAAAGGGCTGCACAAACCACAAGCCGATGATTTTTATTAATTAAGACGAGCGTTCGCCAGCAAAAGTAACATCAGTCCCGTTTTAAAGCTAAATGCTAGAGAAGACTGACACTCTGATACCTTTTTCGGCCACTCCTCGTTGTTTTTCCGATCATGAATCAATTCTACCGATGAGTTAAAGGCCTACTGAAATGATGTTTTCTTATTTAAACGGGGATAGCAGGTTCATTCTATGTGTCATACTTAATCATTTCGCGATATTGCCATATTTTTGCTGAAAGGATTTAGTAGAGAACATCGACGATAAAAAAGCCTTGCTATTACCGGAAGTAGCAGACAATTTGCGCGTGACTTCAGGGTTTGTAGGTCTCCTCACATCCTCACATTGTTTACAATCATAGCCTCCAGCAGCAAGAGCTATTCGGATCGAAAAAAGCGACAATTTCCCCATTAATTTGAGCGAGGATAAAAGATTTGTGGATGAGGAAAGTTAGAGTGAAGGACTAGAAAAAAAAGTTAAAAAAAAAAAAAAAGGGCGAGTGCAGGGGGGGCGATTCAGATGTTATAGCTCGGTTGGTAGAGTGGCCGTGCCAGCAACTTGAGGATTCGATCCCCGCTTCCGCCATCCTAGTCACTGTCGTTGTGTCCTTGGGCAAGGCACTTTACCCACCTGCTCCCAGTGCCACCCACACTGGTTTAAATGTAACTTAGATATTGGGTTTCACTATGTAAAGCGCTTTGAGTCACTAGAGAAAAGCGCTATATAAATATAATTCACTTCACTTCACTATTAGACACATTTACTTGGATAATTCTGGAAAATCCCTTATCTGCCTATTGTGTTGCTAGTGTTTTAGTGAGATTAAATAGTACCTGAAAGTCGGAGAGGCGTGGCCACGGGTGTGTTGACCGCCAGTGTCTCTGAGGGAAGTCACGCAGCTGCAGCAGGACGGAAGCTCCGCTGTCGTCTCCGCTAAGAGCCGACTTATTACCACGTTCTCACCGAAAGCTGCCGGTTGACATGTGGTCGGGGTAAATGTTCGCTTGACCGCTCTGTTCCATAATAAAGCTTCACCTTCGGGAATTTTAAACAAAGAAACACCGGCTGTGTTTGTGTGGCTAAAGGCTAAAAGCTTCCCACCTCCATCTTTCTACTTTGACTTCTCCATTAATAATTGAACAAATTGCAAAAGATGCAGCAACACAGATGTCCAGAATACTGTGTAATTATGCGATTAAAGCAGACTACTTATAGCTTGTATCGGGCTGGAAAATAAAGTACGTCAAACGCACGCGTCATCATTTTCAACACGACACTTCGCGGGAAATCTAAAATTGCAATTTAGTAAAGTAAAAAAGGCCGTATTGGCATGTGTTGCAATGTTAATATTTCATCATTGATGTATAAACTATCAGACTGCGTGGTTGGTAGTAGTGGGTTTCAGTAGGCCTTTAAAGGCGATCTCTTCCACAGTTGTTGCCATGTACACAAACAATAAAGAAGACATCATAATGGTGAGGCAAGCCGCTGTAAATCATTCGCATCTCCTCTCTGTCTTACTAACACTTGAAACATCTGGAAATTGCAGACATGTTCTTTCATATGTATGCTTCTAATCGCTACTGTCAAATTTTAAAAAACAAAAAGTCATCTTTGCTGTGTACCTACCGTGTGAAGTACGTTGTTGTAATGTGACCCAAAGTTCAGCTCATGCCTCAATGTGTAATTGTCTGGCCTACTCATGACTGTGCTGTTTGTGTCTTTTTGCACATTAACCCTCTCCGCTGATTGCTGCATGCAGATAACTGGGAGCAAAGTGGCGGTAAGTAGTCTATTATTATTATCATTATTATTATTATTATTGTTGTTGTTACTATCATCATGTGGCTTCTGTATCTTCATGGCTGTCTGTAATTTGGCCGCACACACACCATGTGTTTCATGCATACAGTTATTTATTATATTTTGAGCATACATTTATACAATCAATATGCCCATTTGTGATGGGCATATTGATTGGATTGAAGGACTAAACTCAAAACCAGTGAAGTTGGCACGTTGTGTAAAACGTAGATGATTTGCATATCCTTTTCAACTTATATTCAATTGAATAGACTGCAAAGACAAGATATTTAATGTTCGAACTGAGTAACTTAATTCTTTTGGCAAAAAAATCATTAGCTTAGAATTTAATGGCAGCAACACATTGCAAAAAAGTTGGCACAGGGACATTTTTACCACTGTGTTACATGGCCTTTCCTTTTAACAACACTCATTTAACGTTTGGGAACTGAGGAGAACAATTTTTGAAGCTTTTCAGATGGAATTCTTTCCCATTCTTGCTTGATGTACAGCTTAAGTTGTTCAACAGTCCTGGGGTCTCCGTTGTGGTATTTTAGGCTTCATATTGCGCCACAATGGAAGTCAGGTCTGGACTACAGGCTGGCCAGTCTGGTACTCGCACTCTTTTACTACGAAGCCACGCTGTTGTAACGTGTGACTTGGCATTTGAAGTGAATTATATTCATATAGCGCTTTTCTCGAGTGACTCAAAGCGCTTTACATTGTGAAACCCAATATCTAAGTTACATTTAAACCAGTGTTGCTGGCACTGGGAGCAGGTGGGTAAAGTGTCTTGCCCAAGGACACAACGACAGTGATTAGGATGGCGGAAGCGGGAATCGAACCTGCAACCCCCAAGTTGCTGGCACGGCCACTCTACCAACCGAGCTATACCGCTCCTTGCTGAAATAAGCAGGGGCGTCCATGGTCACATGTGTTGCTCCAAAACCTGTATGTACATTTCGGCATTGATGATGCCTTCACAGATGTGTAAGTTACCCATGCCTTGGACACTAATGAACCCCCATACCATCACAGATGCTGGCTTTTTGTTAAGAAGGGGTGGGTCGCAGCTTGCTGCGGGGTTGTTCTCCCAGGAGTGCAGACAGACTACTCGGGACATGGCGTTTTGGTAAAAACATGATTTAATTTTAACTAAAAAAAAGATACAAACAAAAAGCGCTCAAAGCGCAGGCAGAACTCGGGCTAAGGAACAAAACTAACGCATAAACAGACTATGAACATAAACCAAACAAAACTTACTTGGCATGGCATGAAGCAGGAAACTACGGCAAGGCATGAATAAAGTCAGCGCAGAGCAAGAAAAGATCACAATGACGCCAGGAGGACCAACAGAAAATGACAGGCTTAAATTGTGATGTGGTGATTGAAAGCAGGTGCATGAGTTGTGAGGACAGGTGAACTGATTGGTTGTCATGGTGACAAAACGAGGAGTGAAAAAACTGGAACTTAAAGAGCCCAAAGGTCAAACAGCACATGGCCATACAAAAACATGATCAACAGACATGACACTTTTGAACTTTGCGCCGATAACAGCCCGTATGGTTCGTTTCCTCTTTGGTTTCGGAGGACACAACGTCCACAGTTTCCAAAAACAATTTGAAATGTGGACTCGTCAGACCACAAAACAATTTTCAACTTTGCATCAGTCTATCTTAGATGAGCTCGGGCCCAGCAAAGCCGGCAGGGTTTCTGGGTGTTGTTGATAAACGGTTTTCGCTTTGCATAGCAGAGTTTTAACCCGGACTTACAGATGCAGCGAAGAACTGTAGTTACTGACAGTGGTTTTCTGAAGTGTTCCTGAACCTTTTGATGATATTACAAACCGTCGATGGTGAAATTCCTTGCAATAGCTTGTTGAGAAATGTTGTTCTTAAACAATTTGCTCAGGCATTTGTTCACAAAGTGGTGGCCCTCGCCCCATCCTTGTTTATGAATGACTGAGCATTTCATGAAAGCTGATTTTGTACCCAATCACGGCACCCACCTGTTCCCAATTAGCCTGTTCACCTGAGGGATGTTCCAAATAAGTGTTTGATGAGCATTCCTCAACTTCCCCAGTCTTTTTTGCCACATGTGCCAGCTTTTTTGAAAAATGTTGCAGGCATCAAATTACAAATGAGCTAATATTTGCAAAACAGTAACAAAGTTTACCAGTTTTAACGGTAAGTATGTTGTCTTTGCAGTCTATTCACTCGAATATAAGTTGGAAAGGATTTGCAAATCATTGTATTCTGTTTTTATTTACCATTTACACAACGTGTCTTCACTGGTTTTGGGTTTTGTATTCAAGGAACTTTATTGTCATACCAGCACACATGAGAACCTGCAGGGATGCTTTTTAGTCAACTACTTTGCTGTCTAAAAGAGAACAACATGATTATATTATTATGATATTACACAATATTATACTGCATCCTGCAATAGCAGGCAGCATCATTTTGCCCAGTACAACACTGCCATGGAAACAGAAGTTCAGAACATGCAGAGAGCGACAAATGGCTTGATCATTCACCTTACGTTTCACTCCACCTTATGCCTGTATACAACGTTGCACAGAATGTTTTTGGGGTTTTTGACACAAACACACACAAAATCATTACCAATGTTTACCCATGTTTTTTGGGAAGTGTGACACTGTGACATTTCATTGACCTTTTTTTTTATGGGTTTGAAGCATTTGGAAGGTTTAACAGAGAAGACAAACACGGTAGTGACCCAGCCTACGCTCGGTCCATGCTCTCAGACACAACGCCCCCCTTTTTGAGGCACTTCACAGGGACAATTTTTTATCGATTGTTCCTTTGTGCTGTTTATTGCATGGAGGGAAGAGCTGAATCTTAGCCTCGCTCGTATTGATGTGGGCACTGTTGGGCCGCGTTCAGCGGCATTGGCCACATTGTGTTGGGTAAATGAAATATAACATAATCGGGCCCCGCTTGGGTCCGGGCTTCTTGTCGGAAATGCATAGGCTGCTACTTTGAAACTGTGTCAGATGAGGACACATGGAATTCTAAAAACTTTTTTCGAGGGCGAAAGCCGACTGCATGTAAAGTAACATAAAAGTGTGCATGTTATATTAAAAAGACTTAGATGCCACATGCGTGGACAACACCTTTTAGCTCCTATTTCAAAAATTGTGGACACTACTTAATTGGGGTCTTATGGCCACTTATGTGGACACTTATACTGCCATTTGGTGGTATCAGAAGAGTATCACATACAATGGAATTTGGGAAAAAAAAGTGTAAAAATAAGAATTAGCATTTCACTAAACATGAAGTACACGTTTGGAGTAACTACATTATATCAAAATATGATTCTTTGTTTTTAATTAGGGTCTAATTAGGGTCCAATAAGCCCAAATAGCAAAGAGAAATAAAAAAAAAGCATGTAAACAAACAGCTTGTGCCTTAATATAGCGTGTATATAATTAATTTAATCCCATAATAAGACTATGTGAAAGTTGGACTCCTATCTTGTTTACTTCCCTGACAACCTACTTAAAATGTTGTAATCAATCAGAAATATCAAGCAGCTAAAATAAGCCAAATATGGATGGATGTGTAGAGTGTTTTGCATTTTTCCCCATCATGCCTTGTAATTAGGGATGTCCGATAATGGCTTTTTTGCCGATATCCGATATTCATATACCGCCATCAGTGTGTGAATGTGTGTGTGAATGGGCGAATGTGGAAATACCGTCAAAGCGCTTTGGGCTCCTTAAAAAGGAGTAGAAAAGCGCTATACAAGTACAACCCATTTACCATATTGTCCAACACTTAATTACCGACACCGATATCAACCGATTCCAATATATACTGTCATGGAAATTAACACATTATTATGCCTAATTTTGTTGTGATGCCCCGCTGGATGCATACTGAATTGGGGTCTTATGGCCACTTATGTGGACACTTATACTGCCATTTGGTGGTATCACAAGAGTATCACATACAATGGAATTTGGGGGGAAAAAAGTGTAAAAATAAGAATTAGCATTTCACTAAACATGAAGTACACGTTTGGAGTAACTACATTATATCAAAATATGATTATTTGTTTTTAATTAGGGTCTATTTAGGGTCCTATAAGCCCAAATAGCAAAAATGAATAAAAAAAGCCTGTAAACAAACAGCTTGAGCCTAATATAAAGTATATATAATTAATGTAATTCCATATTAGGAGAATGTGAAAGTTGGACTCCTACCTTGTTTACCTCCGTGACAACCTACTTAAAATTTTGTAATCAATCAGAAATATCAAGCAGCTAAAATGTGCCAAACATGGATAATTGTGTAGAATGTTTTGCATTTTTCCCATCATGCCTTGTAATTAGGGATGTCGGATGATGGCTTTTTTGCCGATATTTCTATAATGTCCAACTCTTAATTACTGATACCGATATCAACCGATACCGATATATACTGTCGTGGAATTAACACATTATGGTGCTTAATTTTGTTGTGATGCCCCGCTGGATGCATTAAACAGTGTAACAAGGTTTTCCAAAATAAATCAACTCAAGTTATGGAAAAAAATGCCAACATGGCGCTGACATATTTATTATTGAAGTCACAAAGTGCATTATTTTTTTTTAACATGCCTCAAAACAGCAGCTTGGAATTTGGGACATGCTCTCCCTGAGAGAACATGAGGAGGTTAAGGGTGGCGGAGTCTAGGTGGGGGAGTTAAGTGGGGGTGTATATTGTAGCGTCCCGGAAGAGTTAGTGCTGTAAGGGGTTCTGGGTATTTGTTCTGTTGTGCTTATGTTGTGTTACGGTGCGGACGTTCTCCCGAAATGTGTTTGTCATTCTTGTTTGGTGTGGGTTCACAGTGTGGCGCATATTTGTAACAGTGTTAAAGTTCTTTATGCGGCCACCCTCAGTGTGACCTGTATGGCTATTGACCAAGTATGCATTGCGTTCACTTGTGTGTGTGAAAAGCGTAGGTATTATGTGATTGGCACCCAAAGGCAGTGCCTTTCAGGTTTATTGGTGCTCTGTACTTCTCCCTACGTCCGTGTAGACAGAGGCGTTTTAAAAAGTCATATATTTTAATTTTTGAAACCGATACCGATAATTTCCAATATTGCATTTTAAAGCATTTATCGGCCAATAATATCGTCAGTCCGAAAGCGGACATCTCTACTATCGATTGACGAGTCATAATCTGGTGTATCATCAAATCATTACACAAATACACCAAATCAACCACGTATAAAATATTAAACAACCTCTGTACTTGTAATGGATTTAAATGCGTGTATTTCTAAATGTTTTTATGTCGCATGTTTTTTTTGTTTTTTTTTTATAATATCCACAAATTGTTTTATATTGTGTTATTTGTGACCATGACTGTTGGCATTTTGTGTTGGTTAGATTTCTTACTTCTTTATTTATTTTTATGACTAGGGAAGGTTGTTTGCATTGGGTCATATATGTAAGTGCTGCGTCTGATTACATCTTGATTTAGTGATGTTATTCACATGGTGGCAACAAAGCAGCAGCCAATGAATTGACTTTTAAAATTAATTTAAATCTCTCTGCGGCCTGATTCCTTAATCATGACGTTTCCGGGCCAATTTGAAGTAGTTTGGACACTCCTGCTCTAATGCATCCCCACCGAATAGGGTTGGGCATCAACGGGAACCGGGTCTAACATTCCTATTATTTCGCGATGTCCACCTTTTTAAATGTTGATTCTGATTTTTTTATGCTTTCAAACATTCATTTATACACTAACAAAATGCTAGCACCTTCACATCCAAAACTATGTTGTGGACCTGATCAGAATAAACAAATACAAGGAGTCCAGCCAGGTTTTGTTGTTGTCTTCTGTTTGACTTCTGGCTTCCATTGTTAGCATATAGACTGCTTTGTACTTGTGTTTAATGTCCGACTTGAGGTATGCTGGCCTCTCGCCAAAAACTATGTAGCTTGTCGAAATATGGCACGCATCATCAAGCACTGTCACTTCTTCTTGGGCCGTCAACTGTCAGTTTAGCATCTTTGTTTTCGACCTGTCAACTGTCAGTTTAGCATCTTTGTTTTCGGCCTGTCAACTGTCAGCTTAGCATCTTTGTTTTTTTACCTGTCAACTGTCAGTTTAGCATCTTTGTTTACTACCTGTCAACTGTCAGTTTAGCATCTTTGTTTTCGACCTGTCAACTGTCAGTTTAGCATCTTTGTTTACTACCTGTCAACTGTCAGTTTAGCATCTTTGTTTTCGACCTGTCAACTGTCAGTTTAGCATCTTTGTTTTCTACCTGTCAGTTGTCAGTTTAGCATCTTTGTTTTCTACCTGTCAACTGTCAGTTTAGCATCTTTGTTTTCGACCTGTCAACTGTCAGTTTAGCATCTTTGTTTTCGACCTGTCAACTGTCAGTTTAGCATCTTTGTTTACTACCTGTCAACTGTCAGTTTAGCATCTTTGTTTTCGACCTGTCAACAGTCAGTTTAGCATCTTTGTTTTCTATCTGTCAACTGTCAGTTAAGCATCTTTGTTTTCGACCTGTCAACTGTCAGTTTAGCATCTTTGTTGTTTACCTGTCAACTGTCAGTGTAGCATCTTTGTTTTCTACCTGTCAGCTGTCAGTTTAGCATCTTTGTTTTCTACCTGTCAACTGTCAGTGTAGCATTTTTGTTTTCGACCTGTCAACTGTCAGTTTAGCATCTTTGTTGTTTACCTGTCAACTGTCAGTTTAGCATCTTTGTTTTATACCTGTCAACTGTCAGTTTAGCATCCTTGTTTTCTACCTGTCAACTGTCAGCTTAGCATTTTTGTTTTTTACCTGTCAACTGTCAGCTTAGCATCTTTGTTTACTACCTGTCAACTGTCAGTTTAGCATCTTTGTTTTCGACCTGTCAACTGTCAGTTTAGCATCTTTGTTTTCGACCTGTCAACTGTCAGTTTAGCATCTTTGTTTTCGACCTGTCAACTGTCAGTTTAGCATGTTTGTTGTTTACCTGTCAACTGTCAGTTTAGCATCTTTGTTTTATACCTGTCAACTGTCAGTTTAGCATCCTTGTTTTCTACCTGTCAACTGTCAGCTTAGCATCTTTGTTTTTTACCTGTCAACTGTCAGTTTAGCATCTTTGTTTACTACCTGTCAACTGTCAGTTTAGCATCTTTGTTTTCGACCTGTCAACTGTCAGTTTAGCATCTTTGTTTTCTACCTGTCAGTTGTCAGTTTAGCATCTTTGTTTTCTACCTGTCAACTGTCAGTTTAGCATCTTTGTTTTCGACCTGTCAACTGTCAGTTTAGCATCTTTGTTTTCGACCTGTCAACTGTCAGTTCATCATCTTTGTTGTTTACCTGTCAACTGTCAGTGTAGCATCTTTGTTTTCTACCTGTCAGCTGTCAGTTTAGCATCTTTGTTTTCTACCTGTCAACTGTCAGTTTAGCATCTTTGTTTTATACCTGTCAACTGTCAGTTTAGCATCCTTGTTTTCTACCTGTCAACTGTCAGCTTAGCATCTTTGTTTTTTACCTGTCAACTATCAGTTTAGCATCTTTGTTTACTACCTGTCAACTGTCAGTTTAGCATCTTTGTTTTCGACCTGTCAACTGTCAGTTTAGCATCTTTGTTTTCTACCTGTCAGTTTAGCATCTTTGTTTTCTACCTGTCAACTGTCAGTTTAGCATCTTTGTTTTCGACCTGTCAACTGTCAGTTTAGCATCTTTGTTTTCGACCTGTCAACTGTCAGTTCATCATCTTTGTTGTTTACCTGTCAACTGTCAGTGTAGCATCTTTGTTTTCTACCTGTCAGCTGTCAGTTTAGCATCTTTGTTTTCTACCTGTCAACTGTCAGTTTGGCATCTTTGTTGTTTACCTGTCAACTGTCAGTGTAGCATTTTTGTTTTCGACCTGTCAACCGTCAGTTTAGCATCTTTGTTGTTTGCCTGACAACTGTCAGTTTAGCATCTTTGTTTTCGACCTGTCAACTTTCAGTTTAGCATCTTTGTTTTCGACCTGTCAACTGTCAGTTTAGCATCTTTGTTTCCATCCATCCATTTTCTAACGCTTGTCCCTTTTTGGGGTCGCGGGTGGTCGCTGGAGCCTATCTCAGCTGCATTCGGGTGGTAGGCGGGCTACACCCTGGACAAGTCGCCACCTCATCGCAGGGCCAACACAGATAGACAGACAACATTCACACTCACATTCACACATTAAGGCCAATTTAGTGTTGCCAATCAACCTATCCCCAGGTGCATGTCTTTGGAAATGGTAGGAAGCCGGAGTACCCGGAGGGAACCCACGCAGTCACAGGGAGGACATGCAAACTCCACACAGAGAGATCCTAAGCCTGGGATTGAACCCAGGACTACTCAGGACCTCCGTATTGTGAGGCAGATATACTAAACCCTCTTCCATTGTGCTGCCCTGTTATGATTTTGATATACCTTTTACCATATTTAGTATGTCAAAAGGAATCACGACAAACACGATTGAGGTAAACCGCCTGCGTTCACGAGATAAATAAGCCCAGCCCACCTCATTATGCAGATGGTTCGACTGGCTTTTCCAGCCTCGTTTTGGTGCTGAAACAAACTATATTGTGGGTAGCACACTCTGGCTCCTTGACAGTAGAAAACGAAAGCTCGGAAATACTACTACAAACCGGTTCTGCAACCACTGCAGTGGAAAAGGAATAAAAGACGGCCTGCAGCTAAGTATATGTCCATACAGCGTGTGGAGCCGCTCCCCTATGTTAGTCATTCTCCATTGCTGAAAACTACATTTCCTACAAGTGTTACTCTCACTGGAAGTCTGTAGAACGAGGCTAAACATGTTATACGCTGAGACAACGCAAGCAGAATGGCTAAACTTGCTTGAAACACGGAGACATACTCTAAGTTAATCTATCAATCAATCAAAGTTTACTTATATAGCCCTCAATCATAAGTGTCTCAAAGGGCTGAGCAAGCCACAACGACATCCTCGGCTCAGATCCCACATCAGGGCGAGAAAAAACTCAACCCAATGGGATAACAATGAGAAAGTGTTTAGTAAAGTTACTAAACACTTGGCGAGAAGAACGGAGAGTTGGAATATAATTACAACACTTTATGTACATATTTATATACATATTTATATAGTATTTATATATTATGTAACTACAAGCTCCATTCACAGACAGAGTCCCATTGCTTTTATGAGCGGTCGAGCGAGTCCAAAGCCGAAAAAAAATAATATTTTTTTATTTTTATTTGTGGCGGTCGTAATTCTTTCGTGGCGGGCCGCTACAAATACATGAATGTATGGGAACCCCTGTATTTAACTCACTAAAACACTAGCAACACAATAGAAAGATAAGAGATTTCCCAGAATTATCCTAGTAAATGTGTCTAAAAACATCTGAATCGCTCCCAATGCAATCGCCTTTTTTTTTTTTTACTTTTTTTTTTCCTAGTCCTTCACTCTAAATTTCCTCATCCACGAATATTTCATCCTCGCTCAAATTAATGGGGAAATTGTTGCTTTCTCGGTCCGAATAGCTCTTGCTGCTGGAGGCTCACATTATAAACAATGTGAGGATGTGAGGAGCCCTCACACCGGTGACGTCATCGTCTGCTACTTCCGGTACAGGCAAGGATTTTTTATTAGCGACCAAAAGTTGCAAACTTAATTGTCGATGTTCTCTATTAAATCCTTTCAGCAAAAATATGGCAATATCACGAAATGATTAAGTATGACACATAGAATGGACCTGTTATCCCTGTTTGAATAAGACAATTTCATTTTAGTGGGCCTTTAAGGAAGTGTAGAAGGAACAGTGTTAAAGCAAAAAGCAAGCAGATGTTAACAGGAAATGAACAAGTAGATTAATAGGAGTCTAAGGAGAGGATGTTAAAAACAACTGTTGGGCTGCTCTCTTGCTGTTTAGTGGCCACTGCCAGGCATACACTTAAGAGGAAGATGGATCAGTCCATACATCTGTACTGTTGATACCAAGATCAATATTTTTATTTTCTCCAAATGTTTTGTGGTCGTTGCCGTTTTTGTTAATGTTTACAAACTGGGATAATAATTCCCTAGACACAGGAGGACTTAGGGTGTAAAAACCGAAGGATTTTAATAAGCAGTAGATCAGGGGTGTACGGACGGCACAAGCTCAGCTGATCTCCGGTAAGAGGCGACTTTTTACCACAATTTTCTCACCGAAAACTGCTGGTTGACAAGTGGTCGGGATCCATGTTCGCTTGACCGCTCTGATCCATAGTAAAGTTTCACCTCTGGGAATTTTAAACAAGGAATCACCGTGTGTTTGTGTGGCTAAAGGCTAAAGCTTAATTGAACAAATGGCAAAAGATTCAGCAACACAGATGTCCAAAATACTGTGTAATTATGCGGTTAAAGCAGACGACTTTTAGCTGTGTGTGTGCGCAGCGCTAATATTTCCTAATAGTCCGTAACATCACGCGTACATGTCAGCCTTCTGCGACGTTTTCAACAGGACACTTTGCCGGGAAATTTAAAATTGCAATTTAGTAAACTAAAAAGGCCGTATTGGCATGTGTTGCAATGTTAATATTTCATCATTGATATATAAACTATCAGACTATCAGTGGGTTTCAGTAGGCCTTTAAAAGAAAAATGATACAATTAATGAATTTTTCAAACTGAGACTCACTGACTTTGGCTCATTTTCTGTGAAGAACTTAGAATAAATATTTAACGACCATCCCCCCTACACATTTCTATTACATATAAGATGTCCGGGTCCTCTGGACCCGGGCTAATAGAAGTGTGGAAACTGATGTTTTGTGTACCACACACACACACACACACTGTCAATACTTGAACTAAGGGGTGGTTGTTTTCCAGAGGAGCAAGTGTACTTGGACCGGAGATGGCATGAAGGTAAAGATATCTTTTATTTTAACACAATAACTGCACAAAAAAAAGGCAAACAAAAGGCGCGCACAATGGCGGTACAAAAACTTGGCTATGAAACAAAAGACTTGGCAGAACTATGAATAACCAAAATGATAACACTCACTGTGACCGAAACAAGGGGCATGGATCATTGGCATGGATAGCAAGGTGCGTAGCTGGTGATGGGGGGTGTGAAGGAGGTTATGTTGCCAGGATGAACAACAGAAACAGACAGGCTTAAATAATACTGCGGTGATTAGTGAAAACAGGTGTGAGACATGAGGACAGGGGCGTGACATCAGGACAAGGTGAAAACTAATGAGTTGCTATGGTAACAAAACATACCAGAAAGTGCAAAAACAGGGACTGAGTGTCCAAAAACCAAAACCGAACATGTCTAAAATAAAACATGAACACACACACACACACACACACACACACACATATACACAGCAGGCAAGACATGGGGAGGACGGAGTGTAGGTACACAGAACATCAGAGGGTCAAATGTGCGAGAAAATGAGAGCAGACAGTGTTGACGAACAATGTTACAACCTTGTGTGGGAAACGCAGGTGCAAAAACACAAAAGAAGAATCCCTGATGGGTGCAGAAACTGGCAGGGAAATTTTCCATGCAACGTTCATATTGTTGTTACTCAGCCAGCGTTTGTGGGTCTGATGGACCCGTTGCATTTTGTGGCTTTTAATGCCTCACAATCAAACACTTTTATGTTAAAATACTGAACAGATGTTTATTGGGTTAAGGTAAACATTTGGACTTGGACCAACTCAAGGACACAACGGACGTGACTCGGTTGGTAGAAGCTGGGGATCGAACAAGGAACCCCAAGGTTGCCGGCATGGACACTCTTCCAACCGCGCTACACTGTTTATATTCAAGTTTAAGTGATTGATATTTATATTCGGTGACATTTTATTATGGGGAGCATATTCACCATTAATTAGTTGCTTATTAACATGCAAATTGGTTACATATTGGCTCTTAATTAGTCATTATTATTTAAAGTTAAAAGTTAAAGTACCAATGATTGTCACACACAAACTAGGTGTGGTGAAATTTATCCTCTGCATTCGACCCATCCCCTTGTTCACCCCTGGAAGGTGAGGGGAGCAGTGGGCAGCAACAGTGGCCACGCCCAAGATTCATTTTTGGTGATTTAACCCCCAATTCCAAACCTTGACGCTGAGTGCCAAGCAGGGAGGTAATGGGCCCCATTTTTATAGTCTTTCGCATGAGGTTTGAACTCACAACCTACCGATCTCAGGGCGGACACTCTAACCACTCGGCCACTGAGTAGTTACGTACTAATTACTTACTTATTAATGCCTTACCCGGCATGCCGTTATTATACAACCAGTAAACCATTAACTAAGAGTCTTCCCTCAATAACCTCAGAATGATTGCTTATTAGGACTAAGTAAGGAAGTTATTGTATATGATTCTCCCCTTAATACCACTTAATTAATACAGTCTGTTCTTACATAACAAAATACAAAACTACAATAACCCTTAAGTCAGGGGTCGGGAACCTTTTTGGCTGAAAGAGCCATACAAGCCAAATATTTTAAAAAAGTATTTCCTTGAGAGCCATATAATATTTTTTTTAAGACTGAATACAACTAAATGCGTGCATTTTTAAGTAAGACCATATTTTTTTTAGAGTATAATAAGTCTGTTATTCTTTTTCATAACATTGTTATTCGGAAGAAAACCAACAATAAATATAATACTTCTTACCATTAATTCGACTTACAGAACAGGTGCGGTAGAAACCGGATGGATGGATTAAAATGCATGAGAATGTTTTATATTTTGAACGTTATTATTCATTACTTACCGTGTTAAGCAATGTCAGCTAAGATTTATCTGAGAGCCAGGTGCAGTCATCAAAAAAGCCACCTCTGGCTCTAGAGCAGAGGTTCTTAAACCTGGGTTCGATCGAACCCTAGGGGTTAGGTGAGCCGGCCTCAGGGGTTCGGCGGAGGTCAAAACACACCCGACTCATCGTGTAAATAAAAATTCTCCTTATCGGCGTATTACGGATACGGCAACAGCAGAAGTCACATTGATTTGCAGGTGTGTAATTTGTTGTGAGTTTATGTACTGTGTTGGTTTTGTTGTTTGAAAAAAGTGATGTTCATAAACGGTTCATTTTTTGCGCCAGAGTAAAAAAATATGGTAGGAGGAACATAGTCACCATTAATTAGTTGCTTATTAACATGCAAATTAGTAACATATTGGCTCTTAACTAGTACTTATTGTTGCCTTATTCGGCATGGCCTTATTATAACCCTAACCCCTCTAATCCTGACCCTAACCCTAACCAAATGTATTACTTAGATTATGTTCCCCATACGAAAGTCTATTTTTTATAAATTGTATTTGTAAAAAAGCACCTTACGTTGAGCAAACCACCTCAAAGTGCCACAGTGTAAAACAATAGTAATGATAATAATAATAATAATACCAGACCCCCATTAAATGTGCCGGAGTTTCTCCACATTTTACCGGCGGTGCTAAAGCAGACATGGCACAGAGATGTATGGATAACCTGCAGATGCATTTGCAATGATAGTCAACAAAATCACAAAGGTGAGTTTTTTTTATGTTGACTGCCAGCTAATCGATGCTCACATGCTACGCTAATTGATGCTAACATGCAATTTACCGGCGGTGCTAAAGCAGACATGGCACAGAGATGTATGGATAACCTGCAGATGCATTTGCAATGATAGTCAACAAAATCACAAAGGTGAGTTTTTTTTATGTTGACTGCCAGCTAATCGATGCTCACATGCTACGCTAATTGATGCTAACATGCAATTTACCGGCGGTGCTAAAGCAGACATGACACAGAGATGTATGGATAACCTGTAGATGCATTTGCAACTATATTACATTTCCTTCCACCCACATTTAATGCGAAACAAACACTTACTAATCGACGGATTTAAGTTGCTCCAGTGTCAAAAGATGCGAAAGTCCTGATCGTTTGGTCCGCACATTTTACCGGCGATGCTAACCTAGCTATTTGGCCATGCTTTGGCTATGAATAGCGTCAATAGCTATTCGCTCAATAGCTTCAGTTTCTTCTTCAATATTTTCATACTCCAACCATCCGTTTTAAATGCGTGCGTAATCTGTTGAATCGCTTAAGTCGCTGAAATCCGAGTTTGAATCCGAGCTAATGACACTGTATCTTACTGTGGTATTCCCATTGTTTGTTTACATTGGCAGCACTGTGTGACGTCACAGGAAAATGGCCAGTGTCTTGGCAGAGAGACGAAAATAAGGCACTTTAAAGCTTTATTTAGGGATATTCCGAGACCGGTAAAATTTTGAAAAAAAGTTCAAAAAATACAACAAGCCACTGGGAACTGATTTTTATTGTTTTTAACCATTTTGAAATTGTGATAATGTTCCCCTTTAAGAACCACTACTCTAGAGCCAGTGGTTCCCTACCTCTGCCTTAAGTCTTTGTTACTTAGAATATGTTCCCCTAGTGTCCAAAAAACAAGGTTCAAGGTTCAAAGTTTATTTTTCCATGTTCTTCAGATATTGCTATTGATATAACTCTAAAATAAGTCTTTGTTTCGTAGAATATGTTCTCCGTAGTATTGGGGGGGTGGCATAGCTCGGTCGGTAGAGTGGCCGTGCCAGCAACTTGAGGGTTGGAGGTTCGATTCCCGCTTCCGCCATCCTAGTCACTGCCGTTGTGTCCTTGGGCAAGACACTTTACCCACCTGCTCCCAGTGCCACCCACACTGGTTTAAAAATGTAACTTAGATATTGGGTTTCACTATGTAAAGTGCTTTGAGTCACTAGAGAAAAGCGCTATATAAATACAATTCACTTCACTTCACTTCACTAAAGCCTTACCTTGTATTCTGATTGAAAATAGCCCCATGAGAAATTCTTAGTACATGTTTGAAGCGGAATCGAGAATCATTTGGAACCGGAGTCGTCCAAATTGAAACAACGCCCACCTCAACTACATAGCATCCTGCCGTCGTTCGATTTGTGCACCATCTTACCGGCTTGAAAGAAGACAAAGTTTCATTCTCAATTTCTGTCTGCTACCAAGGGAACAAAATGTCAATACCACAGTGAAAGCATTCACTCATCGATTTTGCAGGTGACAAATGTCGAAGCCCAGCTAGAGGTCTGTCTCTCTCTCTCTCTCTATCTTGAGTGTTCTTGTTCCAACCTGTGAGTTGTCATTCTTCTGCAGGCTCTGCAAGAGGAAGTAGGAGGAGGAAGCTGAGAGTGTTTAGCCTGGTTAGCTGGTGGTTGGCCACAGTTAACTCCCTGCTTTGCTGGCAGATTCCCATTTTCACGCTGTCAGCGTGTGTCATCGGGATAGAGCGCTCTCTCTTGTGCTGGCGAGGGGAGCGCCGGCGAGGATTGTCTGTCGGGAACGTGCACGCTGTAACTCCTCTGTCTCAGGCATGAAATTTCTCTGACATTTTCCCGCTCTCCCACTAGAGAGCCAGCTCGGAATAGAGGACTGTGTAAATTGGATCTAATCCAGTTTGACCGGCGTGCAAATGCGCAACACTTCTAAGCCTCAAACGCTCTCCCCACCTCAGGATTGAGCGACGGATGAGCGGAATACGTACCTGTTCATCCCTACCAACATGTCTGCTCGCGCCGAAAGCAGATGCCTCGGCTTCTGTGCAGCCCTGCAGCTGTCTGCTGACCATTATGAAGCTTTTACAGCATGCGGTCCCTGTAAAGATTGGCCTGATTTACGTCACAAGTCAAGGGCCAGGTTGTAACAATCCATCAGCGACTTCTGCAGTGCTACTGTGGAAGCAGACTTCCTCTGTTCCTTTTGTTGCTGCAATTTCATTGACCGGCTCGCCTGGAACACCACTGAGAGAGCCATAGTTTGTGTGAATGATAAAAACATTGTGTCTGTTTTTTGAAAAAAGATTGAGGTGATCAATATAGATGGCCTTAAAGCAGGCCTGGGCAATTATTTTTACTCGGGGGCCACATTTAGAGAAAAAAAAAAATGTGTCCGGGGGCCGGTATATCTATTTTTAGGAAAACTAATACAAAACTTCACAATAACATCTGACTGAATGCTAAAAACGTTATGACAGACCGCCTTAAAAAACGTAATGGAATTTTACATTTTTCTACGAAGGATAAAAACACTGAATATTGACAAATTATGATTGTCACACCCCCATTCGGGCTTCACGGTGGCAGAGGGGTTAGTGCGTCTGCCTCACAATACGAAGGTCCTGCAGTCCTGGGTTCAAATCCAGGCTCGGGATCTTTCTGTGCGGAGTTTGCATGTTCTCCCCGTGAATGCGTGGGTTCCCTCCGGGTACTCCGGCTTCCTCCCACCTCCAAAGACATGCACCTGGGGATAGGTTGATTGGCAACACTAAATTGGCCCTAGTGTGTGAATGTGAGTGTGAATGTTGTCTGTCTATCTGTGTTGGCCCTGCGATGTGGTGGCGACTTGTCCAGGGTGTACCCCGCCTTCCGCCCGATTGTAGCTGAGATAGGCGCCAGCGCCCCCCGCGACCCCGAAAGGGAATAAGCAGTAGAAAATGGATGGACACCCCCATTTGATCGACATATTTTACAATCAAGTGATACGCAACAAAAATGCAAAAAACTGTGAAATTTGAACGCGAAGGGTACAAAATAAACCCACCTGCAATTACGATGGAAGCGCATTTTGATGCGTGGTGTCACCCCAGGATGCACGAGGACCAAGACAGGCAGGAGCTTGGTTTAATATACAAAATTAAAAGAACACTGGTACAAAGGGGTAAAAGAAAAGGCCTGCCGAACGCACAAGAAGCTAATGCCAACTAGCATCGAGTCCAAAGAGTCCAAAGTAACGTTCCGAGCGCACGCGAAGCTAAGGCGAGACTTAGCAATACTAAAGACATAAAATATACCAACGTGACTGTTGCGTGAGGCAAACAACGAACCAAGAATGACTCCCTTTTTAGACCAGTTGATCTGCCGTTTCTTTTCTTTTTCTTCTATGTCCCACTCTCCTTTGTGGAGGGAGTCCGGTCCGATCCGGTGGCCATGTACTGCTCGCCTGTGTATCGGCTGGGGACATCTCTGCGCTGCTGATCAGCCTCCTCTTGGGATGGTTTCCTGCTGGCTCCGCTGTGAACGGGACTCTCGCTGCTGTGTTGGATCCGCTCTGGACTGGACTCTCGCGACTGTGTTGGATCCATTATGGATTGATCTTTCACAGTATCATGTTCTCATAGTCATCATTGTCACCGACGTCCCACTGGGTGTGAGTTTTCCTTGCCCTTATGTGGGCCTACCGAGGATGTCGTAGTGGTTTGTGCAGCCCTTTGAGACAGTAGTGATTTAGGGCTATATAAGTAAACATTGATTGATTGATTGAAGAATGAACTGAGGTCGAAGGCAGGCTTAAATACTAAAGCAAACAACTACCACAGGTGTGCGTCAAAAAGCATAGCAGGTGGAACAAATGAGAAACCATGGTGACAAGACAAAACAAGGAAGTGCACAAACCAGGGATCGGAAGAGTCCAAAGATAATCAGGAAACACAAAAAGGACTCTAAAACCAAATCAATGTATGATCCGGGCAACGGATTATAACAGATATATCACTAAGCTTTAGAACTTTGTCGTGAAAAGCTCCTCCCGCTTCCTGACCACACTGATTGGTGCCTCGTCTGAGCTGCCGTGACGTAGATTACCATAGTAACTAATTATATCACCATAGTAACTGGTATATCATCCATAAGATTCCAACCATTGAAATACTTTGTGTAGTTCAAGACTTACGGTCATTAGAAAACATCAATGCACATCATAATGGCAGCTACACTTTCCATCTTAAAGATCTAAAAAAAAATATTTGGGAATGTCCGGCGGGCCAGATTGAAAAGCTTAAAGTCCTACTGAACTGAGGTTTTTTTATTTAAACGGGGATAGCAGGTCCATTCTATGTGTCATGCTTGATCATTTCGCGATATTGCCATATTTTTGCTGGAAGGATTTAATAGAGAACATCGACGATAAAGTTCGCAACTTTTGGTCGCTGATAAAAAAGCCTTGCCTGTACCGGAAGTAGCAGACTATGTTCGTGTGACGTCACGGGTTGTAGGGCTCCTCACATCTGAGCATTGTTTATAATCATAGCCACCAGCAGCAAGAATCATTCGGACCGAGAAAGCGACGATTTCCCCATTAATTTGAGCGAGGATGAAAGATTTGTGGATGAGGAAAGTTAGAGTGAAGCACTAGAAAAGAAAAAAAACAGTGGGAGCTATTCAGATGTTATTAGACACATTTACTAGGATAATCTGGAAAATCCCTTATCTGCTTATTGTGTTATTAGTAATTTAGTGAGATTATAAAGTCATACTTGAAAGTCGGAGAGGTGTGGTGATCGCCAGTGTCTCTGATGGAAGCCATGGAGGAGCCGAGAAAGTCGGAGCTGCCTATTTGACAGCTGCTGCAGGAAGAACGACACAAGCTCCGCTCATGTCTCCGGTAAGAGCCGACTTATTACCACAATTTTTTCACCGAAACCTGCCGGTCGACATGTGATAGAGAAACATGTCCGCTTGACCGCTCCGTTCCATATTAAAGCTTCACAACAAACAAAGAAACACCGGCTGTGTTTGTGTTGCTAAAGGCAGCTGCAATCCACCGCTTTCCACCAACAGCATTTTTCTTTATAGTCTCTGTTATTAATTGAACAAATAGCAAAAGATTCAGCAGCACAGATGTCCAAAATACTGTGTAATTATGCGATTAAATCGGACGGATTTTAGCCGTGAGTGGTGCTGGGATAAAATGTCCCCTTTAACCAATAACGTCACAAACACACGTCATTATACGCGTCATCATTCCGCAACGTTTTCAACATGAAACTCCGCGGGAAATTTAAAATTGTAATTTAGTAAACTAAAAAGGCCGTATTGGCATGTGTTGCAATGTTAATATTTCATCATTGATATATAAACTATCAGACTGCGTGGTCGGTAGTCGTGGGTTTCAGTAGGCCTTTAACGGGCCGCATGTGGGCCCCCGGGCCTTAATTTGCCCAGGTCTGCCTTAAAGGATACAGATTTATTGCCAATCTGTGTGAGATGGTCACAGTGTTTTTGGTGTGTTGACTAAGTGGGTATATTCGTTATAGCTGTGATAAAATATAGTACCTCTGTGTTGCTGTAATCACTCGTCATTCCATGTTTTTCAAACATGCAACACATTTACAGTAGCTACATTAAGCTTGTTTTATTTGTTTCCTGCAAAATCAAGCCTGCAGTGTAATGCCCGCAGCTAAAAGCAACTGCGTGAGAACATACAGGACTGTCTCAGAAAATTACAATATTGTGATAAAGTCCTTTATTTTCTGTAATGCAACTAAAAACATGAAAATGTCACACAGTCTGGATTCATTACACATCAACTGAAATATTGCAAGCCTTTTATTATTTTAATATTGCTGATTGTGGCATACAGCTTAAGAAAACTCAAAAATCCTATCTCAAAAAATTTGAATATTTCCTCAGACCAAGTAAAAAAAAAAGATTTATAACAGCGAAACAAAATCAAACATTTGAAAATGTCAATTAAGGCACTCAGTACTTGGTTGGGAATCCTTTTTGCACGGATTACTGCATCAATACGGCGTGGCATGGAGGCAATTGGCTTGTGGCATTGCTGAGGTGTTATGGATGCCCAGGATGCTTCAAAAGCGGCCTTTAGCTCATTTGCATTATTGGGCCTGGTGTATTTCAGCTTCTTCTTCACAATAACCCACAAATTCTCTATGAGGTTCAGGTCAGGGGAGTTGGCAGGCCAATGGAGGACAGTAATGCCATGGTCAGTACACCAGTTACTGCTGGTTTTGGCACTGTGGACAGGTGCCAGATCATGCTGGAAAATGAAATCGTCATCTCCATAGAGCTTTTCAACAGATACAGTTTCAATAGCCGTATTCCCAGGGTCAAGCCACTCCTGAACTCTAGACAACGGAAGTTTGGGGAGCCATGTCAGCTGCTGGTTTTGGTCCACTGTGTTTCATCAAGTCCAGAGTCAATGCAGCTGTGTACATGCGTCCATCTGTTGTAAAGCTCTATGGTGATGATGATTTGATTTTCCAGCATGATCTGGCACCTGCCCACAGTGCCAAAACCAGCAGTAACTGGTGCACTGACCATGGCATTACGGTCCTCCATTGGCCTGCCAACTCTCCTGACTTAAACCCCATAGAGAATATGTGGGATATTGTAAAGAAAAAGCTGAAAGACACCAGACCCAATAATGCACATAAGCTGAAGGACGCTATTGAAGCATCCTGTGCATCCATAACACCTCAGCAATGCCACAGGCCGATTGCCTCCATGCCACGCCGCATTGATGCAGTATACTTTGTGCAAAAGGATTCCCAACCAAGTACTAAGTGCGTTAATTGACATTTTCAAATGTTTGATTTTGTCTTGCTTTTTTTTTTAACTCGGTCTGAGGAAATATTCAAATTTTCTGAGATAGGATTTTTGACTTTTCTTAAGCTGCATGCCATAATCAGCAACATCCAAATAATAAAAGGCTTGCAATATTTCAGTCGATGTGTAATGAATCCGGAATGTGTGACATGTTCATGTTTTTTAGTTGCATTACAGAAAATAAAGGACTTTATCGCAATATTCTAATTTTCTGAGACAGTCCTGTATAGTAATTTTTTTATATCGCACAGCGACAAAACCGCGATATATCGAGTATATCGATATATCGCCCAGCCCTCCCTCTAAGCATATCCTAACAATACAACTACAGATTAAAGGGGTTTTGTTGTGTCAGCAGCAAAAGTAGACGTGCAGATAAGGCAAGAGGATTGCTTTTTTTTTTTTTTTTTCCCAGCGAAGTGAGGGAAGATGGGATGAAGAAGACGAGAGTTATGTGTCTACGAGGACATGCTGGCATCTGGCTCGTCCTTAATTCTAATCAAGTGCTTGTTCAGCCTGCCAAGTAAGCCTACGAAGGACCTTTTTTTTTAAAGGAAGGTAAAAGAAATACGACAAGTCTGAAAGCAAATCAAGAAGCCTCTCTTTTTTCTCTCTATTCCACCCGTTTTACCTTTTTTAAAGACACACGCCTCAACAGACTTTTTGTTTTAAAGGCAGGTATTAAAGCGGGTGCAGAGGGGTAGTTTGGATTTAACGTCGCACATGTCCTTGGTGCCTTTAAAAAGAACTTCAATACAAAATGAATCAATTGTGTGTCTGTGGCCTGTGCCAGTGATGAGCATGAAGTCTATTTTAAATCAAGATCAAGGAAACAATACTGTGTGTTTTGTTTTTTTGGGTTAAAAGCAAACTTTTAGAGTTCATCGAATGGAACTCAAAAAAAGTGACTTCAGATCCTGCTGTCGACATGTGCCGAATGAAATCGGTGGTTTTTAAACGGCTAATTTGCTTATCTTTGGTTAAAATGTAACCCAGATGTAGGTTGGAGTTACACGACATGATTCAAGGTACTCCCGTATGACTCCGATCACATGTCACGGTAGTTTAAAGGGGAACATTATCACAATTTCAAAAGGGTTAAAAACAATAAAAATCAGTTCCCAGTGGCTTGTTGTATTTTTTGAAGTCTTTTTCTAAATTTTACCGGTCCCGGAATATCCCTCAATAAAGCTTTAAAGTGCCTTATTTTCGCTATCTTCGAAACCACTATCCATTTCCCTATATCTTGCACAGCAAGATATAGCGACATTAGCTCGGATTCAGACTCGGATTTCAGCGGCTTAAGCGATTCACAGATTACGCATGTATTGATACAGATTGTCGGAGTATGGAGGCAGATACCGAAAACGAAATTGAAGAAGAAATGGAAGCTATTGAGCAAATAGCTATTGACGCTATTCGGCCATAGCGTGGGTGTACCTAATGAAGTGCCCCTTAGCATGGCTGCCTTATTAGCATCGCCGGTAAAATGTGCGGACCAAACGATCAGGACTTTCGCATCTTGTGACACTGGAGCAACTTAAATCCGTCGATTGGTAAGTGTTTGTTTCGCATTAATTGTGGGTATCTAGTTTCAAATGTACATACAGCTAGCGTAAATAGCATGTTAGCATCGATTAGCGTAGCATGTTAGCATCGATTAGCTGGCAGTCATGCCGTGACCAAATATGTCTGATTAGCACATAAGTCAACAACATCAACAAAACTCACCTTTGTGATTTCGTTGACTTAATGGTTGCAAATGCATCTGCAGGTTATCCATACATCTCTGTCCCATGTCTGTTTTAGCATCGCCGGTCAAATGTGGAGACACTTTGGTACATTCAATGGGGGTCTGGCGGCAGATTTCTTGCCAGTGGTGCAACTTGAATCCCTCCCTGTTAGTGTTGTTACTCCAACACACCGACGAGGCATGATGTCTCCAAGGTTACAAAAAATAGTCGAAAAAACGGAAAATAACAAAGCTGAGACCCGGTGTCTGTAATGTGAAAATGAATATGGCGGGTGTGTTACCTCGGTGACGTCACGTTCTGACGTCATCGCTAAAAGACCGATAAACAGAAATGCGTTTAATTTGCCAAAATTCACCCATTTAGAGTTCGGAAATCGGTTAAAAAAATACATGGTCTTTTTTCTGCAATATCAAGGTATACATTGACGCTTACATAGGTCTGCTGATAATGTTCCCCTTTAAAGGAGTCCTATTGGGCAAAACTCTTCTTGCCTGTTGGTACCTTACAACAGTGGTTCTCAAATGGGGGTACTTGAAGGTATGCCAAGGGGTACGTGACATTTTTTTTTTAAGTATTCTAAAAATAGCAACAAGTCAAAAATCCTTTATAAATATATTTATTTAATAATACTTCAGCAAAATATGAATGTAAGTTCATAAACTGTTAAAAGAAATGCAACAATGCAATATTCAGTGTTGACCGCTAGATTTTTTGTTCCATAAATATTGATTTTGTGAAGAAATGTTTAGAATGAAGTTCATGAATCCAGATGAATCTCTATTACAATCCCCAAAGAAGGCACTTTCAAGGCCTACTGAAATGAGATTTTCTTATTTAAACGGGGATAGCAGATCCATTCTATGTGTCATACTTGATCATTTCGCGATATTGCCATATTTTTACTGAAAGGATTTAGTAGAGAACATCGACGGTAAAGTCTGCAACTTTTGGTCTCTAATAAAAAGCCTTGCCTGTACCGGAAGAAGCAGACAATGTGCGCGTGACATCACGGGTTGTGGAGCTCCTCACATCTGAACATTGTTTATAATCATAGCCACCAGCAGCGAGAACGATTCGGACCGAGAAAGCGACAATTTCCCCATTAATTTGAGCGAGGATGTAAGATTCGTGGATGAGGAAAGTTAGAGTGAAGCACTAGAAGAAAATAAAAAAAAAGGCAACGGCAGATGGAGCGATTCAGATGTTATTAGACACATTTACTAGGATAATTCTGGAAAATCGTTTGTCTGATTATTGTGCTACTAATGTGTGTGTTTTTATATATATATGTATATGTATATACTGTATATATGTGTGTGTATATATATATATATATATACACACACACACACACAGTATATAGAAGTGTTGGATACTTCTCTTTTTGCATTATTTGCATGACTTTATTAAATGTTTCTGAAGAATTTGGTTAAACAAAACCAGTTTTCTTTTAAGTAATAAAGAAATGTATCAGAGCTGTTTATCTATTTTAGTCATAAATTTAGTTAATCATAAAACTGGCACCCAATGTAATTTAAAAAGGTTGGATTTTGACCCGAGAATATTTTCAAAAAATCAAATTGAATTATGTGGTGCCCAAAGATTCACAGTCCTATTAATAACACACTTTCGAAAAACAGTTACCTTTTATTTATTGGATGATAAATGTTCTTTTAATATTATAATTCTATTTGGAAAAATGTGAGTGTTTTACTCCATTATATGACAAATGCATTGGCGGAGTATTGCACATGTAATTTACTTGTTTTGTTTATAAAAAAAATAAAATAAAAAAAATCAGCATTTATTTTCTGTCTTTGAAAGGCCTACTGAAATGAGGATAGCAGGTCCATTCTATGTGTCATACTTGATCATTTCGCGATATTTTTGCTGAAAGGATTTAGTAGAAAAATTGACGATAAAGTTCGCCACTTTTGGTACTTCCTGAAAAAGCCTCGCCTTTACCGAAGTCGCAGACGATGACGTCGCAAGTGTGGGGGCTCCTCACATATTCACATTGATTTTAATGGGAGCATCCAACAAAAAGAGCAATTCGGACCAAGAAAACGACAATTTCCCCATCAATTTGAGCGAGGATGAAAGATTCGTGTTTGAGGATATTGATAGCGACGGACTAGAAAGAAAAAAAATGTAAAAAATAAAATAAAAACGCAATTGCATTGGGACAAATTCCGATGTTTTTTAGACACATTTACTAGGATAATTCTGGGAAATCCCTTATCTTTCTATTGTGTTGCTAGTGTTTTAGTGAGTTTAACAGTACCTGATAGTCGGAAGTGTACGTCCGCGCAGTGTCTCGGGGAATTTGACGGCAGCTGTACGGACGACACAAGCTCAGCTGATATCCGGTAAGAGGCGACTTTTTAACCATAATTTTCTCACCGAAACCTGCTGGTTGACGAACGGTTGGGATCCATGTCTGCTTGACCGCGCTCTGATCCATAGGAAAGTTTCACCTCCGGGAATTTTAAACAAGGAATCACCGTGTGTTTGTGTGGCTAAAGGCTAAATCTTCCCAACTCCATCTTTCTACTGTGACTTCCCCAATATTAATTGAACAAATTGCAAAAGATTCAGCAACACAGATGTCCAAAATACTGTGTAATTATGCCGTTAAAGCAGACGACTTTTACCTGCGTGTGTGCGCAGCGCTCATGCTTCCTAAAAACTGCCTGACGTCCTGCGTACACGTCATCATTACACGACGTTTTCAAAATGAAACTCCCGGGAAATTTAAAATTGTAATTTAGTAAATAAAAAAAGCTTTAATGGCATGTGTTGCAATGATTGGTTGATTGGCAACACTAAATTGGCCCTTGTGTGTGAATGTGAGTGTGAATGTAGTCTCTCTATCTTTGTTGGCCCTGTGATGAGGTGGCGACATGTCCAGGATGTACGCCGCCTTCCGTCCGATTGTAGCTGAGATAGGCGCCAGCGCCCCCCGCGACTCCAAAAGGGAATAAGCGGTAGAAAATGGATGGATGGATATATAAACTATCGGACTGCGTGGTGGGTAGTAGTGGGTTTCAGTAGGCCTTTAAGCGCCATTGTACCGTGTTGCGTAATACAAAAAATGCAAAAATAACAAAAAATTATGATTGAAAATCAAATTCAATGGCCAAATAATATTTAAATAATAATAAATAAATTAAATTAATAAATAAATTAAAATAAAATAAATTAATTAAATAAATATAGGCTTCACGGTGGCAGAGGGGTTAGTGCGTCTGCCTCACAATACGAAGGTCCTGCAGTCCTGGGTTCAATTCCAGGCTCAGGATCTTTCTGTGTGGAGTTTGCATGTTCTCCCCGTGAATGCGTGGGTTCCCTCCGGGTACTCCGGCTTCCTCCCACTTCTAAAGACATGCACCTGGGGATAGGTTGATTGACAACGCTGAATTGGCCCTTGTGTGTGAATGTGAGTGTGAATGTTGTCTGTCTATCTGTGTTGGCCCTGTGATGAGGTGGCGACATGTCCAGGATGTACGCCGCCTTCCGTCCGATTGTAGCTGAGATAGGCGCCAGCGCCCCCCGCGACTCCAAAAGGGAATAAGCGGTAGAAAATGGATGGATGGATATATAAACTATCGGACTGCGTGGTGGGTAGTAGTGGGTTTCAGTAGGCCTTTAAGCGCCGTTGTACCGTGTTGCGTAATACAAAAAATGCAAAAATAACAAAAAATGATGATTGAAAATCAAATTCAATGGCCAAATAATATTTAAATAATAATAAATAAATTAAATTAATAAATAAATTAAAATAAAATAAATTAATTAAATAAATATAGGCTTCACGGTGGCAGAGGGGTTAGTGCGTCTGCCTCACAATACGAAGGTCCTGCAGTCCTGGGTTCAAATCCAGGCTCGGGATCTTTCTGTGTGGAGTTTGCATGTTCTCCCCGTGAATGCGTGGGTTCCCTCTGGGTACTCCGGCTTCCTCCCACTTCCAAAGACATGCACCTGGGGATAGGTTGATTGGCAACACTAAATTGGCCCTAGTGTGTGAATGTGAGTGTGAATGTTGTCTGTCTATCTGTGTTGGACCTGCGATGAGGTGGCGACTTGTCCAGGGTGTACCCCGCCTTCCGCCCGATTGTAGCTGAGATAGGCGCCAGCGCCCCCCGCGACCCCGAAAGGGAATAAGCGGTAGAAAATGGATGGATGGATGGATGGATTAAATAAATAATTAGATAATGATAATACAAAAAATTAAATCGAGAAAAATCCTGGCTGTTGTAATTTTTTTAAAATTAGGTGTTTATTATCAGGGGGTTGCCTACAGCCACAGCTGTTAAAGCAAATGTTTTTTTTTTCTTTTTTTACCAGGTGCTAACTAGAGACCCTACTTTTTGTTGCCTTGTCTCTTACAGTCGTGTTCCAGTTGTTTCCTTCCCCACTGTTCCCGCGTCTCATCTCTTTTCCACGTGACATGTCTTCTTTGAATATACCGAGACGATTGCCCCTCTCCCATCAGTTAAGTGGCTTCTCTCCATACCGAGGGGATGCATAAAAAAAAATACGAGGTGGTTACGGCCCGCTGATACGATTTCGAGCCGGGTTTCTTGCTCGTCAAGTGTTGTGCTCTAATGATTGTGCGAGTCATTTGTTTTGTCCTCCGTGCAGGACCGACAGATGTGACTCTTTCATCTTGGCGTCAGTTGGCTCGATAGAGTATATTCTAGAACAGGGGTAGGGGAACTTATGGCTCGGGAGCCAGATGTGGCTCTTTTGATGACTGCATTCGGCTCTAGGGTAAATTTGAGCTGACTCTGCTTAACACGATAAATAATAATTCCACTTGTAATCAGTGTTAGAAATGATGTTCAAAATATAAAACATCCTCGTGCATTTTTAATCTATCCATCCATTTTTCTACCGCACCTGTTCAAGAAGTTGCGTTGATGGTAAGAAGTTATTTATTTATTATTGGTTAGTGTGGGGCTTGCCCTCCTGGGGGTTCTTCAGACCACCAAGCACCGACATGAGACCCTGTTTCAGGGTCAAATAAATAAATAAATGGGTTGTACTTGTATAGCGCTTTTCTACCTTCAAGGTACTCAAAGCGCTTTGACACTACTTCCACATTTACCCATTCACACACACATTCACACACTGATGGAGGGAGCTGCCATGCAAGGCGCTAACCAGCACCCATCAGGAGCAAGGGTGAAGTGTCTTGCTCAGGACACAACGGACGTGACGAGGTTGGTACTAGGTGGGATTTGAACCAGGGACCCTCGGGTTGCGCACGGCCACTCTACCACTGCGCCACGCCGTCCCACCATCCCCGTTACACTATTGTTTCATTTTTCAATAAGTCTTTCAGTCGCTTTCCAGCAATTGTCTTTTTCTCTTTCGTTCTCGCTCACGCTCTTGCTCCAGCACCAACCCCGTCTCTCCTCCTGGCTGCTGTTTATAACATAGCGACAGGTGATTAGGTAACGAGGCCCAGGCGGGCCGTCTACGCACCTGTCGCTGATTTCGAGGCCGGTCCTGGCAACACCCCGCTTAGCTGCAGGCTCGCAGGCCACGCCCCCTCCACAGTTAGCTTCAGAATAACAATGTTATTACATAGAACAATAGACCTTTTATACTCTAGAAATGTTAGTCTTGCTTAAAAATGCACGCGTTTAGTTGTGTTCAGGGTTAAAAAAAATATTTTGTGGCTCTTACGGAAATACATTTTAAAATATCTGGCTCCTTGGCTCTCTCAGCCTAAAAGGTTCCCGGCCCCTGTTCTAGAAGGAAAAAAAAGGGACGGGAAAGAAAAAAATCCACGCGTTTGATTGCTTATATATGAATTTTCTGTATTTCGGGCCCATGGTGGATGGAGGCTGTGAATAGCAGGCGAGGCTCTCGGTTTGTGTACACCCCCCCCCAACTGTTCTGTCACACACTCGGTGGTGCTGTCGACAATCTTGACTCAGCGGGAGGGTGCTGCAGGGCCGCATTAGGCTCCATAAAGTTTATAGCATATTTTTACAGCCCGCCTCTCTGTATGCACCCGCCATCACATCCCAGTCGCATCTGCTTGAACTGTTCACACAGCTGTGAAATTCTGTGTATCCCTCCATGTTTTACGGTCGACGGCTCCTCTCCAATTCTTTATTTGCCTCTTTAGCTTTTTGATGCCACGCTCGGCATCTGCGTATATTTAGTATGTCATTGGCTCGGGCTGCTGGAGTTTTTGCGGCGTCCCGGCACGTCAAGGTTTACACGGCGAGGACGCGGGCGTGCGGGTGGTCTCCCCCTCTATAGTTTTGCCAAACACATCCTATATTTTGCAAAGCTGAAGCAACATGAGGTGTCATTGTGCGGCGCGAATAATGCTGAGACCCCGCTGCTTTTTATAGTGCTGCATCTTAACCGACACAATGCGTGATTTGGCACGGAAAATAGTGAAACAACACTCTCTGGGTTTGCATTGAGTTTAGTGGTTATTGTCCTTTACTGCCGACCAGGATGCCCGACACAACGGTGGGCTATCAACATTTGATTGTTGACACAAATGAGGGGTTGTTTTTGAATTATACACGCAACAATATCGTCTAAATCAGAGGTGTCCAAAACCTCTTGATTGGGGGGCCGCATTGGGTTAAATCAATTTGGCCGAGGGCCGAAAGTAACTATTTACTCTCAATCAATCAATCAATCAATCAATGTTTATTTATATAGCCCCAAATCACAAATGTCTCAAAGGACTGCAAAAATCATTACGACTACAACATCCTCGGAAGAACCCACAAAAGGGCAAGGAAAACTCACACCCAGTGGGCAGGGAGAATTCACATCCAGTGGGACGCCAGTGACAATGCTGACTATGAGAAACCTTGGAGAGGACCTCAGATGTGGGCAACCCCCCCCTCTAGGGGACCGAAAGCAATGGATGTCGAGCGGGTCTAACATGATACTGTGAAAGTTCAATCCATAGTTGCTCCAAGACAGCAGTGAGAGTCCCGTCCACAGGAAACCATCTCAAGCGGATCAGCAGCGTAGAGATGTCCCCAACCGATACAGGCGAGCGGTCCATCCTGGGTCCCGACGAGCGGTCCATCCTGGGTCTCGACTCTGGACAGTCAGTACTTCATCCATGGTCATCGGACCGGACCCCCTCCACAAGGGAGGGGGGGACATAGGAGAAAGAAAAGAAGCGGCAGATCAACTGGTCTAAAAAGGAGGTCTATTTAAAGGCTAGAGTATACAGATGAGTTTTAAGGTGAGACTTAAATGCTTCTACTGAGGTAGCATCTCGAACTGTTACCGGGAGGGCATTCCAGAGTACTGGAGCCCGAACGGAAAACGCTCTATAGCCCGCAGACTTTTTTTGAGCTCTAGGAATCACTAATAAGCCGGAGTCTTTTGAACGCAGATTTCTTGCCGGGACATACGATACAATACAATATTCAGTTTAAACCAGGGGTCACCAACCTTTTTGAAACCAAGAGCTACTTCTTGGGTACTGATTAATGCGAAGGGCTACCAGTTTGATACACACTTAAATAAATTGCCAGAAATAGCCAATTTGCTCAATTTACCTTTAATAAATAAATCTATATATGTTAAAAAATGGGTATTTATGTCTGTCATTCCGTTGTAAATTTTTGTTCCTTGTAGAGAATAAATGATGAAAAAAAAACACTTAATTGAATGGTTTAAAAGAGGAGAAAACAGGCAAAAAAATGAAAATGAAATTTTGAAACATAGTTTATCTTCAATTTGGACTCTTTAAAATTCAGAATGCAACCGATAAAAGTGAAGAGAAAAACTAGCTAATTGGAATCTTTTGAAAAAATTACAAAAATAATTTATGGAACATCATTAGTAATTTTTCCTGATTAAGATTAATTTTAGAATTTTGATGACATGTTTTGAATAGGTTAAAATCCAATCTGCACTTTGTTAGAATATATAACAAATTGGACCAATCTATATTTCTAACAAAGGCAAATCATTATTTCTTCCAGATTTTCCAGATTAAAAATTATTAAAAGAAATTCAAAAGTCTTTGAAATAAGATTTAAATTTGATTCTACAGATTTTCTAGATTTGCCGGAATATTTTGGAGGAATTTTAATCATAAATTTGAAGAAATATTTCACAAATATTCTTCGTCGAAAAAACAGAAGCTAAAATGAAGAAATAAATTAAAATGTATTTATTATTCTTTACAATAATAAAACAAAAAGAATACTTGAACATCGATTTAAATTGTCAGGAAAGAAGAGGAAGGTATTTAAAAGCTAAAAATGGTATATGTGTTTAAAAATCATTTTTAATGTTGTAATTTTCTCTAATATGGTCTTTATGAAAGTTATAAGAAGCAAAGTAAAAAAATAAATGCCTTTTTTTAAACAAGTGAAGACCAAGTCTTTAAAATATATTGTTGGATTTTCAAATTTTGTTTGAGTTTTGTCTCTCTTAGAATTAAAAATGTCGAGCAAAGCGAGACCAGGTTGTTAGTAAATAAATACAATTTAAAAAATAGAGGCAGCTCACTGGTAAATGCTGCTATTTGAGCTATTTTTAGAACAGGCCAGCGGGCGACTCATCTGGTCCTTCAATCAATCAATCAATGTTTATTTATATAGCCCCAAATCACAAATGTCTCAAAGGACTGTACAAATCATTACGACTACAACATCCTCGGAAGAACCCACAAAAGGGCAAGGAAAACTCACACCCAGTGGGCAGGGGGAATTCACATTCAGTGGGACGCCAGTGACAATGCTGACTATGAGAAACCTTGGAGAGGACCTCAGATGTGGGCAACCCCCCCCCCTCTAGGGGACCGAAAGCAATGGATGTCGAGCGGGTCTAACATGATACTGTGAAAGTTCAATCCATAGTGGCTCAAAGACAGCAGTGAGAGTCCCGTCCACAGGAAACCATCTCAAGCGGATCAGCAGCGTAGAGATGTCCCCAACCGATACAGGCGAGCGGTCCATCCTGGGTCCCGACGAGCGGTCCATCCTGGGTCTCGACTCTGGACAGTCAGTACTTCATCCATGGTCATCGGACCGGACCCCCTCCACAAGGGAGGGGGGGACATAGGAGAAAGAAAAGAAGCGGCAGATCAACTGGTCTAAAAAGGAGGTCTATGATATATAATGATATAGTATACATAGTATACAATCACAGTTGCACAAGCTTAGTAGATCAGGTTAGACTTAGACAAACTTTAATGATCCACAAGGGAAATTGTTCCACACAGTAGCTCAGTTACAAATGATAAAAAAGAAAATGCAGGTATAAAATAGACTAAAAGCAATATAAAATATGACATCTATGTGTAATATTTACATAATATATGTACAGTAGGGCTGGGCGATATGGCTTTTATTTTATTATCTCGATGTTTTTAGGCCATGTCACGATACACGATATATATATCGCAATATTTTGCCTTAGTCTTGAATGAACACTTGATACATATAATCACAGCAGTATGATGATTCTGTGTGTCTACATTAAAACATTTAAGGTTTTACTACTTACGTATAAAATACTACACGGTCTAGCTCCATCCTATCTTGCCGATTGTATTGTACCATATGTCCCGACAAGAAATCTGCGTTCAAAGGACTCCGGCTTGTTAGTGATTCCCAAAGCCCAAAAAAAGTCTGCGGGCTATAGAGCGTTTTCCGTTCGGGCTCCAGTACTCTGGAATGCCCTCCCGGTAACAGTTCGAGATGCCACCTTAGTAGAAGCATTTAAGTCTCACCTTAAAACTCATTTGTATACTCTAGCCTTTAAATAGACTCCCTTTTTAGACCAGTTGATCTGCCGTTTCTTTTCTTTTTCTTCTATGTCCCACTCTCCCTTGTGGAGGGGGTCCGGTCCGATCCGGTGGCCATGTACTGCTTGCCTGTGTATCGGCTGGGGACATCTCTGCGATGCTGATCCGCCTCCGCTTGGGATGGTTTCCTGTTGGCTCCGCTGTGAACGGGACTCTCGCTGCTGTGTTGGATCCGCTTTGGACTGGACTCTCGCGACTGTGTTGGATCCATTGTGGATTGAACTTTCACAGTATCATGTTAGACCCGCTCGACATCCATTGCTTTCCTCCTCTCCAAGGTTCTCATAGTCATCATTGTCACCGACGTCCCACTGGGTGTGAGTTTTCCTTGCCCTTATGTGGGCCTACCGAGGATGTCGTGGTGGTTTGTGCAGCCCTTTGAGACACTAGTGATTTAGGGCTATATAAGTAAACATTGATTGATTGATTGATTGATTAATATATGCTCCTTTTAAACTTTCATGCAGAGAGGGAAATCACAACTAAGTCAATTGACCAAAACAGTATTTATTAAACAGTTATTAAGCAGTGGCACAAACATTCATGTCATTTCCAAAACAGAAAGTGCAAGATTGTCAGAGACATTTTAAAACAAGCTATGAGTGCACTTTTGTGCATGATGTCACTAAGATGACATTTCAAAACAACACTCAATTAAAGTGCAGTTTTTGTACAGAACGCCACTACAATAGTTTCAAACAAATAAAGTGCACTTTTGTGCATGATGTCACACAAGATATGTCAATAACTGTCAAATAAAAATGAGCTGCATAATAGGAAATCAAATCGCTATGTGGGAAATGACTGCGGACGTTATCTCCTTTTGTTCACTATTTTTTTCATACGGTGTTGATGTGGACATAATTGCCTTGGCATTTTGTTGGTGTGGCACCGAACGGAGATGTTGACATGCGGAGTATTTATGGAACATCATTAGTAATTTTTCCTGATTAAGATTAATTTTAGAATTTTGATGACATGTTCTTAATAGGTTAAAATCCAATCTGCATTTTGTTAGAATATATAACAAATTGAACCAAGCTATATTTCTAACAAAGACAAATCATTATTTCTTCTAGATTTTCCGGAACAAAAATTTTAAAAGAAATTCCAAAGACTTTGAAATAAGATTTAATTTAGATTCTAAAGATTTTCTAGATTTGCCAGAATATTTTTTGGGAATTTTAATCATAATAAGTTTGAAGAAATATTTCACAAATATTCTTTTTCGAAAAAACAGAAGCTAAAATGAAGAATTAAATAAAAATGTTCTTTACAATAAAAAAAAATATATTTACTTGAACATTGATGTAAATTGTCAGGAAAGAAGAGGAAGGAATTTAAAAGGTATGTGTTTAAAAATCCTAAAATAATTTTTTTAAGGTTGTATTTTTTCTCTAAAATTGTCTTTGAAAGTTATAAGAAGCAAAGTAAAAAAAAATAAATGAATTTATTTAAACAAGTGAAGACCAAGTCTTTAAAATATTTTCTTGGATTTTCAAATTCTATTTGAGTTTTGTCTCTCTTAGAATTAAAAACGTCGAACAAAGCGAGACCAGCTTGCTAGTAAATAAATACAATTTAAAAAATAGAGGCGGCTCACTGGTAAGTGCTGCTATTTGAGCTATTTTTAGAACAGGCCTGGTCCTTACGTTGTTCAAACACTACGTTGACATCTTATTTACGCGCTCGCTTTTCTTTGCAATCATGGAGACCACAGTCTGAGTACAGTGATGCCAAGAGCTTGTGTGTTCCCCAGCCTGTATTGCAGTACCGAAGGCCAACACATGATGGCAGTAGGCGCTCACTGAATTGACCCTCTGGGCACACACGGCGAGAAGCTGAAAGAGAGTTACATTGTTGCTATGGAATTGACTTAATGAGTTCCTCCATGCCTAACACACTATTGTATGTGTTGCTCAGCCTCGCGCGTTCATTCCCGTCCTGTAAAAAAGGGGCAGAATAACTGTGAAATGGCTCAATGACACTCAGATTGCTCTGTCCTCTCTGATCAATACTCCACAGTCAGGCCAAAAATGGGACGCCGAAGAACAGATTAATCATGTTTCCTCCACCACGTTCAAAACGCGGCATGTAGAAAGACCTCTTCGGAGCCCCCATTTGCCATTTTCTTAAAAATGTGTCCTTTATAGCTCGATAGGAAGCGAGTGTTTGCCGTACCTGTTATCGACGCGACTCGTCGTATTGACCGCACCTTCACGCAATTACACTTGAATTATTTATCAGCCTGCGCTACAAAGATAAATAGATGTAATCCCTTGCTAACGTTGCATCAGTTATGCTCAAAGAACGAGATCATTGCCACCTCTCCCTCTGGTCCTTACTGTATGCCTACTGCATATGCAAATGTACCTTATGTACACTGCATCACTCTTGCACGATTCGGAACCTTTAAAGGGGTCGTGGTATGACTTTCTTTCTACAAACCCCGTTTCCATATGAGTTGGGAAATTAGATGTAAATATAAACGGAATACAATGATTTGCAAATCCTTTTCAACCCATATTCAGTTGAATGCACTACAAAGACAAGATATTTGATGTTCAAACTCATAAACGTACTTTTTTTTTGCTTAGAATTTCATGGCTGGAACACATGCCAAAGTAGTTGGGAAAGGGCATGTTAGGGACGGCGTGGCGCAGTGGGAGAGTGGCTGTGCGCAACCCGAGGGTCCCTGGTTCAAATCCCACCTAGTACCAACCTCGTCACGTCCGTTGTGTCCTGAGCAAGACACTTCACCCTTGCTCCTGATGGGTGCTGGTTGGCGCCTTGCATGGCAGCTCCCTCCATCAGTGTGTGAATGTGTGTGTGAATGGGTAAATGTGGAAGTAGTGTCAAAGCGCTTTGAGTACCTTGAAGGTAGAAAAGCGCTATACAAGTACAACCCATTTATCATTTATTTATTTATTCACTACTGTGTTACATCACCTTTTCTATTAACAACACTCAATAAACGTTTGGGAACTGAGGAAACTAATTGTTGAAGCTTTAAAAGTGGAATTATTTCCCATTCTTGTTTTATGTAGAGCAGGGGTCGGGAACCTTTTTGGCTGAGAGAGCCATGAAAGCCGAATATTTTAAAATGTATTTCCGTGAGAGCCGTACAATATTTCCATCCATCCATTTTCTACCGCTTATTCCCTTTCGGGGTCACGGGGGGCGCTGGCGCCTATCTCAGCTACAATCGGGCGGAAGGCGGGGTACACCCTGGACAAGTCGCCACCTCATCGCAGGGCCAACACAGATAGACAGACAACATTCACACTCACATTCACACACTAGGGCCAATTTAGTGTTGCCAATCAACCTATCCCCAGGTGCATGTCTTTGGAAGTGGGAGGAAGCCGGAGTACCCGGAGGGAACCCACGCATTCACGGGGAGAACATGCAAACTCCACACAGAAAGATCCCGAGCCTGGATTTGAACCCAGGACTGCAGGACCTTTGTATTGTGAGGCAGACGCACTAACCCCTCTGCCACCGTGAAGCCCTAATAATCCAGCAGGATTAATTATTTGCTACTTAAACACTGCAAGTTGGTTCCACCAAGACTTGAACTTGGATCACTGGATTCAAAGTCCAGAGTGCTAACCATTACACCATGGAACATAGTGAAACTGCCCAACGTGGGGCTCGAACCCACGGCCCTGAGATTAAGAGTCTCATGCTCTACCGACTGAGCTAGACTCATTCGGTAGACTCATTAAACTCATTTGCAAATAATAATTAACTTAGACTTTCATGGCTGCAACACGTGCCAAAGTAGTTGGGAAAGGGCATGTTCACCACTGTGTTACATCACCTTTTCTCTTAACAACACTCAATAAACGTTTGGGAACTGAGAAAACTAATTGTTGAAGCTTTAAAAGTGGAATTATTTCCCATTCTTGTTTTATGTAGAGCAGGGGTCGGGAACATTTTTGGCTGAGAGAGCCATGAAAGCCGAATATTTTAAAATGTATTTCCGTGAGAGCCGTACAATATTTTATAACACTAAATACAACTAAATGTGTGCATTTTTAAGTAAGACCAACATTTTTACAGTATATGTGTCTTATTCTTTTTAATGACATTGTTATTCTGAAGTCAACCAATAATAAATAAAATACTTCTTACCATTAATGAACAGGTGCGGAAGAAAACAGATGGATGGATTAAGGTGCATGAGAATGTTTTATATTCTGAACGTTATTTTTAACACTGAATATCACCAGTATTATTCATTACTTATCGTGTTAAGCAATGTCAGCTCAGATTTATCTGAGCGCCAGATGCAGACATCAAAAGAGCCACATCTGGCTCTAGAGCCATAGGTTCCCTACCCCTGATGTAGAGCTTCCTGTCGTTCGACAGTCCGGGGTCTCTGCTGTCGTATTTTACGCTTCATAATGCGCCACACTTTTTTGATGGGAGACAGGTCTCCCGTCCAAAGGCAAAACCTAGTAACTCACTTCTAGCTGATTTTGAGAAAACAAAGGAAAACCAATCTATCTCGATGCTGTCTTACAAAGATCTACAAAGTCATCAAACGTATAGATGTTTTCTCGAGCTTTCATTTTCTTGCCGATCGAGCCATGGATTGAATCTGCTCTCATGATTGATTGATTGATTGATTGATACTTTTATTAGTAGATTGCACAGTTCAGTACATATTCCGTACAATTGACCACTAAATGGTAACACCCGAATAAGTTTTTCAACTTGTTTAAGTCGGGGTCCACGTTTATCAATGCATGGTACAAATATCAACATAATACAGTCATCCCACAAGTTAATCATCATAGTATATACATTGAATTATTTACATTATTTACAATCCGGGGGGTGGGATGAGGAGCTTTGGTTGATATCAGTACTTCAGTCATCAACAATTGCATCAACAGAGAAATGTGGACATTGAAACAGTGTAGGTCTTATTTAGTAGGATATGTACAGCCAGCAGAGAACATAGTGAGTTCACATAGCATAAGAACAAGTATATACATTAGAAGTACATTTGAGTTGTTTATAATCCGGAAAGATGGGATGTGAATGGAGGAGGTATTAGTAAAGTGTTGAAGTTGCCTGGAGGTGTTTTTTTAGAGCGGTTTTGAAGGAGGATAGAGATGCACTTACTTTTATACCTGTTGGGAGTGCATTCCACACTGATGTGGCATAGAAAGAGAATGAGTTAAGACCTTTGTTAGATCGGAATCTGGGTTTAACGTGGTTTGTAGAGCTCCCCCTGGTGTTGTGGTTATGGCGGTCATTTACGTTAAGGAAGTAGTTTGACATGTACTTCGGTATCAAGGAGGTGTAGCGGATTTTATAGACTAGGCTCAGTGCAAGTTGTTTTACTCTGTCCTCCACCCTGAGCCAGCCCACTTTGGAGAAGTGGGTTGGATTGAGGTGTGATCTGGGGTGGAGGTCTAAAAGTAACCGGACTAGCTTATTCTGGGATGTTTGGAGTCTAGATTTGAGGGTTTTGGAGGTGCTGGGGTACCCTTTCTCCAGATATTTTATCACAGTCTCGAGTGGGCCCCGTTCTACGTTTGCACATTGGGCAAGAGCCGTGTACAGCGTCCAGTTTTTATTTTGACCTCCACAGTTATCTGCCCAAAAGAGTATGCAAGGGGAAGAATCCAGAACAATACATTTAATGAAGGTGCTTGCAACGTCCTGGGCCAATCTTCCAAATATCCCCTCGTGCCATAATATCACATAATCAGCTTGACCGTCGGCCCCCATTCGTGCAAATGTCTCATTAAAGACAATAAGGCGACTGACAAAGAAGCTCCGATTGGTCCCTTGAGATACTAGGTTTTTCTGTTGTATCCACGCGGTTATGTGGTAGTTGCTAGGTCCTGCAATGCGCGTAACAGCTTACTTACGGAACAAATTACAATATTGCATACACTAATGTAAAGCATATCACCTAGGAACTCCAAAATTATTATCAGCTCTGTTTTGACCAAAATTGAGTTACTGGGTTTTGCCTTTGGACGGGAGAGGTCTGGACTGCAGGCGGGCCAGGAAAGTACCCGCACTCTTTTTTTTTTTTTTTAAGCCACGCTGTTGTAACACGTGCTGAATGAGGCTTGGCATTGTCTTGCTGAAATGAGCAGGGGCGTCCATGAAAAAGACAGCACTTAGATGGCAGCATATGTTGTTCCAAAACCTGTATGTACCTTTCAGCATTAAAATTAAAAGTCAAAGTTAAAGTACCACTGATTGTCACACACACACACACGAGATGTGGTGAAATTTGTCCTCTGCATTTGACCCATCCCCTTAATCACCCACTTGGAAGTGAGGGGAGCAGTAAGCAGCACCAGTGCTGCGCCCGGGAATCATTTATGGTGATTTAACCCCCAATTCCGATCCTTGATGCTGAGTGCCAAGCAGGGAGGCAACGGGCCGGGGTTTGAACTCCCAACCTACCGATCTCAGGGCGGACACTCTAACCAGTAGGCCACGATAATGGTGCTTTCACAGATATGTAAGTTACCCATGCCTTTGGCACTATTGCACCCCCATACCATCACAGATGCTGGCCTTTGAACTTTGCGTCAATAACAGTCTTGATGGTTCGCTTCCCCTTTGGTCCGGATGACACAATGTCGAAAATTTCCAAAAACAATTTGAAATTAGGACTCTTCAGACCACAGAACACTTTTCCACTTTGCATCAGTCCATTTTTTAATGATCTCGGGCCCAGAGAAGCCGGCGGCGTTTCTGGATGTTGTTGATAAATGGCTTTCGCTTTGCATAGTAGAGCTTTAACTTGTACTTACAGATGTAGCAACAAGTGACAGTGGTTTTCTGAACTGTTCCTGAGCCCATGTGGTGATATCCTTGAGAGATTGATGTCGATTTTTGATACAGTGCCGTACAGTCTTGTGAAAGACTGAGCATTTTTTGGGAAGCTGTTTTTATACCCAATCACGGCACCCACCTGTTCCCAATTAGCCTGCACACCTGTGGGATGTTCCAAATAAGTGTTTGATGAGCATTCCTCAACTTTATCAGTATTTATTGCCACCTTTCTCAACTTCTTTGTCACGTCTTGCTGGCGTCAAATTCTAAAGTTAATGAATATTGGCAAAAAAAGAAAATGTTTATCAGTTTGAACATCAAATATGTTGTCTTTGTAGCTTTTTCAACTGAATATGGGGAAGACTGGAATGGGTATACTGGTCCTGGCTGCTCTCTACAAATGTGATTGCAGTGATTCCCACAGGTCAGGCATATTTGTGGTGGTGTGGTCAGGCACAGAAGAACGCGGTGTTGGAATATAATTACAACACTTTATGTACATATTTACATATCGAGATGCCACCTCAGTAGAAGCATTTAAGTCTCACCTTAAAACTCATTTGTATACTCTGGCCTTTAAATAGACTCCCTTTTTAGACCAGTTGATCTGCCGTTTTTCTTTTTCTCCTATGTCCCACTCTTCCATGTGGAGGGGGTCCGGTCCGATGGCCATGGATGAAGTACTGGCTGTCCAGAGTCGGGACCCAGGATGGACCGCTCGGCCAGAGTCGGGACCTAGGAGGGACCGCGTGCCTGTGTATCGGCTTGGGACATCCCTGCGCTGCTGATCCGCCTCCGCTTGGGATAGTTTCCTGCTGGCTCCGCTGTGGACGGGACTCTCGCTGCTGGGTTGGATCCACTATGGATTGAACTTTCACAGTATCATGTTAGACCCGCTCGACATCCATTGCTTTCGTCCTCTCCAAGGTTCTCATAGTCATCATTGTCACCGACGTCCCACTGGGTGTGAGTTTTCCTACCGAGGATGTCGTAGTGGTTTGTGTTGTGGTTTTTGCAGCCCTTTGAGACACTAGTGATTTAGGGCTATATAAGTAAACATTGATTGATTGATTGATTGGTATTTATATATATATTTATATAATATGTAACTACAAGCTTCATTCACAGACAGAGTCCCATTGCTTTTATGAGCGGTCAAGAGAGTCAAAAGCCAAAAAAAAAACCACCTGTTTATAGCTGAGATAGGCGCCAGCGCCCCCCGCGACCCCGAAAGGGAATAAGCGGTAGAAAATGGAAAAAACCTGTTTATTTTTATTTATTTATTATTTTTTTTATTTGTGGCAGCCGTAATTCTTTCGTGGCGGGCCGCCACAAATAAATGAATGTGTGGGAAACCCTGCATTGTAGTAGTAGTGAAATTGGGCCAATAACAGTGACTTTGTTTTATTAGTGTGGTTCAATTTTTTTGTGTTTCGGATTACCTTCCCACACTCTGAAAGGTCCTCATATGTCTGCTTCCCCTATCAACGGGTGGTCAAAACAGTTTTTTTTTTGGTTGAACGTAGACAATTACCAGATATTGCAGAAGGCTGATTTGATGGCGGATCCATAGTGTTCCAAATGGCGATGTCCTTGATGATAGCCATAGACCCAGCACGCCAGGTGACATCCAATCATGTGGAGATGGCCGGCCTGTCTCTTTATGTCCTGAGTGGTCTTGAGAGCTGATGGTTTTTAATGCTGATTGGTCCGGCGCGTTGTTCACACGCCGGCCTTGAATCCGACACTCGCCGCCATTGAACCGCAGCGCACACATTCATAAACGCAATAAATACAGGATATGAACCGCTGATGTGTATAATTACGTGTGTAATTAGGTTCGCCGACACCCAGAGTTGTTTTTCTTCATTCCCCTGTCAAGATTCCCTGTTGGTTTTCAGTCGTGTGTTTGTCGCCTTGCAGGTCTCTCTATGTGAGACCAGGAATTTTTTCCACTAAAGCATGGGTGTCAAACTCTGGCCCGCGGGCCAAATTTGGTCCGCCGTTTAATTAGGGTCCTTGGCCCATTGCAAAGGACTCGCAATGGGCCAAGGACCCTATTGAAACTGTAAGGTTTTCGCTTTGCATAGTAGAACTTTAACTTTCACTTTGAAGCATTTTAAGGGGGTCAAATTACAGCTCAAAGAGGCAAAAATTACATTTTTTAGGAAACTTAGCGCAGGGGTTCTTTGAAGAGGCGTAAAATCAAAACCCTTTCGGTAACTTTTAATCAGAAGGGTTCAAACTCTCTCCTGTGCGAGTTTGAAGCCGAAACGACAAACGCGCTCAGAGGAATTTACGTTTGAAAAAAGGTGACGGGCGTTTACAAAACTTTTATTTTGAAGGGGTAATTTTTAACTTCCTGTTGATTTTTGCCGAAGGATGTCAATTATTAAAATGTAGGTGTAAGTGAGACCTACATAGAGATTTTTGTTTCATGTCTTTCCGACATTCCTACGGGAAGTTACAAGCAGTTTTGTCTGTTTTCTTCTTAGCAGCAGTTTTTTCTGTTTTATTAAAAAATTGCGCTAGAGCACAATTTTGAGGTTTTTTTTTTTTTTTTCTTCCATTAAATCGCAATTTTTGCCAGTCCTGATGTGTGTGCCAAGTTTGGTGAGTTTTGAAGCATTTTAAGGGAGTCAAATTACAGCTCAAAGAGGCAAAAATTAAATTTTTTAGGAAACTTAGCGCAGGGGTTCTTTGAAGACGCGTAAAATCAAAACTCTTTCGGTAACTTTTAATCAGAAGGGTTCAAACTCTTTCCTGTGCGAGTTTGAAGCCGAAACGACAAACGCGCTCAGAGGAAATTACGTTTGAAAAAAGGTGACGGGCGTTTACAAAACTTTTATTTTGAAGGGGTAATTTTTAACTTCCTGTTGATTTTTGCCGAAGGATGTCAATTATTAAAATGTAGGTCTAAGTGAGACCTACATAGAGATTTTTGTTTCATGTCTTTCCGACATTCCTACGGGAAGTTACAAGCAGTTTTGTCTGTTTTCTTCTTAGCAGCAGTTTTTTCTGTTTTATTAAAAAATTGCGCTAGAGCGCAATTTTGAGTTTTTTTTTTTTTTTTTTTTTTCCATTAAATTGCAATTTTTGCCAGTCCTGATGTGTGTGCCAAGTTTGGTGAGTTTTGAAGCATTTTAAGGGGGTCAGATCCAAAGGAGTCCTTTGCAATGGGCCAAGGACCCTATTGAAACTGTAAGGTTTTATTCTTTATTCTTATTGTTTTTTATTCTTTATTATCCAACACCTATGCGCTGTAATTTGACCCCCTTAACATGCTTCAGAACTCACCAAATTTGACACACGTCGGTGTGGCAAACCTTCCCAACTTATTAAGCAACCAAACCCCAAAAATGAAAATTGCGCTCTAGCGCCCCCTAAAAAGAAACAAAAAACAGACTGCTTGTAACTTCCGATAGGAATGTCGTAGAGACATGAAACAAAAACGTTTATGTAGGACTGACTTAGACCTACATTTCCAATTAGAAACTTCTTTAGCAAAAATCAACAGGAAGTTGGCAAAAACCCCTTCAAAACAAAATTTTCGCAAAAAATGTAATTTATGCCTCTTTGAGCTGTAATTTGACCCCCTTAAATTGCTTCAAAACTCACCAAACTTGGCACACACATAAGGACTGGCAAAAATTGCGATTGAATGAAAAAAAAAAAAAACCCAAAACTCAAAATTGCACTCTAGCGCAATTTTTTAATAAAACACAGAAAAAACTGCTCCTAAGAAGAAAACACAGACTAAACTGCTTGTAACTTCCCGTAGGAATGTCAGAAAGACATGCAACAAAAATCTCTATGTAGGTCTCACTTAGACCTACATTTTAATAATTGACATCCTTCGGCAAAAATCAACAGGAAGTTAAAAATTACCCCTTCAAAATAAAAGTTTTGTAAACACCCGTCACCTTTTTTCAGACGTAATTTCCCCTGAGCGCGTTTGTCATTTCGGCTTCAAACTCGCACAGGAGAGAGATCGAACCCTTATGATTAAAATTTATCGAAAGAGTTTTGATTAGGGGGGGGAAGAAATTTGGCGTGACAGCTCCAGTCAGAAAAGATTTTTGATATTTGGGTCCAAAATAGCGGCTTCACGGTGGCAGAGGGGTTAGTGCGTCTGCCTCACAATACGAAGTTCCTGCAGTCCTGGGTTCAAATCCAGGCTCGGGATCTTTCTGTGTGGAGTTTGCATGTTCTCCCCGTGAATGCGTGGGTTCCCTCCGGGTACTCCGGCTTCCTCCCACTTCCAAAGACATGCACCTGGGGATAGGTTGATTGGCAACACTAAATTGGCCCTAGTGTGTGAATGTGAGTGTGAATGTTGTCTGTCTATCTGTGTTGGCCTTGCGATGAGGTGGCGACTTGTCCAGGGTGTACCCCGCCTTCCGCCCGGTTGTAGCTGAGATAGGCGCCAGCACCCCCCGCGACCTCTAAAAGGGAATAAGCGGTAGGAAATGGATGGATGGATGGGTCCAAAATGGCTCTTACAACGTTCTGGGTTGCCTACCCCTGCATTAATGGAAAAGCAGCAAATGAGTAAAAGCGACAGAAACGTTGCCATGGAGACGAGGGTTTTCTTACGTGCCTGGCTGCAGTCACATCGCGACCCCTGTCTGTCAGTATTAACAGTCCCCGATAACCTGGACCAATTCAAACCGTTATTTTTTCTTCTTATTTTTTTTAATATGCATTGCCTCACATTACTTAATTTTCATTGTGTTCATTTATATTCTGATTTTATTTTGGGTTGAAAATAAAAAAGACATTTCAATTTTTTTCTCGCGGCCCAGACTCTGCATCCAGTGGCCCCCGGGTAAATTGAGTTTCAGACCCCTGACTTAAAACAAGTAAAACAATCTAACATAAAATCTTCTCAGTGAGAAGAATTATGTTATCAGACAAAAAAATAAGCAACTATCACCCTTATTTGACATATTTCATCTTACTTAGATTTCCATTTTTTGCAGTGTGTCTGATAAAAAAAAGGAACTAAGGGTTCGGAAATTGTCGATTGAGTTATGCCTTTCATCTCCCGGCGCTTTTTAGCCCGCGACTTTCCAGCGGATCCTTCTCTCTTCCTCTGTTTGCATGTCTAAACAAGCACCATAGCTGTAATGAATTCCATTCTTTTAAACCAATTACTGTTAGTCGGGAGCCTTTTTCGCTGTTGTCGTCGCGCTCTCTGAGGAACGGTGCTGCTGCAGCGTCGACTTCACTCAAAGCTCATTGTGTTTCTTCCCCACTCCCTCATTATGCATACTAATGCACGTTTCACTGCACCTTCTACCACTAAATTCTCCATCATTTGAAGCAGAATTCGCGGTCAAATTCGAGCTTTTTCAATTGAAATTAAATGTTTAGAAACGAGTCGTGAGGTAATTTATGCATCACATATCGTATCACCTTAATAAGCCAGGGGTGTCAAATGTGTGGACCGGGGGCCATTTGCGGCCCACAGCTAATTGCTTACCGGCCCCGCCACACATTCTGGAAATATTGCAAAAAATTTTAAAAACATTTTGAAAAAGCGGAATGATATGAAATCTAACGAGAAAAAAGTTGCAATGTGGACCCAAAGCTGCCTAGCAGGCTGTTTTTTTTTTCTTTTGTCTTAATTTTTCTGTTTTTGCCATTGCTCAAAAAAAAAAGACAAAAAGTGAAGTGAATTTTTTATATTTATATAGCGCTTTTCTCTAGTGACTCAAAGCGCTTTACATAGTGAAACCCAATATCTAAGTTACATTTTTAAACCAGTGTGGGTGGCACTGGGAGCAGGTGGGTAAAGTGTCTTGCCCAAGGACACAACGGCAGTGACTAGGATGGCAGAAGCGGGAATCGAACCTGCAACCCTCAAGTTGCTGACACGGCCGCTCTACCAACCGAGCTATTATAGCTATAATCAATGCTATAATGAATTATTTTCAAGGCTCTGTCACGCCAAATTTCTTCCCCCCTACAGAAACACATGCCAATACGGCCGATTTAGTTTACTAAATTGCAATTTTAAATTTCCCGCCGAAGTATCATGCTAAAACATCGCGGTATGATGAAGAAAACTAATGTTTTTTTATATAGGCAACCACACAAAATATGCAATATTTTTTCCACATAAAACATTTTAAAGTGACATTTTTGAAGTAATTGGAGCTGTCACGCCAAATTTCTTCCCCCCTACAAAAACACATGCCAACACGGCCGGTTTAGTTTACTAAATTGCAATTTTATATGTCCCGCGGAAGTATCATGCTAAAACATGCTAAAAAACATGCTAAACATGCTAAAACATTTTAAATTTCCCGCGGAAGTATCATGCTAAAACATCGCGGTATGATGAAGAAAACTGATGTTTTTTTATATAGGCAACCACACAAAATATGCAATATTTTTTCCACATAAAACATTTTAAAGTGATATTTTTGAAGTAATTGGAGCTGTCATGCCAAATTTCTTCCCCCCTACAGAAACACATGCCAATACGGCCGGTTTAGTTTACTAAATTGCTATTTTAAATGTCCCGCCGAAGTATCATGCTAAAACATCGCGGTATGATGAAGAAAACTGATGTTTTTTTATATAGGCAACCACACAAAATATGCAATATTTTTTTCCACATAAAACATTTTAAAGGGACATTTTTGAAGTAATTGGAGCTGTCACGCCAAATTTCTTCCCCCCTACAAAAACACATGCCAATACGGCCGGTTTAGTTTACTAAATTGCAATTTTAAATGTCCCGCGGAAGTATCATGCTAAAACATGCTAAAAAACATGCTAAACATGCTAAAACATTTTAAATTTCCCGCGGAAGTATCATGCTAAAAGATCGCGGTATGATGAAGAAAACTGATGTTTTTTTATATAGGCAACCACACAAAATATGCAATATTTTTTTCCACATAAAACATTTTAAAGGGACATTTTTGAAGTAATTGGAGCTGTCACGCCAAATTTCTTCCCCCCTACAGAAACACATGCCAGTACGGCTGGTTTAGTTTATTAAATTGCAATTTTAAATTTCCCGCCGAAGTATCATGCTAAAAGATCGCGGTATGATGAAGAAAACCGATGTTTTTTATATAGGCAACCACACAAAATATGCAATATTTTTTTCCACATAAAACATTTTAAAGGGACATTTTTGAAGTAATTGGAGCTGTCACGCCAAATTTCTTCCCCCCTACAAAAATACATGCCAATACGGCTGGTTTAGTTTACTAAATTGCTATTTTAAATGTCCCGCCGAAGTATCATGCTAAAACATCGCGGTATGATGAAGAAAACTAAGGTTTTTTTATATAGGCAACCACACAAAATATGCAATATTTTTTCCACATAAAACATTTTAAAGTGACATTTTTGAAGTAATTGGAGCTGTCACGCCAAATTTCTTCCCCCCTACAGAAACACATGCCAACACGGCCGGTTTAGTTTACTAAATTGCTATTTTAAATGTCCCGCGGAAGTATCATGCTAAAACATGCTAAAAAACATGCTAAACATGCTAAAACATTTTAAATTTCCTGCGGAAGTATCATGCTAAAAGATCGCGGTATGATGAAGAAAACTGATGTTTTTTATATAGGCAACTACACAAAATATGCAATATTTTTTTCCACATAAAACATTTTAAAGGGACATTTTTGAAGTAATTGGAGCTGTCACGCCAAATTTCTTCCCCTCTACAAAAACCTTCCCCCCATTTACTTCCGGGGTCATGATTAATACAAACATTTTGTTGACGCTATATTTTAAAAATATAACGCTATATTATAAAAATATAACGCTATATTATAAAAATATAACGCTATATAATAAAAATACAGACGTTTTGTTAACGCTGTATTATAAAAAATAAAATTCAAAAAACAACTTACAAACACAAGCTATGGGATAACACATTTAAATCCGGAGTCACGTTTCCTCACGGTTCCTCTTACGCCAGTGGTCCCCAACCACCGGCCCACGGCCCGGTAACAGGCCGTGGCTCGATTGGTACCGGGCCGCAGAAGAATTAAAAAAAATAAATAAATAAATAAAAACCTTTTTTTTTTTTTTTTTATTAAATCAACATAAAAAACACAATATACACTTACAAATAGTGCACCAACCACAAAAAACTCCCCTTTTCATGACAAAAACGTCCCTTTTTCATGACAAAGAAGAAAATAAAAAAAAAGAAAAAAAAGTTAACACTATATTTTACATGTTTATTTTTTTATTTATTTCGGCAATCTTCACATAAAACAAAGAACAACAACAAAAAAACCCCCAAAAAAACAAAACACTAATTTGAGCAATGAATGAGCCGAAAGGGTGTAGGTTGAAGCAACGCTTATATAAACCTACCCCATCACAACAAGAACAAGGTTCAAAATATATAAAATCTAAAACATGCTTCATTTATATTACTTTTTTTTTTAAACAATATATAAGCAACATATATGTAGCACATGTCTCATATACACAGTTTAACATTTAAATCAAACATATACATTTGTACACTTATATGTATATATATATATATATATATATATATTATATATACACTATCTAAATTCCATATAAAGTGGTAATATATACATTTTATTGGATTAGATTAGATAATACTTTATTTATTCCGTCAGGAGAGTTCCTTCAGGAAAATTACAATTTTCAGCACAATCCCATTCAAGATCAGACAAACATTACAGACAAACAATATAACCTATATGCCATCCATCCATCCATCATCTTCCGCTTATCCGAGGTCGGGTCGCGGGGGCAACAGCCTAAGCAGGGAAACCCAGACTTCCCTCTCCCCAGCCACTTCGTCTAGCTCTTCCCGGGGGATCCCGAGGCGTTCCCAGGCCAGCCGGGAGACGTAGTCTTCCCAACGTGTCCTCGGTCTTCCCCGTGGCCTCCTACCGGTTGGACGTGCCCTAAACACCTCCCTAGGGAGGCGTTCGGGTGGCATCCTGACCAGATGCCCGAACCACCTCATCTGGCTCCTCTCGATGTGAAGGAGCAGCGGCTTTACTTTGAGTTCCTCCCGGATGGCAGAGCTTCTCACCCTATCTCTAAGGGAGAGCCCCGCCACACGGCGGAGGAAACTCATTTCGGCCGCTTGTACCCGTGATCTTATCCTTTCGGTCATGACCCAAAGCTCATGACCATAGGTGAGGATGGGAACGTAGATCGACCGGTAAATTGAGAGCTTTGCCTTATAACATTATACATATAACCTATATGTATAATTATGAAATCATAAATTGTATTTATATACATATTATATATTATTGTCTTTCTAAAAAAATGTTAAAAACATTTTGAAAAAGCAGAATCATATGAAATCTAACGAGAAAAAGTTGCATTGTTGACCCAAAGCTGCCTTGCAGGGTTTTTTTTCTTCTTTTGTCTTAATTTTTCTGTTTTTGCCATTTTCAAAATATAACGCTATATTATAAAAATACAGACGTTTTGTTAACGCTATATTATAACAAATAAAATTCAAAAAACAACTTACAAACACAAGCTATGGGATAACACATTTAATTCCGGGGTCACGTTTCCTCTTACGCCATCCCATAGCTTGTGTTTGTAAATTGTTTTTTACATTTTTTTATTTTTTTTTATAATATAGCGTTAGCAAAAGGTCTGTATTTTTATAATATAGCGTTATATTTTTATAATATAGCGTTATATTTTTATAATATAGCGTTAAAAAAACATCTGTATTAATCATGACCCCAGAAGTAAATGGGGGGGGAGTTTTTTGTATGGGGGAAGACATTTGGGGTGACACCTCCAATTACTTCAAAAATGTCACTTTAAAATGTTTTATGTGGAAAAAAATATTGCATATATTGTGTGGTTGCCTATATAAAAACATCAGTTTTCTTCATCATACCGCGATGTTTTAGCACGATACTTCCACAGGAAATTTAAAATTGCACTTTAGTTAACTAAAAAGGCCGTATTGGCATGTGTTGCAATGTTAATATTTCATCATTGATATATAAACTATCAGACTGCATTGTCAGTATTAGTGGGTTTCAGTAGGCCTTTAATATGGTTTCTGAAGGAGGAAAAACATGACACAAACCTCCGTAATTGTTACAAAGCACACTATTTACATTAAACATGCTTCACTGATTGAGTATTCGGCGAGTACCGTTTTGTCCTACTAATTTTGGCGGTCCCTGAACTCACCGTAGTTTGTTTACATGTATAACTTTGTCCGACTTTCTACTAGTGTTTTATGCCACTTCTTTTTCCGTCTCATTTTGTCCACCAAACTTTTAACATTGTGCATGAATGCACAAAGGCGAGTTTTGTTGATGTTATTGACTTGTATTTGGTCACTGCAAGCATTAGCATTAGCCATGCTAACATGCTATTTAGGCTAGCTATATGTACATATTGTATCTTTATGCCTCATTTGTAGCTATATTTGAGCTCTTGTAGTTTTTTTTAAGTCCCCTTGATTCAATTTATATCTCATAACACACTATCTGTATGTAATATGGCAGATTTTTAATTTTAATTTTTGCACCAATATGGCTCTTTCAACATTTTAGGTTGCCGACCCCTGGTCAAGACTTGCCACACATTCTGGAAATGATATTGCAAAAAATTTTAAAAACATTTTGAAAAAGCAGAATGATAGGAAATCTAACGAGAAAAAGTTGCAATGTCGACCCAAAGCTGCCTTGCAGGCTGTTTTTTTCTTTTGTCTTAATTTTTCTGTTTTTGCCATTGCTAAAAAAAAAAAGACAAAAAAAATCAATGCTATAATGAATTATTTTCAAGGCTCCAATTACTTCAAAAATGTCACTTTAAAACGTTTTATGTGGGAAAAATATTGCATATATTGTGTGGTTGCCTGGATAAAAACATCAATTTTCTTTAAAACCCCAAAAATATTTCAAACGTAAAATCGACAGACATATCGGAAGTTGATCTCGTAACAAGTGTTGAAAGTAAAAAAAAAAAAAAAAACACTAATAAAAATGTATCACTTTATGAGTGCGGCACCTTTTGAATCCCAATTATATTTAATGGGATTTAATTTATCTTTACACTGTGATTTTTCTAAATTAATAATGAATTAAAATCAATGGTGCCCTGCATTATTGATCTTTAATGGCTCTAGTTACTAAAAACTGCATATTTCAGTTTAACTATAAAAAAAAAAAAAAAAGTTGTCTTTGACAAACAAGGCATAAAACTTTTTTTTGTATTTTATTATAATTTTTTTTTAACTTCATATCAACCTTAAGTTTTATTAGCAGTAATGACTGAGACCCTTAATGGTCCTCGGGAGCCCGAAAGGTAAAAAAAACCCCAACAAAATCCATATATTTTGTTATAGTGTGAAAATGAAAAATATCAAAATGGCCCCCGCATGTTTTAATTTTTTCATGTGCGGCCCTCAGTGGAAAAAGTTTGGACACCCCTGCCTTATGCCGTCTCCTTTTCAATGTATGTAATACAGTTACCGTATTTTCCGGACTATAAGGCACTGTTCGAATAATTTTATCTAAGATATCACAAAAACTTTGTTTTGAAATTAGTTCTTGGCGAGAAGACCAAAAACTTGTCTTTGAACCTACCAAGAAGAAGGCATGTAAAACTCCACTGTGTAGGGGTGAAGCAACATGAAGGTGTTTCTGTTTCTTTCATGTATTGTAATCAACAGAAAGATAGTGTCTGACCCAAGAACTACAAAAGCGGATAGGAAGCAGGACCAGACTCCCCTCCAGGCGACCTCTTTTTGAACTCTTTTACGAACCTCTTCTTTGAACTGTTTTACGACCTTTTCTGTGAACTCTTTACGACCCTCATCCCTTAGAAACAGCTGTTGCCATGTGGTCAGGGAAGGCCCGACTAAAAGAAGGAGGCGTGCAATCTTTTTGCAGCGCGTGCTGAGACACTGTACAAGGGTAGGGTGTCCAGGCGTCTCTTCTCAAATTGAATTCTTACTCTGTTTAATTCTTTGCTTCTTGTCTTGTTTAATAGATGTCATCAGTGTTTGAACCTGACAGCACAGCTAAAATATTTTTTTCCCCCCTCAAAACTCGTCTCGGTGCGCCTAATGTAAGGAATAAGTTTGGTTGAGCTTACCCACCTCAAAGCTTTTTTATTTGGCGCATGCTGTAATGATAAGTGGGACCAGTAGATGGCGGACGAACATAAGACAGTGTAGGCTGCACTATGATGGCAATACGTCTCAAGTAAACAACACCAACATTTTAAATGTTCCATTGAAAATATAGAACTTTACACACGGCGCTCAAAAATCTATGAAATGGTAGCCTAGTGGTTAAAATGTTCGCCCTGAGATCGAGTCATACCAAAGACTATAAAAATGGGACCCAATACCACCCTGCTTGGTGCTCATTATCAAGGGTTGGAATTGGGGGTTATATCACCCCAAAAATTATTCCCGGGCGCGGCCACCGCTGTTTCTCACTGCTCTCCTCACATGGTTAGGGTGATGGGTCAAATGCAGAGAATAATTTCGCCACACCTAGTGTGTGTGTGACAATCATTGTTACTTGAACTTGAACTAACCCCACACAGCGAGGTAGCAGTGGTGTGGAAGTCATTCCTGAGTTGCAGAAATAAAAATTTTACATTAAGACATTAAAAATAGCTATTGTCGTTCAAAAAATTGTTCCTACTCCATGTGGCAGAAATGTCTGTTGCTGGTTCTACGGATGATAATCTTCTTAACCCATATTATTATAAACGCCTTCGCTTCACATCACGCAAAATGGTTTTAACTCCATTTTTTCCCAAACTATTTTAACTTTTTCTGGCATATTTTGCTATTAAGTCTTGCTTAACCTCTAACGGCCGTAGTGGCCACATACGTGGACAGCACCTTTTAGCTCTTATTTCCAAAATTGTGTACACTACTGAATTGGGGTCTTATGGCCACTTATGTGGACACTTATGCTGCCATCTGGTGGTGTCAGAAGAGTATAACATACAATGGAATTTGGGGGAAAAAAATAAAAATCAGCATGAAGTACATGTTTGTTACTTACGGACTAAGTACATCATATAAAAAGATGATTTTTAGCTTTTTATTCTAATTAGGGTTATTGTTTTCGACCCGGTCCTTCTGCCGGTCACCCCCAGAGTTGGTTGGATAACACATAAGCTGGTTTTAAATTAATTCCTGAAACAGAGTAGCTTATCTTGATATTTTAATACCAAAGCTTTGGGAGACCAAATCCATGCACGACACCTTCCAATCGCATCGCCTTAGTTGATCTGACTATACTAGGGAAGTTTCGCCTCTTACACCCTCTCACTCGCCCCCCTTCTTCTCCTCTCCCCCTCCTCCTAGCCTGGGACATTTGAGATAAGAAGAGTGTTATGACTTCTCGCTACAT
>NC_084639.1:7632525-7772525 GCF_033978795.1 Nerophis ophidion | reverse complement strand
GTGTTCATCTCGTTTTAATTCCTTGAACCGGAAGTCAAATCATCCATAGCGTCCCTGCTTGAAACGATTCTTTATCCTGACTCCAAGCAACGTTTGTATCTTTTCCAATTTACTAAAACAATTTCTTACTTACTAATATCTGTAGGAGTGTTCTCATGCATATTTGCACGTGCTATTGTAATATAATCGACATTAGCTATTATGCGAACACGTTTACAAGTGTCTGTGTTAGTATTATTACCTTACTATGGCATTCTTTTTGTATTGGTTCAGTTTCACAAATTCCTCTGTAAATTGACCAAAACGTCACAGTGGAGTTATTGTGTCTGTTTAGCTGATTGGAGCGATAGCTTACGCAGCTACGATTCTACAATGACTTCTGTTTTGTTTGATCAGCCGTTTTACTGCCTTGACCCGGCAACAATAAGCGCTTATATGCTTCTGGAGACCACACACACCGACAACATAGAGACGTTGCAAATCTCGACTCCACTGAACCCCATAGAAATAAATACTTCGGCGACAGGCAAAAATAAACGTATTGACCAAGTAATTCGTCCATAGTGACACGGAGGATATCGTATATCAAATATTCAACATGTTGTATTTGCTGTGTCACGTTGGGCTCCAAAGCCTGGTCCAACATGAATAAAGCATACGCTAACGCCGCAGAATGTTCTCTCAATTTGCATGTATTGCTCAGCAGCTGTCCGCTATTAGTGTCCTTTGTTCCAGATGTTATCTCATTAAAATGGCATTGATCATCCTAATGGCTGCCGAGAAAGATTATCGCAAAAAAAAACCCTTCCTTCCATGAGGTAAGACCTCTGTACTGTTCTAAGCTTCACACCATCCATACGTTTTTGCTGACAATTGCATTTCAAGTTATACATGTTGCACATTTTCAAGTAGCTACTGGTGTCAATGTTCTGCTGGATATGTTTTTTTTCACAGGAAAGACACTTTGCTAGCATTTTTCTTTTTTTTTTTTACATTGCCACCGAGTTTCTCCCTTGCAAGGATATCTTTTGTCTTGTTCCGTTTAAATATTCAAAACCCAGAGTGTACATGCGATTCTCACTCACTTGGTGACATGGAGTGGTCTTGTCCAAGGTTCTCATTATGCCACTATTTCTGAGTGCTGTTAGCTTATTTGCACTTAGGCATGTATGAGTGTGTGTGTGTGTGTGTGTGTGTGTGTGTGTGTGTGTAGAGGTTGTGGTGGCCCTGTGATCAGGGGAAAGGAGTATAAATGCCGCAGGCTCTATTTTATGCAAGGATGTTGCTTAAAATACTGTAGGAAATGTGGTTGTTAGAAATGGTGTTGCTTCCTTATTTGTGATTATTACAAGCTGATCATCATCCATCTATGTTTTTTTTTTTTATGTGTACTGAATGGGACAGGGAACTCTCGTTCAACCCTTTTTTGATTACGCTTGCACTTTCAAAACCCTCAAATCTAGACTCCAAACCAGGGGTTACCAACGCGGGGCCCGCGGGCACCAGGTAGCCCGTAAGGACCAGATGAGTCGCCCGCTGGCCTGTTCTAAAATAGCTCAAATAGCAGCACTTACCAGTGAGTTGCTTCTATTTTTTTAATTGTATTTATTTACTAGCAAGCTGGTCTCGCTTTGCTCGACATTTTTAATTCTAAGAGAGACAAAACTCAAATAGAATTTGAAAATCCAAGAAAATATTTTAAACTTTGTCTTCTTTTGTTTAAATAAATTCATTTATTTTTTTACTTTGCTTCTTATAACTTCCAGAAAGACAATTTTAGAGAAAAAATACAAAAAAATGATTTAAGGATTTTTAAACACACCTTTTAAATTACTTCCTCTTCTTTCCTGACAATTTAAATCAATGTTCAAGTAATTTTTCATTTATTGTAAAGAATAATAAATATATTTTAATTAAATTCTTATTTTTAGCTTCTGTTTTTTCGACGAAGAATATTTGTGAAATATTTCTTCAAACTTATTATGATTAAAGTTCAAAAAAATTATTCTGGCAAATCTAGAATATCTGTAAAATCAAATTTAAATCTTATTTCAAAGTCTTTTGAATTTCTTTTATAATTTTTGTTCCGGAAAAGCTAGAAGAAATAATGATTTGTCTTTTTTAGAAATATTGCTTTGTCCAATTTGTTATATATTCTAACAAAGTGCAGATTGGATTTTAACCTATTTTAAATATGTCATCAAAATTCTAAAATTAATCTTAATCAGGAAAAATGACTAATGATGTTCCATAAATTCTTTATTTAATTTTTTCAAAAAAATTTGAATTAGATAGTTTTTCTCTTCATTTTCTTTTGAATTTTAAAGAGTCGAAATTGAAGATAAACTATGTTTCAAAATTTAATTTTCATTTTTCTCGTGTTTTCTCCTCTTTTAAACCGTTCAATTAAGTGTTTTTTCATAATTTATTCTCTACAAAAAACCTTCTGTAAAAAGAAAAAAAAATGTACGACGGAATGACATAAATACCCATTTTTTTATATATATATATATATATATATATATATATATAATTATTTATTAAATGTAAATTGAGCAAATTTGCTATTTCTGGTAATTTATTTAAGTGTGTATCAAACTGGTAGCCCTTTGCATTAATCAGTACCCAAGAAGTAGCTCTTGGTTTCAAATAGGTTGGTGACCCCTGATCTAGACTGTCAGGACGTGGACTATGGTGCGGTTTGTTTTCCCGTGGTGCAAAACAACTGGCGTGAAGGTAATGACATCTTCTAATTTTAAACTCAAAAAGTACAAACAAAACAAAGGGTATAAACAAAAGTTGCTCTCAGAGGAGGTACAAAACTTGGCTATGAAACAAAACTATCACGTAAACTATGGACATAAAACAAAACTTGCAAAATATGGCAGGAATAACAAAACTTACGGGGAATGAGAAAAGAGCATCGATCATCAGCATGGAGCAAGGGGGTGATGTCGCCAGGCTGACTGCCTGGCAACTACAGGCTTAAATGGGTTCAGTGATAACAGGTGCGCGAGTACAGACAAATCAGGTGCGTGAGTCGTGAACACATAACAGGTGAAAACTGATGGGTTGGCATGGTGACAAAACAAACAAGAGTGCCCAATGAATCCAAAACAAAACAGAACGTGACCACAAAATATGACACAAACATCCCAGAACAAGCTCCTACCCACTTCTCCAAAGTGGGTTGGCTCAGGGTAGAGGACAGAGTAAAACAACTTGCACTGAGCCTAGTCTATAAAATCCGCTACGCCTCCCTGATACCGAAGTACATGTCAAACTACTTCCTTAACGTAAATGACCGCCATAACCACAACACCAGGGGGAGCTCCACAAACTACGTTAAACCCAGATTCCGATCTATCGAAGGTCTTAACTCATTCTCTTTCTATGCCACATCACTGTGGAAACACTTCCAACGGGTGTAAAAGAAAGTGCATCTCTATCCTCCTTTAAAAGCGCACTAAAAGAACACCTCCAGGCAACTTCAACCCTAAACTAACACCCTCCCCCCACATCCCACCTCCCCGGATTGAAAATAATCAAATGTATATACTTGTTATTCTTTTTTTGAACTCACTATGTCCACTACTTGCTGTACATATCCTACGAAGTCAGACCTTCACTGTTTCAATGTCCATTTCTCAGATGATGCAATTGTTGATGACTGAAGTGCTGATTTCAACCAAACCTACACCCCCCTGCCCCCCATTCAATGGATATATTCTGATATATTCCATGTATACATTCTGAACAGAACTCTTTTCCTCCGGCGGGTGGCGAGTCTCTCCCTTAGAGATAGGGTGAGAAGCTCTGCCATCCGGGAGGAACTCAAAGTAAAGCCGCTGCTCCTCCACATCGAAAGGAGCCAGACGATGGTTCGGGCATCTGGTCAGGATACCACCCGAACGCCTCCCTATGGAGGCGTTTCGAGCACGTCCGGCCGGTAGGAGGCCACGGGGAAGACCCGGGACACATTGGGAAGACTATGTCTCCCGGCTTGCCTGGGAATGCCTCGGGATTCCCCGGGAAGAGCTGGATGAAGTGGCTGGGGAGACGAGAATCTGGGCTTCCCCGCTTAGGCTGCGACTTCGGAGAAGCAGAAGAAGTTGGATGGATGGATGGATGAATGCCGGATTTTAGGACGAAGTCACTTCCCGCAAAGACTGATGTAATAGTGAACCAGCTGCTTTACGTAAAGCGTAAAACTATCTGGCAATAGACTGTGGGACAGTGTCATTACCCTCCCCCTTATCTCCTTCACCTATGATTGCTCTCTCAACACTTGTCTATCAGGGTGAACAAAGCCCGGCTAAATTGGCTGACGTCTCCCGACTGAGCTCCTCCGAGCACGGCGTTAATAACAAACTGATGAGAAATTCATTACGGCTCCAAATAAAAACAAGCCCTCCTCAATGAGAGACCCGTATATTTTAATGAGAGGGATGCCTCTGTGTTTTCATTAGGCCGCCGAGCCTCCAAGACCTGACGACAGGACCTCGGAGAAGGACGCCATTAAGCCGGGGATTTTAAGCAAGTGGCAAGGCAATCAATATGCTTTCCACACGAGCTCGGAAGCCTGGCAATCAGTATGTTGTGAATCAGCTTATTAACTTGCTCCCGTCCCCTCTCGACTGAGACGCCGTCCATCTGTGCGGTGATGGCTGGGTCTTTCAAGAGCGAAACGCTGCAAGATCTTCACATGGCCAGCTGCTACCGCGCAGCCTGGAGCCCCATCTTTAAGTCCTTCTCCCGCAGATGCCATCTTATGGTTATTGGGCGGCAGTCAGCATCAATAAGGGTTTTCAATTGAGTCTCTACGGACAAGCCCATCGGATTCTACGGCTTAATGCAGGGATTTTTTTTTAGGGGGGGGGGGTTGGGGTTACAACTTGACGTTTTTTTGTCACAAGACATTTTGAATCAACATCTGACTGCCTCCAACCCTGTCAGTAATGGCATGTTAGAAGACGGCTTTGCTTGTGCAGTTCAACAATATCGCCACTTTTAAAAACAGATTGCCTTTGTTTTTTAAGTTTCAGTGTTTTTTTTGTTTGTTCTTAAACTGTTTGACTATTTGCTCATGCAGTTTGTGGACAAAGGGGTGTACCTCGCCCCATCTTTTCTTGTGAAAGACTGAGCATTTTTTGGGAAGCTGTTTTTATACCCAATCATGGCACCCACCTGTTCCCAATTAGCCTGCACACCTGTGGGATGTTCCAAATAAGTGTTTGATGAGCATTCCTCAACTTTATCAGTATTTATTGCCCCCTTTCCCAACTTCTTTGTCACGTGTTGCTGGCATCAAAATGTAAAGTTAATGATAATTTGCAAATAATTTTTTTTTTTTATCAGTTTGATAAACAAAAATGGAAAATAATTCCACTTTCAAAGCTTCAACAATTAGTTTCCTCAGTTCCCAAACGTTTATTGAGTGTTGTTAAAAGAAAAGGTGATGTAACACAGTGGTGAACATGCCCTTTCCCAACTACTTTGGCACGTGTTGCAGCCATGAAATTCTAAGTTAATTATTATTTGCGATAAAAACATTAAATATGTTGTCTTTGTAGCATATTCAACTGAATATGGGTTGAAAATGATTTGCAAATCATTGTATTCCGTTTATATTTACATCCAACACAATTTCCCAACTCATATGGAAACGGGGTTTGGAGATAGATCGTACTTTATTCAATCCTTCAGGAAAATTAAAATCCAACATAAATAGTTATTAATTTTAAATAAAGTATTTGTACATTGTTCATGATTTCTCCAGTTTTTGATGGCGGGGCCCCTCACACAGACCGCTCACCTATACGATGTGGATCCATACCGTGGAACGAGGTCACGTAATGATGACATTACATTTAGCCGTGACCCCTGGCTGTAAACAGCATTTATCCCTTGACCCGAGGACCCCATTCGCAGCTAATGGAATGGCATATGGAAGCAGCACAATGACGTGTGAGGCCTTCCTTTTGTCCAGAAAAAACAAAAAAAAAGCACTTCCCCGTTTTATTGCATTTCACGCTCGGCCGGCTTGATCGCCTGTATTACGGCTTTGCCAACGTGAGTCAATAAATTACCTTGCCGATTAAAGATGCTCTCGCTTTAGTTTTGAGAGCCATTTGATATGCGTGCCCTCGGTTTTTCCTTGTGTATTATAGTTTAATCACTGGAACTCCTCTTTAATTTGTGGCTACATCATCTCTATTAATCTGTTTGAGCCTAAGAGTTGGAACATTTAAGTAGTTACCATCAGTCCATGTGAGAACCCCGTTTCCATATGAGTTGGGAAATGGTGTTAGATGTAAATATAAACGGAATACAATGATTTGCAAATCATTTTCAACCCATATTCAGTTGAATGCACTACAAAGACAACATATTTGATGTTCAAACTCATAAACTTTATTTTTTTTTTGCAAATAATTATTAACTTAGAATTTCATGGCTGCAACACGTGCCAAAGTAGTTGGGAAAGGGCATGTTCACCACTGTGTTACATCACCTCTTCTTTTAACAACACTCAATAAACTTTTAGGAACTGAGGAAACTAATTGTTAAAGCTTTGATAGTGGAATTCTTTCCCATTTTTGCTTTATGTAGAGCTTCAGTCGTTCAACAGTCCGGGGTCTCCGCTGTCGTATTTTACGCTTCATAATGCGCCACACATTTTCGATGGGCGACAGGTCTGGACTGCAGGCGGGCCAGGAAAGTACCTGCACTCTTTTTTTATGAAGCCACCCTGTTGTAACACGTGCTGAATGTGGCTTGGCATTGTCTTGCTGAAATAAGCAGGGGCGTCCATGAATAAGACTGCACTTAGATGGCAGTATATGTTCTTCCAAAACCTGTATGTACCTTTTAACGTTAATGGTGCCTTCACAGATGTGTAAGTTACCCATGCCTTGGGCACTAATGCACCCCCATACCTTCACAGATGCTGACTTTTGAACTTTGCATCGATAACAAGCTGGATGGTTCACTTCCCCTTTGGTCCGGATGACACAATGTCGAATATTTCCCAAACAAATTTGAAATGTGGACTTGTCCGACCACAGAACGCTTTTCCACTTTGCATCAGTCCATCTTAGATGATCTCGGGCCCAGAGAAGCCGGTGGCGTTTCTGGATGTTGTTGATAAATGGCTTTCGCTTTGCATAGTTGAGCTTTAACTTGCACTTACAGATGTAGCGACAAACTGTATTTAGTGAAAGTGGTTTTCTGAGCCCATGCGGTGATATCCTTTAGAGATTGATTTCGGCTTTAGATACAGTGCCGTCTGAGGGCTCGAAGGTCACGGTCATTCAATGTTGGTTTCCGGCCATGCAGCTTACGTGGAGTGATTTCTCCAGATTCTCTGAACCTTTTGATGATATTATGGACCGTAGATGTTGAAACCCCTAAATTTCTCCCAATTGCACTTTGAGAAACGTTGTTCTTAAACTTTTGACTATTTGCTCACGCAGTTGTGGACAAAGGGGTGTACCTCGCCCCATCCTTTCTTGTGAAAGACTGAGCATTTTTTTGGGAAGCTGTTTTTATACCCAATCATGGCACCCACCTGTTCCCAATTAGCCTGCACACCTGTGGGATGTTCCAAATAAGTGTTTGATGAGCATTCCTCAACTTTATCAGTATTTATTGCCACCTTTCCCGACTTCTTTGTCATGTGTTGCTGGCATCAAATTCTAAAGTTAATGATTATTGATCAGTTTGAACATCAAATATGTTGCCTTTGTAGCATATTCAACTGAATATGGGTTGAAAATGATTTGCAAATCATTTTATTTTGTTTATATTTACATCTAACACAATTTCCCAACTCATATGGAAACGGAGTTTGTATTATTTACTTCCAATGTACAACCAAAACCAGTGGCGTCTGAACCCACATCTTTTTTTTCCACTAGTATTCTCAGTTTTGACTGAAGAACCAGATAAAAAGGTCCGACCCCGACCTTAGTCTGGATTAGCTCCTCTGCTGGAGGAGTGGGGGAAGGCGTGAAGATAATGAGTGTAAGGGGCAAGCCAGCAGTGCCCAGCTTGGTGGGATCTGCCTGTGGTGCTTAAGCCTCTTAACTCGCTCCAGCCTTTCACTGGCATCTCTGAAACTGGAAGAACTCCACATATTGGATTTAGTCAGGCTACGTGCTCCAACAAAAACACACCTGTAATTCCAGTGGAATGCTGCTTATTAAAGGGAGCCGGAATATTTTTATTTTTTTTTTTTTTTTTTTTTTTTTTGCCCATCATTCATAATCCTTATGTGAGACATGGACACACATGTCTTTCTGTGTGTTCTTAATAGTAGAGATGTCCGATAAAGGCTTTTTTGCCGATATTCGGATATTGTCCAACTCTTAACTACTGATACCAATATTAACCGATACTGATATATACAGTCCTGGAATTAACACATTATTATGCCTAATTTTGTTGTTGAATGCATTAAACAATGTAACAAGGTTTTCCAAAATAAATCAACTCCGGTTATAGAAAAAAAATGCCAACATGGCACTGCCATATTTATTATTGAAGTAACAAAGTGCATTATTATTATTTTTAACATGCCTCAAAACAGCAGCTTGGAATTTGGGATATGTTCTCCCTGAGAGAGCGTGAGGAGGTTGAGGTGGGCATGGTCTTGGGGGGTAGGGGGTAGCGGGGGGGTGTATATTTTAGCGTCCCGGAAGAGTTAGTGCCGCAAGGATTTCTGGGTATTTGTTTTGTTGTGTTTATGTTGTGTTACGGTGCGGACGTTGCCCTGAAATATGTTTGTCATTCTTGTTTGGTGTGGGTTCGCAGTGTGGCGCATAATTGTAACTGTGCTAAAGTTGTTTATACGGCCACCCTCAGTGTGACCTGTATGGGTTTTGACCAAGTATTCTTTGCATTCACTTGTGTGTGTGTGTATAGCCGTAGATATTGTGTGATTGGGCCGGCACACAAAGGCAGTGCCTTTAGGGTTTATTGGTGCTCTGTACTCCTCCTAACGTCCGTGTACCACTCCGTACAGCGGCGTTTTAAAAAGTCATACAGTTTACTTTTTGAAACTGATACAGATAGTTTCCGATATTATAAAGCATTTATCGGCAGATGATATTGGATGTTGTTGTTATATGGCTTTCGCTTTGCATAGTAGAGCTTTAACTTGCACTTACAAATGTAGCGACCAACTGTATTTAGTTACAGTGGTTTTATGAAGTGTTCCTGAGCCAATGTGGTGATATCCTTTACACGCTGTCGTTTTTTGATGCAGTACCGCCTGACGGATCAAAAGTCCGTAATATCATCGCTTACGTGCAGTGATTTCTCCAGATTCTCTGAACTTTTTGATGATTTTACGGACCGTAGATGGTGAAATCCCTAAATTCCTTGCAATAGCTCATAGAGAAATGTTGTTCTAAGACTTCGACAATTTGCTTACAAATTGGTGACCCTCGCCCCATCCTTGTTTGTGAATTACTTAGCATTTCATGGAGGCTGCTTTTATACCCATTCATGGCACCCGCCAGTTCCCAAAAATAAAGTACTATCTAATCTAATCTAATTAGCCTGCACACTGTGGGATTTTCCAAATAAGTGTTTGATGAGCATTCCTCAACTTCATCAGTATTTATTGCCACCTTTCCTAACTTCTTTGTCATGTGTTGCTGGCATCAAATTCTAAAGTTAATGATTATTGATCAGTTTGAACATCAAATATGTTGTCTTTGTAGCATATTCAACTGAATATGGGTTGAAAAGGATTTGCAAATCATTGTATTCCGTTTTATATTTACATCTAACACAATTTCCCAACTCATATGAAAACGGGGTTTGTATATATATGTATATATATATATATATATACTGTTTGACCAGCCATAAATTATACATGGAGGGATGTAGTTAATTTTCTTCGGTCATTATAGTAATTTGCTGTGGGGTTCGCAGATCCCACATTCCAAAAACTAAATGATGACATTTGCCGAGTGCTTGCCTTTCAAATAATCACCGTGAAGTGAGACATGACAGCGGGAGAGCGCTAAAGGCTCATAGGGGAGTCCGGCCGTTTTTCTACCCGATCAACAGTCGGCTCTCCCTCAGGTCCTTCAAACACAACCCTGTGAATGCTGACTGTGTTGCTGCTAATTAACTCCGCCAAGATGATGAGGTTTCTGCCACACTTGTCGTAGACGCCACTCAGGTGTGCTCGCTTGCTCGCATGCTCAATCTGGCTGAACGCCAGTTTGGATGATGCAGTAATAGCCAACACGTCTCTTGGAGTAAAAGAGTGGGTGGGATGTTGTTGGGTATGGGAGTTGTCAGCATCATTGTTGATTTCTTTTCAATTTGGAAACGACTCACTGAATGATTCTTCACTTACTTCAAACAATGAAATTAACACCAACATTTTGATATTTTAGTTTATAGACACGATTCTCGGATTAAAGGGCTCTTACTTGCAAAAAGACGAGGGGCATGGATCATTGGCATAGAAGGTGGTAGATGGTGAGAAGGAGGTGATGTTGCCAGGACGAACAACAGAAACAGACAGGCTTAAATAATAAATGATAAATGATAAATGGGTTGTACTTTTATAGCGCTTTTCTACCTTCAAGGTACTCAAAGCGCTTTGACACTACTTCCACATTTACCCATTCACACACACATTCACACACTGATGGAGGGAGCTGCCATGCAAGGCACCAACCAGCACCCATCAGGAGCAAGGGTGAAGTGTCTTGCTCAGGACACAACGGATGTGACGAAGTTGGTACTAGGTGGGATTTGAACCAGGGACCCTCGGGTTGCGTACGGCCACTCTTCCACTGCACCACGCCGTCCCTGTGGTGATTAGTGAAAACAGGTGTGAGACATGAGGACAGGTGAAAACTAATAGGTAGTCATGGTGAAAAAACAAACCAGGAAGTGCAAAACAGGAATTGAGACCATGACTAAAACAAAACATGATCACATAGACATGACAGCATCTTTTGGGAACTTATGGGGATAAGCTACTTAAATAGTCCATCACCCTTGTGTGGTGTTCGGGTCTGTGTGACCCGTTTTAATTTTTTATTAAAAGAAAAATTATACAATCAATGAATTTTTTAAACTGAGACTCACCGAATTTTTAAGTGCAAATATTTGTGTGGTAACATCCACAGTTTCAAGCAACTATCTGAAAATGTAATTTTTAAGAATGTAAGCACCTCAAACATCGATGTTTAGCTTCAAATTTATTTGTATAAACAAATGTGCGAGTTAATGAGAGCAGACAGTGTTGACAAACAATGTTGCAACCTTGTTTGCAGATGGTTATCAGGATATGGTAAACATCTGCAAACAAGTATTTTAACATAAAAGTGTTTGGTTGTGAGGCATTAAAAGCCACAAAATGCCACAGGTCCATCAGACCCACAAACGCTGGCTGAGTAACAACAATATGAACATTACACAAGGGTTAGGATAACCAAACTTACTGTAATTGCTAAAATTTAGTTTGTTTTTGTTTTTTTTACAACTAACATGTATTTTTAAGTGCAAATATTTGTGCGGTAACATCCACTGTTTCAAGCAACTATCTGAAAATGTAACTTTTAATAATATAAACACCTCAAACATTGATGTTTAGCTTCAAATGTATTTGTATGAATATTTACAAATGTGCGAGAAAATGAGAGCAGACAGTGTTGACAAACAATGTTGCAACCTGGTTTGCAGATGTTTATTGGGATATGGTAAACATCTATTCAGTATTTCACCATAAAAGTGTTTGATTGTGAGGCATTAAAAGCCACAACATGCAACGGGTCCTTCAGACCCACAAACGCTGGCTGAGTAACAACAATATGGACATTACACAAGGGTTAGGATAACCAAACTTACTGTAATTGCTAAAATGTTGTAATATATTTTTTTTTACTACTAACATGTATTTTTAAGTGCAAATATTTGTGCGTTAACATCCAGTGTTTCAAGCAACTATCTGAAAATGTAACTTTTAAGAATGTAAACACCTCAAACATTGATGTTTAGCTTCAAATATATTCGTATCAATATTTACAAATGTGCGAGAAAATGAGAGCAGACAGTGTTGACAAACAATGTTGCAACCTGGTTTGCAGATGTTTATTGGGATATGGTAAACATCTATTCAGTATTTCACCATAAAAGTGTTTGATTGTGAGGCATTAAAAGCCACAACATGCAACGGGTCCATCAGACCCACAAACGCTGGCTGAGTAACAACAATATGAACATTATAAAAGGGTTAAAAAAATAATTTTGCTATCGTTATCTCATCCTTGCTGTAAAACACCTCTAAATGTGGTCATATTATACCACAATATCTCCACTTTGCTGCAGGACTTTGTTTTTTCTCTGTCGGGTAACATTTTAAAAATTAATATTGGAGACCTTTGTTCTTGTTTTGCATGGTTTTCAAAGTTTTCAAAAAAATTTTAAGTGAAAACTGTAGAGCTGTGGAGTCAAAAAGCATTTTAAAGGCCTACTGAAATGAGATTTTCTTATTTAAACGGGGATAGCAGGTCCATTCTATGTGTCATACTTGATCATTTTGCGATATTGCCATATTTTTGCTGAAAGGATTTAGTAGAGAACATCGATGATAAAGTTCACAACTTTTGGTCGCCATTAAAAAAGCCTTGCCTGTACCGGAAGTAGCAGACGATGTGCGCGTGACGTCACGGGTTGTGGAGCTCCTCACATCCTCACAATGTTTACCATCATGGCCACCAGCAGCGAGAGCGATTCGAACCGAGAAAGCGACGATTTCCCCATTAATTTGAGCGAGGATGAAAGATTTGTTGATGAGGAAAGTGAGAGTGAAGGACTAGAAAAGAAAAAAAAGGCGATGCAAGTGGGAGCTATTCAGATGTTATTAGACACATTTACTAAGATAATTCTGGAAAATCCCTTATCTGCTTATTGTGTTACTAGTGTTTTAGTGGGATTACATGGTACCTGAAAGTCGGAGGGGTGTGGCCACGGGTATGGTGACTGCCCGTGTCTCCGGTGGGAGGAGGTAAGAGAATCCGCGGTTGCAGGAGGACGCAAGCTCCGCTCATGTCTGCGGTAAGAGCCAAGTTATTACCACACTTTTCTCACCAAAACCTGTCGGTTGACATGTGGTCGGGAACCATGTTCGCTTGACCGCTCTGTTCCATTGTAAAGCTTCACTTTCGGGAATGTAAACAAAGAAACACCGGCTGTGTTTGTGTTGCTAAGGCGGCCGCAATACACCGCTTCTCACCTACATCTTTCTTCTTTGACGTCTCCATTATTTATTGGACAAATTGCAAAAGATTCAGCAACACAGACGTCCAGAATACTGTGTAATTATGCGATTAAAGCAGACTACTTACAGGGAAACACCGGCTGTGTTTGTGTGGCTAAAGGCAGCCACAGTACACCGCTTCCCACCTACATCTTTCTTCTTTGACGTCTCCATTATTAATTGGACAAATTGCAAAAGATTCAGCAACACAGACGTCCAGAATACTGTGTAATTATGCGATTAAAGCAGACTACTTACAGGGAAACACCGGCTGTGTTTGTGTGGCTAAAGGCAGCCACAGTACACCGCTTCCCACCTACATCTTTCTTCTTTGACGTCTCCATTGTTAATCGGACAAATTGCAAAAGATTCAGCAACACAGACGTCCAGAATACTGTGTAATTATGCGATTAAAACAGACTACTTACAGGGAAACACCGGCTGTGTTTGTGTGGCTAAAGGCAGCCGCAGTACACCGCTTCCCACCTACATCTTTCTTCTTTGACGTCTCCATTATTAATTGGACAAATTGCAAAAGATTCAGCAACACAGACGTCCAGAATACTGTGTAATTATGCGATTAAAGCAGACTACTTACAGGGAAACACCGGCTGCGTTTGTGTGGCTAAAGACAGCCGCAGTACATCGCTTCCCACCTACATCTTTCTTCTTTGACGTCTCCATTATTAATTGGACAAATTGCAAAAGATTCAGCAACACAGATGTCCAGAATACTGTGTAATTATGCGATTAAAGCAGACTACTTACAGGGAAACACGGGCTGTGTTTGTGTGGCTAAAGGCAGCCACAGTACACCGCTTCCCACCTACATCTTTCTTCTTTGACGTCTCCATTATTAATTGAACAAATTGCAAAAGATTCAGCAACACAGATGTCCAGAATACTGTGTAATTATGCGATTAAAGCAGACTACTTACAGGGAAACACCGGCTGTGTTTGTGTGGCTAAAGGCAGCCACAGTACACCGCTTCCCACCTACATCTTTCTTCTTTGACGTCTCCATTATTAATTGGACAAATTGCAAAAGATTCAGCAACACAGATGTCCAGAATACTGTGTAATTATGCGATTAAAGCAGACTACTTACAGGGAAACACCGGCTGTGTTTGTGTGGCTAAAGGCAGCCGCAGTACACCGCTTCCCACCTACATCTTTCTTCTTTGACGTCTCCATTATTAATTGAACAAATTGCAAAAGATTCAGCAACACAGATGTCCAGAATACTGTGTAATTATGCGATTAAAGCAGACTACTTATAGCTTGGACGTTTTCACCAGAACACTTCGCGGGAAATTTAAAATTGCAATTTAGTAAACTAAAAAGGCCGTATTGGCATGTGTTGCAATGTTAATATTTCATCATTGATATATAAACTATCAGACTGCGTGGTGGGTAGTAGTGGGTTTCAGTAGGCCTTTTAAAGCCACAGTTGCTTTCAACACTGTATATGAAGCACTCCGTTTTAGGTTGACTCAAAAAAGCAATGCTTTGCTTTATTCATCACAACTTATTATAGACTCAAGGGGAATTGCCGTCGTAATGACATAAGAATCTGTGGCTCGACCACAAAGCAGGGAGACGGAGAAGGTAATTACAAATAACGTTTTCTTTTTTTTTTTTGTCTTTTTCCAATGAGGATAAGACAATGGAGAGACACCATCAATAAAGACAAATTTCCCCCTACCCTTTCACCGCAAACTCTGTAATGAAGGCCTTTGCTATTGGCTTAGATGGATGAAAGCAGCTCTGCGAGAGCAAATGAGCAAGTAGGTGAGGTAGATGTTTGTTTAAGGCTAGCCGTGGCTTGATATATTGGAAGAGGAGTGGGCTTGTCGGATAGAGAAGAGCATTAGAACCCGGGTGATTAAGGACCAGAGTTGATGGAAAACAAAACACTATTGACAAGGCTTTGTCGTCCCCTATAGTCTGTCCAGTGCTCACACTGATGCCCTGCTCTGTCTCTTCAACTCCACACTACGCACAACTTAGCAGTCATAAATGGTTAGTTTACTAAATTGCAATTTTAAAATTCGCGCCAAAATATCCTGCTGAAACGTCGCGGTATGACGACGCGTACTCGTGACTTCATGCACTGTAAAGGACATTTTGTTCCAGCACCGTTCCCAGCTATAAGTCGTCTCTTTTCATCGCATAATTCCACAGTATTCTGGACATCTGTGTTGCTGAATCTTTTGCAATTTGTTCAATGAATAATGGAGAAGTCAAAGAAGAAAGCTGTAGGTGGGAAGCGGTGTATTGCGGTCGGCTTAAGCAACACAGGGCTTCACGGTGGCAGAGGGGTTAGTGCGTCTGCCTCACAATACAAAGTTCTTGCAGTCCTGGGTTCAAATCCAGGCTCGGGAACTTTCTGTGTGGAGTTTGCATGTTCTCCCCGTGAATACGTGGGTTCCCTCCGGGTACTCCGGCTTCCTCCCACCTCCAAAGACATGCACCTGGGGATAGGTTGATTGGCAACACTAAATTGGCCCTAGTGTTTGAATGTGAGTGTGAATGTTGTGTGTCTATCTGTGTTGGCCCTGCGATGAGGTGGCCACTTGTCCAGGGTGTACCCCGCCTTCCGCCCGATTGTAGCTGAGATAGGCGCCAGCACCCCCCGCGACCCCAAAAAAGGGAATAAGCGGTAGAAAATGGATGGATGGATGGATGGATTAAGCAACACAAACACAGCCGGTGTTTCATTGTTTACATTCCCGAAAGATGACGGTGAAGTTTTACTATGGAACAGAGCGGTCAAGCGAACACGGTTGGATTGGACCACACACACAAAGTACAGTGCAGTGATTATTTCGAAAGATCGTGTTTCGAAGAGGGTCCTTTGCGAAGGGCTGAGATGGGCACCTTTCTTCAGACTGTACAGGTACGGACCATATAATCTCACTAAAACACTAGTAACACAATAAGCAGATAAAGGATTTTCCAGAATTATCCTAGTAAATTAAGTGGCTGGGGAGAGGGAAATCTGGGCTTCCCTGCTTAGGCTGCTACCCCCACGACCCGACCTCGGGTAAGCGGAAGAAGATGGATGGATGGATCCTAGTAAATTTGTCTAATAACATCACAGCCCTCTCTCTTTTTTTTTTTCTAGTTCTTCACTCTCACTTTCCTCATCCTCGAATCTTTCATCCTCGCTCAAGTTAATGGGGAAATCGTCGCTTTCTCGGTCCGAATCGCTCTCGCTGCTGGTGGCCATGATTGTAAACAATGTTCAGATGTGAGGAGCTCCACAACCCGTGACGTCACGCGCACATCGTCTGCTACTTCCGGTACAGGCAGGGCTTTTTTTATTAGCGACCAAAAGTTGCGAACTTTATCGACGATGTTCTCTACTAAATCCTTTCAGCAAAAATATGGCAATATCGCGAAATGATCAAGTATGACACATAGAATGGACCTGCTATCCCCGTTTAAATAAGAACATCTCATTTCAGTAGGCCTTTAAATTGTCAGGAAAGAAGAGGAAGGAATTTAAAAGGTAAAAAGGTATACGGTATGTGTTTAAAAATCCAAAAATCATTTTTAAGGTTGTATTTTTTTCCTTTAAAATTGTCTTTCTGAAATTTATAAGAAGCAATTGAATTTATTTAAACAAGTGAAGACCAAGTCTTTGAAATATTTTCTTAGATTTTCTAATTCTATTTGAGTTTTGTCTCTCTTAGAATTAAAATGTTGAGCAAAGCGAGACCAGCTTGCTAGTAAATAAATACAATTGAAAAAAATAGAGGCAGCTCACTGGTAAGTGCTGCTATTTGAGCTATTTTTCGAACAGGCCAGCGACTCATCCGGTCCATACAGGCTACTTGGTGCCCGCGGGCACCGCGTTGGGGACCCCTGGGCAAGAGTACTTAAATGCTTCAACTGAGATAGTAGCATCTCTAACTGTAATCGGGAGGGCATTCCAGAGTACTGGAGCCTGAATAGAAAACGCTCTATAGCCCGCAGACATTTTTTGGGCTCTGGGAATCACGAATAAGCCGGACTTCTTGCCGGGACAAATGGTACAATACAATCAGCAAGATAGAATGGAGCTAGACCGTGTAGTATTTTATACGTAAGTAGTAAAACCTTTATAAAGGCAGTATAGGCCTAATATGATCAAAAATGAGATCTGTTTATATGTGGGTTCCCCCAATAACTGCTATTGAACACCAACGTTCGGAAACAGGATTGTAAAGTACCTTTTATAGAGATGACTGTGTGCAATTTGTCTTTTCGGCTCACACAAACCAATTCCGAGTTTGTTCTTTCGGAACCCTGGCGCACACACCAGACGAGCAGACCGTGACAGCTTGAATAGCTGATTCCTCAGTCTCTTGTCATCTTGGTTTACTTCAGTTCCAGTGTGAACTCCAGCCAAAGTCCACCATGAACCTGACTGCGCACTTTTACTCGTATTTCGGTTTAATTGACAACATTTTAAAGACCTACTGAAATGAGATTTTCTTATCCAAATGGGGATAGCAGGTCCATTCTATGTGTCATACTTGATCATTTCGCGATATTGCCATATTTTTGCTGAAAGGATTTAGTAGAGAACTTCCACGATAAAGTTAGCAACTTTTGGTCGCTAATAAAAAAGCCTTGCCTGTACTGAAAGTAGCAGACGATGAGCATGTGATGTCACGGGTTGTGGAGCTCCTCACATCTGAACGTTGTTTACAATCATGGCCACCAGCAGCGAGAGCGATTCGGACCGAGAAAGGGACGATTTCCCCATTAATTTGAGCGAGTATGAAAGATTCGTGGATGAGGAAAGTGAGAGTGAAGGACTAGAGAGAAAAAAAATAGACGACAGAGCGATTCGGACTGAGAAAGCGACGATTTCCCTATTAATTTGAGCGAGGATGAAACTTTCATGGATGAAGAAAGTAAGAGTGAAGGACTAGAGAAAAAAAAAACTAGACGGCAGAGCGATTCAGATCTTATTAGACAAATTTACTAGGCTAATTCTGGACAATCCATTATCTGCTTATTGTGTTACTAGTGTTTTAGTGAGATTATATGGTCGTACCTGTACAACCTGAAAGTCGGAGTTGGCCAGTGTCTCCGAGGGAAGCCACGTTTCTTGACGTGGGGCCGGGCTGAGAGTTTTTTTCCCCCCTCCTCCACGGTGCAAGCATCCGACGGTCGGGGGCGGCCGGTAGGAGGAGGCAAGAGAGTCCGCAGCTTCCTCTTTGACAGGCGCAGGAGGAACGACGCAAGCTCTCCGCTCATGTCTACGGTAAGAGCCGACTTATTACCACCATTTTCTCACCGAAACCTGCCGGTTGCCACGTGGTAGGGAACAATGTTCGCTTGACCACTCTGTTCCATAGTAAAGCTACACCGTCATCTTTCGGGAATGTAAACAAGGAAAGTCCGGCTGTGTTTGTGTTGCTAAAGTGAAGCCGGGGCGGTATAGCTCGGTTGGTAGAGTGGCCGTGCCAGCAACTTGAGGGTTGCAGGTTCGATTCCCGCTTCCGCCATCCTAGTCACTGTCGTTGTGTCCTTGGGCAAGACACTTTACCCACCTGCTCCCAGTGCCACCCACACTGGTTTAAATGTAACTTAGATATTGGGTTTCACTATGTAAAGCGCTTTGAGTCACTAGAGAAAAGCGCTATATAAATATAATTCACTTCACAAGTAAAGTGAATTATATTTATATAGCCCTTTTTCTCTAGTGACTCAAAGATAGTGAAACCCAATATCTAAGTTACATTCAAACAAGTGTCAAACAAGATATTGGGTTTCACTATGTAAAGCGCTTTGAGTCACTAGAGAAAAGCGCTATATAAATATAATTCACTTCACAAGTGTGTGAATGTGAGTGTGAATGTTGTCTGTCTATCTGTGTTGGCCCTGCGATGAGGTGGCGACTTGTCCAGGGTGTACCCTGCCTTCCGCCCGATTGTAGCTGAGATAGGCGCCAGCACCCCCCGCGACCCCGAAAGGGAATAAGCGGTAGAAAATGGATGGATGGATGGATGGCACTTCACAAGTAAAGTGAATTATATTTATATAGCCCTTTTTCTCTAGTGACTCAAAGATAGTGAAACCCAATGTCTAAGTTACATTCAAACAAGTGTGGGTGGCACTGGGAGCAAGTGGCTAAAGTGTCTTGCCCAAGGACACAACGGAAGTGACTAGGATGGCGGAAGCGGGAATCGAACCTGCAACCCTCAAGTTGCAGGCACGGCCACTCTACCAATTGAGCTAAACCGCCCCTAAAGGCGGTCGCAATACACCGCTTCCCACCTGCAGCTTTCTTCTTTGACGTCTCCATTATTAATTGAACAAATTGCAAAAGATTCAGCAACACAAATATCCATAATACTGTGGAATTATGCGATGAAAAGAGACCACTTATAGCTGGGAACGGTGCTGGAACAAAATGTCCCCTAAGCACGCGTCATCATACCGCGACATTTTAGCCTGATACTTCCGCACGAATTTTAAAATTGCAATTTAGTAAACTAAAAAGGCCGTATTGGCATGTGTTGCAATGTTAATATTTCATCAGTGATATATAAACTATCAGACTGCGTGGTGGGTAGTAGTGGGTTTCAGTAGGCCTTTAAGCATCCTGGTTTACACTCGCCACAGACCTTCACGTGGTTCACTGGATGGTTTGCGGAACCCTAGAAGCAATGCTCCAGACTTCAAAGGCTCTCCTCTGCCTCAGATGTGACATCATGGCGCTCCTATCCCCAGCTCACACCCTCCCTACCAGTACTTCTCTTCCTCTTTCCTTGTCTCTTTCATCAATCGGGCCCATCTTTCCGACACTTCAGAAGGTGTTCCTCATACTCGTGGCGCCTCCACCTCCACCTCCTTCCTCCCTCCGCCACTATCACAGCTTTCTTCCTCGGTCTCGATCAAGAGCACGCGTCTCCGTCTGAAACTTATGTACTTTGTAGAGTTAACACCTATGCGTTTGCGTCACCTTGAAGTCGGTAAGTGGTACTGAACGCGGAGGCTGCATTTATGGCGGGAAGAGCGCCGAGAGAATCTGTACGAGGGGGGACATCAAGCTAAACCGAGGGGAGGGTTTCACCTTATTTTTGTTTTCTTTATAACCTTGAACAACAGACTGAAGAACCTTGAGACTTTTGTATGTCCTTTGTGTTAAAATAATGATTTGAAAGTAACCGGTTCATCAATGAAACCCTATTATATGAACGGTCAGGGTCCATCCATCCATCCATTTCCTACCGCTTATTCCCTTTTGGGGTCGCGGGGGGCGCTGGCGCCTATCTCAGCTACAATCGGGCGGAAGGCGGGGTACACCCTGGACAAGTCGCCACCTCATCGCAGGGCCAACACAGATAGACAGACAACATTCACGCTCACATTCACACACTAGGGCCAATTTAGTGTTGCCAATCAACCTATCCCCAGGTGCATGTCTTTGGAAGTGGGAGGAAGCCGGAGTACCCGGAGGGAACCCACGCATTCACGGGGAGAACATGCAAACTCCACACAGAAAGATCCCGAGCCCGGGATTTGAACCCAGGACTGCAGGAACTTCGTATTGTGAGGCAGACGCACTAACCCCTCTGCCACCGTGAAGCGGTCAGGGTGATTTTCTTAAAGCGCCAGAACACAGCTGTAGTATTTTTTTTTTTTACATCTATACAATTTGCTGTTATTGCCTAAACTAACCTCATTTTACAAAACCTAGGGAATAAGCGGTAGAAAATGGATGGATGGATAAAACCAGTGAAGTTGGCACGTTGCGTAATTCGTAAATGAAAACGGAATACAATGATTCGCAAATCCTTTTCAACTTATATTTAGTTGAATAAACTGCAAAGACAATATATTTAAAGGCCTACTGAAACCCACTACTACTGACCTTGCAGTCTGATAGTTTATATATCAATGATGAAATATTAACATTGCAACACATGCCAATACGGCCTTTTTAGTTTACTAAATTGCAATTTTTAATTTCGCGCGGAAGCATCATGCTAAAACGTCCCTGCAATAAGTCGTCTGTTTTCATCGCATAATTCCGCAGTATTCTGGACATCTGTGTTGCTGAATCTTTTGCAATTTGTTCAATGAATAATGGAGACGTCAAAGAAGAAAGCTGTAGGTGGGAAGCGGTGTATTGCAGCCGCCTTTAGCAACACAAACACAGCCGTTGTTTCATTGTTTACATTCCTGAAAGATGACGGTGAAGGTTTACTATGGAACAGAGCGGTCAAGCGAACACGGTTGGATTGGACCACACACACAAAGTACAAGGAGCAAAATGTCGACTTTAAAGGCCTACTGAAACCCACTACTACAGACTACTCAGTCTGATAGTTTATATATCAATGATGAAATATTAACATTGCAACACATGCCAATACGGCCTTTTTAGTTTACTAAATTGCAATTTTAAGTTTCCCGCGAGGTATCCTGTTGAAAACGTCGCGGAATGATGACGCGTGCTTGTGACGTTATTGGTTGGAGCGGACATTTCGGCCCAGCACCAGACACGGCTAAAAGTCGTCTCTTTTCATCGCATAATTGACATAATGGACATCTGTGTTGCTGAATCTTTTGCAATTTGTTCAATTAATAATGGAGACGTCAAAGAAGAATGCTGTTGGTGGAAAGCGGTGGTTAGCGAAACAAACACAGCCTGTGTTTCTTTGTTTGTTGTGAAGCTTTAACACGGAGCGGTCAAGCGAACATGTTTCTCTACGTCAACCAGCAAGTTATTGGATGGGAAAATTGTGATATTAAGTCGGCTCTTATAGGAGACTTCAGTGGATTATGCAACCTCCTCCTGCAGCTCAAAAAGGCAGCTGTGATCTTAGGCTCCTCGGCTTCTCTCAGAGACAGTGGCGTTCACCGCAGCCATCCGACTTTCAGGTATGACTTTAGAATCTCACTAAAACACTAGTAACACAATAAGCAGATAAAGGATCTTCCAGAATTATCCTATTAAATGTGTCTAATTACATCTGAAACGCTCCCACTGGAGCCGTCGCCTTTTCTTTTTTCTTTTTTTTTCTTCTTTAGTGCTTCACTCTAACTTTCCTCGTCCACAAATCTTTCATCCTCGCTCAAATTATTGGGGAAATTGTCGCTTTCTCGGTCCGAATAGCTCTTGCTGCTGGTGGCTATGATTATAAACAATGTGAGGATGTGAGGAGCCCTACAACCCGTGACGTCACGCGCACATCGTCTGCTACAGGCAAGGCTTTTTTATTAGCGACGAAAAGTTGCGAACTTTATCGTGAATGTTCTCTACTAAATCTTTTCAGCAAAAATATGGCAATATCGCGAAATGATCAAGTATGACACATAGAATGGAGCTGCTATCCCCGTTTAAATAAGGAAATCTCATTTCAGTAGGCCTTTAATGTTCGAACTGAGAAACATTTTTTTTCCAATTAATCATTAACTTAGAATTTAAAGGCAGCAACACATTGCAAAACAGTTGTCACAGGGACATTTTTACCACTGTGTTACATGGCCTTTCCTTTTAACAACACTCAGTAAACGTTTGGGAACTGAGGAGACCAATTTTTGAAGCTTTTCAGGTGGAATTCTTTCCCATTCTTGCTTGATGTACAGCTTAAGTTGTTCAACGGTCCGGGGTCTCTGTTGTGGTATTTTAGGCTTCATAATGCGCCACACATTTGTCTGGACTACAGGCAGGCCAGTCTTGTACCTGCACTCTTTTACTACAAAGCCACGCTGTTATAACACGTGGCTTGGCATTGTCTTGCTGAAATAAGCAGGGGCGTCCATGATAACGCTGCTTAGATGACTACATATGTTGCTCCAAAACCTGTATGTACCTTTCAGCATTAATGGTGCCTTCACGGATGTGTAAGTTACCCATGCCTTGGGCACTAATACACCCCCATACCACCACAGATGGTGTTTTTATAACTTTGCACCTATAACAAACCGGATAGTTCTTTTTATTTTTGTTGCAGAGGACACAAAGTCCACAGTTTCCAAAAACAATTTGAAATGTGGACTTGTCAGACCACGTAGCACTTTTCCACTTTGCATCAGTTAATTTTAGGTGAGCTCGGGCCCAGCAAAGCCGGCGGAATTTCCGGGTGTTGTTGATAAATGGCTTTCGCTTTGCATAGTAAAGTTTTAACTTGCACTTAAGGATGTAGCGAAAAACTGTAGTTACTGACAGTGGTTTTCTGAAGTGTTCCTGAGCCCTTTACACACTGACATCAGTTTTTGATGCAGTACCGCCTGAGGCATTCAATGTTGGTTTTCAGCCTTGCTGCGTTTTTTTCTGAACCTTTTGATGATATTACGGACCGTAGATGGTGAAATCCCTAAATTCCTTGCAATAGCTGGTGGAAAATTTTCACCAAAACACGAGTAACACAATAAGCAGACAAGGACTTTTCCAGAATTATCCTAGTAAATGTGTCTAATAACATCTGTATCGCTCCCACTGCCCTCATCTTTTTCTTTCTTTCTAGTCCTTCACTCTAACTTTCCTCATCCACGAATCTTTCATCCTCGCTCAAATTAATGGTCTGAATCGCTCTAGCTAATGGTGGCCATGATTGTAAACAATGTGAGGATGTGAGGAGCTCCACAACCCATGACGTCACGCGCACATCGTCTGCTACTTCCGGTACAGGCAAGGCTTTTTTATTAGCGACCAAAAGTTGCGAATGTTATCGTGGATGTTCTCTACTAAATCCTTTCAGCACAAATATGGCAATATCGCGAAATGATCAAGTATGACACATAGAATGGAGCTGCTATCTCCGTTTGAATAAGAACATTTCATTTCAGTAGGCCTTTAACCTGGGAGTACGACACACAGGCAAAAAAAAATTAAAATAACGCCTCCACTTGCCCCAAGGGTTGCCAAGAGTGTAAATCAAAAAAGGTGAATATATTTTTCGGTGTCAGAGACCACCTGCGGCAATTAGAAGGTAATGCGTTGGCTCTGAGCCTGACGTAAGTTGCCAGCGAGCGAGCACGTATGTGGGCGTCGACACAAATGCATGCAGGAATAGCATCACAGATGTACTAATTAGTGTTAGTAATGTAAGTGGCTATGGTGAAAATGTTGGCATCCTTTTCGCGTGATCCCAGATTTCATGTAGAGCTTTGAACCCTTGATGGATAAAAACAGGAGGTCTAAAGAAGAACATTGACACTGCAGCAGAGTCCAGTCACACAATGACTAAAATGTTATCACTCCTCATCGTTTTTGTACAAGAATACCTCAAATAAAGGATGTCATTTTATGAAATCTAGGTCTAAGTCAGACCTACATAGAGGTTTTTGTGTCATGTCTCTGCGACATTCCTAACAGAAGTTACAAGCAGTTCTTTTTCTAGGGGGCACTAGAGCGCAAATTTGAATTTTGGAGTTTGGTTTTTTTATTAGATGGCAATTATCGCCAGTCCTGATGTCACGCATTGTAGAAGACATTTTTTTCCAGCACCGTTCCCTGCTATAAGTCGTCTGTTTACATCGCATAATTCCACAGTATTCTAGACATCTCTGATGCTGAATCTTTTGCAATTTGTTCAATGAATAATGGAGACGTCAAAGAAGAAAGCTGTAGGTGGGAGCGGTGTATTGCCGCCGCCTTTAGCAACACAAACACAGTCGGTGTTTCGTTCTTTACATTCCTGAAAGATGACGGTGAAGCTTTACTATGGAACAGAGCGGTCAAGCGCACACGGTTGGATTGGACCACACACACAAAGTACAGTGTATTATGCAGCGATCATTTCGAAAGATCGTGTTTCGAAGAGGGTCCCTTGTGAAAATTAGAGATGGGCATTGAATGGTGCTGAAGAAAGGTGCGGGGCCGACCTTCAGGTTGTGCAGGTACGACCCAATAATCCCACTAAAACACTAGTAACACAATAAGCAGATAAGGGATTTTCCAGAACTATCCTAGTAAATGTGTCTAATAACATCTGAATCGCTCCCACTGTATAGTCTTTTTTTTTCTTTTAGTCCTTCACTCTCACTTTCCTCATCCACTCATTTTTCATCCTCGCTCAAATTAATGGGGAAATCGTCGCTTTCTCGGTCCGAATCGCTCTCACTGCTGGTGGCCATGATTGTAAACAATGCTCAGATGTGAGGAGCTCCACAACCCGTGACGTCATGCGCACATTGTCTGCTACTTCTGGTACAGGCAAGGCTTTTTTTTATCAGCACCAAAAGTTGCAAACTTTATCGTCGATGTTCTCTACTAAATCCTTTCAGCAAAAGTATGGCAATATCGCGAAATGATCGAGTTTGACACATAGATTGGACCTGCTATCCCCGTTTAAATAAGAACATCTCATTTCAGTAGCCTTTAAAGAGCTAAAAAAAAATATAGGCGGCCACATTAAAAAGCTCAACCCTACCCCGGGTCTCGATTTTCCAGGTCTGTTCTACAGGTTTAGCAGGTTCCACTCTATTACTCTCTAATGTAAAACCAGGGTTTCCTATTGAGAACTAATCCCCAGCTTGGGGAGTGAAGGGTATGCATTTTAGCCTTGTTTCCCCCCCCCCCATCCATATATAGAGCTTAAGAAAGCTGAAGGAATCCAGTTCTTGCCATCAGTGAGCATGCAGACAAAACAGGATTTCAGCTTACTTAAGTTCCAGAGCAACGATAGAGAAGGGGTGAAAAAGTAATACACTAACTTGAAATGCATCCCATTCTAAGAGGATTTTTTTTTTTTTTTTTTTTTTTTTTTTTATCCAGTAAATTGTTAATCCCTTGAGTATATGCTAACATGAAATGAGAGTTTTTAATATGCCGGTCAGCCACGCTGCCGTCGTGTAAAGTTACTTTCATATCTTTAATCAAGAACAGATTCTTTCATGTTAAGAGCTGGGCTTAATATTCTCTGAGGCTTTCGTGTAAATCCTCTAGTTTGCCCTAAAGTCATTTATGAATGCATGAGTGGAACCCACTCCGCTTCAAAACTTGGATTGTTTTTCTTCAGTTTTTTTGCATCTTTGATGATTTTTCGATCATCTAAAGCAGGGGTCACCAACGCGGGGCCCGCGGGCACCAGGTAGCCCGTAAGGACCAGATGAGTCGCCCGCTGGCCTGTTCTAAAAATAGCTCAAACAGCAGCACTTACCAGTGAGATGCCTCTATTTTTGAAATTGTATTTATTTACTAGCAAGCTGGTCTCGCTTTGTTCGACATTTTTAATTCTAAGAGAGACATTTTTTAATTTTTTTTTACTTTGCTTCTTATAACTTTCAGAAAGACAATTTTAGAGAAAAAATACAACCTTAAAAATTATTTTAGGATTTTTAAACACATATACCTTTTTTACCTTTTTAAATTCCTTCCTCTTCTTTCCTGACAATTTAAATCAATGTAAATACATGTTTTTATTGTAAAGAATAATCAATACATTTTAATTTAATTCTTCATTTTAGCTTCTATTTTTTCGACAAAGAATATTTGTGAAATATTTCTTCAAACTTATTATGATTAAAATTCAAAAAATATTCTGGCAAATGTAGAAAATCTGTAGAATCAAATTTAACAATTTTAGTTCTGGAAAATGTAGAAGAAATAATGATTTGTCTTTGTTAGAAATTTAGCTTGGTCCAATTTGTTATATATTCTAACAAAGTGAAGATTGGATTTTAACCTATTTAAAACATGTCATCAAAATTTTAAAATTAATCTTAATCAGGAAAAATTACTAATAATGTTCCATAAATTATTTTTTTTCATTTTTTCAAAAAGATTCGAATTAGCTAGTTTTTTCTCTTCATTTTTTTCGGTTGAATTTTGAACTTTTTTCGTGTTTTCATTTATTTTAAACCGTTCAATTAAGTGTTTTTTTTTCATCATTTATTCTCTACAAAAAACCTTCCATAAAAGGAAAAAAAATGTACGACGGAATGACAAAAAATACCCTTTATATATATATGTAGATTTATTTATTAAAGGTAAATTGAGACTATTTAAACTAATTAAACTAATTGAAGCTATTCCTGGCAATTTATTTAAGTGTGTATCAAACTGGTAGCCCTTCCCATTAATCAGTACCCAAGAAGTAGCTCTTGGTTTCAAAAAGGTTGGTGACCCCTGATCTAAAGCCACGTTTCCACAAATTTTCTGAGGTTGAGGTGCAGGCACCATGCGTCTTCCCCTTCGAGCTGTCCTGGATGAAATGAAATGATTTTTTCCAATCATTTTGGAACTTGCAAGTGTCACGCCAAATTTCTTCCCCCCTACAAAAACTTTCCCCCCGGGAGACATTTGGTGTGACAGGCCCTCTAATGCCTGAAAGACCCCAATGAGGGTAGAAAGACCTTAAAGCAGCCCACACAGCTGCCTGTTTTTAAACCATTATAATTGGCTGATTGGCATCGGTGAAAAAATAACGGTGAGGAAAAAAATATTAGCATTCCAGCATGCTAACCTTTTAAGCTATTTTTGCTAAGCTAATTTTGCAGCTATAACCCTTAAGAGTCATATAACTTGGTATTACCACGCCCTCATTGGGGTCATTCAGGCATTAGAGGGGCTGTCATGCCAAATGTCCTCCAGGGGGAAAGTTTTTGTAGGGGGGAAGAAATTTGGCGTGACTCAAGCGTATTTCTTCTTCTTACTTGTCGTTGCCAAGTCTTCGTTCTTCTGCTTCGTCTCCTTCTTGTTGCGTGTGCAGTTGTCCCGGAAGAGTTAGTCCTGCAAGGGGTTCTGGGTATTTGTTCTGTCGGGTTTATGTTGCGTTACGGTGCGGATGTTCTCCCGAATTGTGTTTGTCATTCTTGTTTGGTGTGGGTTCACAGTGTCGCGCATATTAGTAACAGTGTTAATGCCGTGATCCAAGACTTGGATCTTGTCATATTCTGGTTTTATTTCTGTTTTGTTATCAAAGCCTGTTTTGTATTTGACGTCTTTAGTTCCTGGTGGCACTTTCTGTTTTGTTTCGGTTGCCTAGTTACGCATTTAGTGTCACCCTTTTTTTTTTTTTTTCGACTGTGTTCCCGTACCTTGGAGACATCATGCCTCATCGGTGTGTTGTCGGAGGGTGTAACAACACGATCAGGGACGAATTCAAGTTGACTCACATGGAGTGTGCATCGATTAGCACGGCATGCTAATCGTTGCTAACATGCTATTTAGGCTAGCTGTATATACATATTGCATCATTATGCCTCATTTGTAGCTATATTTGCATCCAGCCTTTCCCTCCACCCACATTTAATGCCAAACAAACACATACCAATCGGCGGATTCAATTTGCACCAGTGGTGAAAAGATGCGAAAGTCCCTCGTTTGTTCTGCACACTTTACCGATGATAGCGATGCTACGACAGAGATGGCAAGAATGTGTGGATATCCTGCGACAGTCAAAGCAGATGCATTTACAACAATAAAGTCAACAAAATCACAAAGGTGAGTTTTGTTGATGTTATTGACTTATGTGCTAATCAGACATATTTACTCACGGCTCGCCTGCAAGCTAATCAAAGCTAACATGCTATTTAGGCTATCTGTATGTACATATTGCATCATTATGCCTCATTTGTAGCTATATTTGCATCCAGCCTTTCGATCCACCCACATTTAATGCCAAACAAACACATACCAATCGTTGGTTGGAAGGCGATCGCCGAATTCGTCCGTGCTTCCTCCCTTGCCGCTGTCTGTCGTGATATGGCTCAATAGCTTCAGTTTCTTCATCAATTTTGTTTTGGCTATCTGCCTCCACACTCCAACCATCCGTTTCAATACATGCGTAACCTTTTGAATCGCTTACGGCGCTGAAATCCGAGTCTGAATCCGAGCTACTATGCTGTACCTTTCTGTACTATCCGCCATGTTTGTTTCTGGTGGCTTCACGCAGTGACGTCACAGGATAATAGACGGGTGGATATAGCGATGGTGTAAATCAGGCACTTTGAAGCTGTTTTTCGGGATATTGCATGATGGGTTAAAATTTTGAGGAAAAATAAAATAAGCCACTGGGAACTGATTTTTATTGGTTTTAACCATTCAGAAATTGTGATAATGTTCCCCTTTAAGAATGACCCCAACAAGTTTCGCTTTGTTCTAAACATTTGTAAAATATTTCTTGAGTTTTGTTTCTCAGAGAAGCAGGACTTCAACTTAAGTCTTTGGTTTTGTTCTGCAAAGAGTGTTCCAATCCCTTTTCAGTCTGAGGGTGAATAAATACTTTCTTGAACTATGTTCTTACTGTTTGGCTTCAAGCCTGACCTGAGGCTCGCAGAATCTATTTTATTAGAACACATTTATCTCATTTCTGGGATGCGGGAGAAATATCGATGGCGGTGTGGCGAGACTCGCGTAGCATTTCAAATAAAGCGGCGCTTAATGCTGAAAATTATCATAGTGGTACCATTAAGCATTTTTCAAGTTTAGCCTCTTCTTTATCGACCGGGTCGTGGGAGGTGAGGAAGGAATTAATTAAAGCGACAGATCAATTTTCATAAGATAAACCATTTTACTCTGCTCGGCTCTGGTATGATGGATGTTGAGAGCATGTTGTCAGAATTTTAGAGTCGACATGCATTTAAGCACATAAAGTTTTGTTCTGAAAACTTAGCGGAATTCATTTTTTTTCTCAATACCTCGCTGCGTTTTTATTGTGTCATGCAGATGATTTAATTGCCCCTTCTCATTCAGTTGGATCTTTTCGCCAATTGTAGCGGACATTTTGCTCAAGTCGTCTGCTTTAATCCCATAATTACACAGTATTCTGGACATTTGTGTTGCTGAATCTTTTGCAATTTGTTCAATGAATAATGGAGACGTCAAAGAAGAAAGATGTAAGTGGTAAGCGGTGTATTGTGGCCGCCTGTAGCAACACAAACACAGCCGGTGTTTCCCTATTTACATTCCCGAAAGATGTCGGTGAAGCTTTACTATGGAACAGAGCGGTCAAGCGAACATGGTTCCCTACCAGGTTTCGGTGAGAAATGGTGGTAATAAGTCGGCTCTTACTGTAGACATGAGCGGAGAGCTTGCGTCGTTCCTCCTGCAGCTCCGGACTCTCTTGCCTCCTTCCATCGGCCGCCCCGATCGTCGGATGCTTATACCGTGGAGGAGGCTGCCGTCGCCTCGTCGAGAAACGTGGCTTCCCTCGTAGACACTGGCGGTCACCACACCCGTGGCCACACCACTCCGACTTTCAGGTTGTACAGTTATTATGACCACTGGACTCTCACGGTTGTGTTGGATCCACTACGGATTGAACTTTCACAGTATCATGTTAGACCCGCTCGACATCCATTGCTTACGGTTCCCCTAGAGGGGGGGGGGGGGGGTTTGCCCGCATTTGCGGTCCTCTCCAAGGTTTCTCTTAGTCATCATTGTCACCGACGTCCTACTGGGTGTGAAGTGAATTATATTTTATATAGCGCTTTTCTCTAGTGACTCAAAGCGCTTTAAATAGTGAAACCCAATATCTAGGTTACAATTAAACCAGTGTGGGTGGCACTGGGAGCAGGTGGGTAAAGTGTCTTGCCCAAGGACACAACGGCAGTGACTAGGATGGCAGGAGCGGGAATCGAACCTGCAACCCTCAAGTTGCTGGCACGGCCACTCTACGAACCGAGCTATACCTATATATGAGCTATATGTGAGTTTTCCTTGCCCTTATGTGGGCTCTACCGAGGATGTCGTTGTGGTTTGTGTTGTGGTTTGTACAGCCCTTTGAGACACTAGTGATGTAGGGCTATGTAAATAATCATTGATTGATTGATATAATCTCACTAAAACACTAGTAACACAATAAGCAGATAAGGGATTTTCCAGAATCATCCTAGTAAATGTGTTATAACATCTGAATCGCTCCCACTGCCCTCGTCTTTTTTTTTTTTTCTAGTCCTTCACTCTTACTTTCCTCATCCACAAATTTTTCATCCTCGGTCAAATTAATGGGGAAATCGTCGCTTTCTCGGTCCGAATCGTTATGATTGTAAACAATGTTGAGATGTGAGGAGCTCCACAACCCGTGACGTCACGTGCATATCATCTGCTACTTCCGGTACAGGCAAGGCTTTTTTATTAGGGACCAAAAGTTGCTAACTTTATCGTCGATGTTCTCTACTAAATCCTTTCAACAAAAATATGGCAATATGGCGAAATGATCAAGTATGACACATAGAATGGACCTGCTATCCCCGTTTAAATAAGAAAATCTCATTTCAGTAGGCCTTTAAGGGACCCATTACCTCCCTGCTTGGCACTCAGCATCAAGGGTTGGAATTGGGGGTTAAATCACCATAAATGATATCCGGGCGCGGCACCGCTGCTGCCCACTGCTCCCCTCACCTCCCAGAGTGTGATCAAGGCTGATGGGTCAAATGCAGAGAATAATTTGGCCACATCTAGTATGCGTGTGACAATTTTTGGTACTTTAACCTTTTAACGTTCGTCCCATAATCAATAAAATACCCTTAAAGATCTAAAAAAAAAATATATTTTGAAATATCCGACGTGCCAAATTGAAACGCTTAACGGGCCGCATGTGGCCCCCGGGCCTTAATTTGACCAGGACTGCTCTAGAGAATGAAGAGTGCTTGAAACTCCGCATGTCAACATCTTTGGCCGGTGCCATATCCACAAAATACCCAACCAACGAATTCAACATCAACATCGTATGAAAAAAAATAGTCAACAACAGAAGGAGATAACATCCGCAGGAACCTACCACATAACGAAGGACATACACTATTTGATTTACTATTATGCAGCTCATTTTTATTTGTCATATCTTGTGTGACATCATGCACAAAAGTGCACTTTATTTGTTTTAAACAATATTTTTGTTTTAAACTATTGCAGTGGCGCCCTGTGTTGAGGTGGCGACTTGTCCAGGGTGTACACCGCCTTCCGCCCGATTGTAGCTGAGATAGGCGCCAGCGCCCCCCGCAATCCCGAAAGGGAATAAGCGGTAGAAAATGGATGGATATTGTAGTGGCGTTCTGTACAAAAAGTACACTTTAATTGAGTGTTGTTTTGATGTCATTTTAGTGACATCATGCACAAAAGTGCACTTTATTTGTATTAAACAATAGTTTTGTTTTAAACTATTATAGTGGCGCCCTGCGATGAGGTGGCGACTTGTCCAGGGTGTACTCTGCCTTCCGCCCGATTGTAGCTGAGATAGGCGCCAGCGACCACGAAAGGGAATAAGCGGTAGAAAATGGATGGATATCGTTGTGGCGTTCAGTAGAAAAAGTACGCTTTAATTGAGGGTTGTTTTGATGTCATTTTAGTGACATCATGCACAAAAGTGCACTTTATTCGTATTAAACAATAGCTTTGTTTTAAACTATTATAGTGGCGCCCTGCGATGAGGTGGCGACTTGTCCAGGGTGTATGCTGCCTTCCGCCTGATTGTAGCTGAGATAGGCGCCAGCGACCTCGAAAGGGAATAAGCGGTAGACAATGGATGGATGGATGGATTGATATTGTTGTGGCGTTCAGTACAAAAAGTACACTTTAATTGAGGGTTGTTTTGATGTCATTTTAGTGACATCATGCACAAAAGTGCACTTTATTTGTATTAAACAATATTTTTTTTTAACTATTATAGTGGCGCCCTGCGATGAGGTGGCGACTTGTCCAGGGTGTACTCTGCCTTCCGCCCGATTGTAGCTGAGATAGGCGCCAGCGACCACGAAAGGGAATAAGCGGTAGAAAATGGATGGATATTGTTGTGGCGTTCAGTACAAAAAGTACACTTTAATTGAGGGTTGTTTTGATGTCATTTTAGTGACATCATGCACAAAAGTGCACTCACGTCTTGTTTTAAAATGACTCTGACAATCTTGCACTTTCTGTTTCGAAAAGACATGAATGTCTGTGCCAATTTTGGTCAATTGACTTAGCTGTGGTTTCCCTCTCTGCATGGAAGTTTCAAATGAGCATATATTAATGCAGTATGAAGCTTTGAGGTACAGTCGTCACATTTTGATGGGATTGTTCTTTGTTGTTGCTCTTGTCGGCGTCTACAAAACACCTTAGTGAAATAATTGTCCCGTGTTTCCACCTGACTTTGTCCCATCCGCAGGTATCGTCAGCTTTCACTCATTGCCCCGCAAATAAACATCCTCATTATTCTCTTTTTGTGTGTGTTCTAATAGTCTTTCACCAAATTGAAAATACCTCAGGGCACGGACAGGATTAATTAGATCATAAGGAATTCTCTTTTTATAAAGATGGTTCCGGGACTAAATGCCTTTCTTTGTTTTTTTAACCGTGGTATTAAATGGAATCAATGTGGCAGAAAAGTCTACTAATTACCTGGAGAGATGACTCTTTGTTTGTTTTAGGATCATTCCAAACCTGGCTGTACTCTGTTGTTCTACAGAAAGTAACATTTTTAAATAGAGACAATTTAAAACCACGCACAAAATTTGCCAAATGATTTACTTCCATGTTGTGTTATTGGCCAATTGCTTTATTAAGGATTACAGCGTTAATACTGATTTCCAGTGTGAGCGATAACAGTGTTAGAAAGTAAGAAGTTGGTAATGTAGTTCATTTCCATTTCAAACGTTAAAGGCCTACTGAAACCCACTACTACCGACCACGCAGTCTGATAGTTTATATATCAATGATGAAATATTAACATTGCAACACATGCCAATACGGCCTTTTTAGTTTACTAAATTGCAATTTTAAATTTCGTGCTTAAGTATCCTGCATTGTAGAAGACATTTTGTTCCAGCACCGTTCACAGCTATAAGTCGTCTGTTTTTATCGCATAATTCCACAGTATTATGCACATCTGTGTTGCTGAATCTTCTGCAATTTGTTCCATGAATAATGGAGACGTCAAAGAAGAAAGATGTAGGTGGGAAGCGGTGTATTGCGGCCGCCTTTAGCGACACAAACACAGCCGGTGTTTCATTGTTTGCATTCCCGAAAGATGACGGTGAAGCTTTACTATGGAACAGAGCGGTCAAGCGAACACGGTTCCCTACCACATGTCAACCGGCAGGTTCCGGTGAGAAAATAGTGTTAATAAGTCGGCTCTTACCGTAGACATCAGCGTAAATTTTGCGTCGTTCCTCCTGCACTTGTCAAAGAGGCAGTTGCGAACTCTCTTGCCATGAATTGATTAACGTGGACCCCGACTTAAACAAGTTGAAAAACTTATTCGGGTGTTACCATTTAGTTGTCAATTGTACGGAATATGTACTGTACGGTGCAATCTACTAATAAAAGTATCAATCAATCAATCAATCAATCCTCCCACCGGCGTCGGATGCTTCCACCGTGGAGGAGGGGGAAAAAATAAAAAATCTCAGCCCTCGTCGGGAAACGTGGCTTCTCTCGGGGACACTGGCGGTCGCCACACCCCTCCGGGTTTTTTTTTTCCCACTGCTGTGCCAAATTCAAAAGTGCCAGGTTTACTGCACTTTTTTGACGCACACTATTGCTATTGGATTGGACCACTCACACAAAGTACAGTGTATTATGCGGCGATCATTTCGAAAGATCGTGTTTCGAAGAGGGTCCCTTGCGAAGGGCAGAGATGGGCATCGCCACCACCCGTCCACTGGTGCTGAAGAACGATGTGGGGCCGACCTTCAGGCTGTACAAATACAACCATATAATCTCACTAAAACACTAGTAACACAAAAAGCAGATAAGGGATTTTCCAGAAATATCCTAGTAAATTTGTCTAATAACATTTGAATTACTCCCACTGTATAGTCTTTTTTTTTTTTTTTTTTTTTTCTAGTCCTTCACTCTCACTTTCCTCATCCACAAATCTTTCATCCTCGCTCAAATTAATGGGGAAATCGTCGCTTCCTCAGTCCGAATCGCTCTCGCTGCTGGTGGCCATGATTGTAAAAAAATTTCAGATGTGAGGAGCTCCACAACCCGTGACGTCACACGTACATACTCTGCTACTTCCGGTACAGGCAAGGCTTTTTTATTAGCGACCAAAAGTTGCGAATTTTATCGGCGATGTTCTCTACTAAATCCTTTCAGCAAAAATATGGCAATATCGCAAAATGATCAAGTATGACACATAGAATGGACCTGCTATCCCCGTTTGAATAAGACAATCTCATTTCAGTAGGCCTTTAAAGTGACAATTGGCATGTTTCTATGTTTTCACATCTGCTCTTGCACTTACGATATATCAACTGGCTTTAACAACTAAGGGTGAGAAGAGTATTCATCCATTTTTTACTGATTGTCCCCCTCGGAGTCGCGGGGGTGGCTGGAGCCTAAGGAAAGAATATTAATATGGAAATATATTGTAGTTGGGGGGGGGGGGGGTTTCACCATGTTTGTTGCATTTAACTTGCGTTTCGGTTGATTGTGGCATATTTTGTCAATATTCAGTGTTTTATCATTCATCGTTAATATTGTAAATCCCACATTATTTATTTTCATGTACATTCTGGGTGTCTCATTCAGTAAAAAAAAATAAAAGAAAATTCCATTTAGTTTTTTAAGGCGGTCCGTCATAACGTTTTTAGCTGTCAATCATTATTTTGAGGTTTTGTATTAGTGTTCCTAAAAATAGATATACCGGCCCCCAGACACACTTTTTTATCTAAATCTGGCAACCCCGAGTAAAATAATTGCCCAGGTCTGATATAAAGCAACATCCTGAATGTACTGGGTTTAATGTGACGTTTGCTGAGCATGGTGATGCCGGATTCGTTCTTCCGTGGATGCGGTCGGGCAACAACACAGCGTATGGTAAGAAATGAAGATTTATTTAACTAATAACACGGACTAGGAAACAAAAATGGATACATGGATGATACAGCAGAGGATTGGGATAATGTCAGATGAAACCAAAATATAACTTTTTGGTATAAACTCAACTCCTCGTGTTTGGAGGAAGAAGAATACTGAGTTGCATCCCAAGAACACCATAACTACTGTGAAGCATGGGGGTGGAAACATGTTTTAAGGCTGTTTTTCTGCTAAGGGGACAGGACGATTGATCCGTGTTACGGAAAGAATGAATGGATTTTGAGCCAAAACCTTCTTCCATCAGTGAGAGCTTTGAATGGTTGACCAAATACTTATTTTCCAGCATAATTTACAAATCAATTCTTTAAAATTCCTAAAATGTGAATTCCTGGATTTTTTTTTCACATTCTGACTCTCACAGTTGAAGTGTACCTATGATGAAAATTACAGACCTCTGTCATCATTTCAAGTGGGAGAACTTGCACAATCGCTGGCTGACTAAATACTTTTCTGCCCCACTATATGTATTCTGATATATGTTATTCACAAAAAATGAGCCAAAGTCAGTGAATGTCAGTCTGAAAAATTGTATAATTGTATCATTTTTCTTTGAATAAAAAATGAAAACGGGTCCCACAGACCCGAACACCACACAAGGGGTAAACATTCCTGCCACTTCATATTACATACTATGGCATTTTTACCCCAAAAAACCTTCAAAGTCCATTCCGTTTGAGGTGGTCTGGTTTTTAGAGCTCGATCGGACATGGTTGAAAAAAATTACATTACAAGAATATCTTCTTCGACTTTGTAATTCCCCTTTCATTGTGTTGAAATTCCCTCCGAGGTTCTTTTTCAGCGCTTCATTGTGAGCCTAATCGGTTCCATCTTAATGTGTCATACTCTAATCTTCCCTTGTTGTTATCGTCTTTATCACACGCCATCCCTTTTGTGTCACCTCTATCATTTCCTGGCAACCTAACATCTGCGTACCACCTCCTGTTAATCAACGTTTATCTAGGTTTTTTATTTTTTTCATTTTGAGATGATCTTTGTCGACATCGCTATTTGCTCAAGCAAATGGTTATTTGTGAAAGGAATATATTTGTATTTCTCGAAAGTGGCTCATGGTTCAAACCCGCGAGAGTGCTGTGTGTATCTTTCTGAAAAACTGGGGACCAGCCGGCTAAATGACATCAGACCAACCCCGCGTTCAGTTCCAAATTTGGGACCGAAAACCCTTGTCATATAGATGATCTTTGGCCACTATTTCTGGTATTCAGTCAATCGTTTTTCTTTTTATACATGAACTGTGTATTCTCCTCTGATGAAATGAAGGCATATCAAAGGCTTCATCAGAGCTGAAGTGTGACACATTTGATGGCACCTTTAAAGTGATTCACTTCAAGAGCACAGTGATGCTCAGTCCCAGTCGCCGAAGACTCTCAAGTTATAGAAAACACTCAACGTAATTGTGGGAATGAAAAGACTTGATTGATCCGTGTGAATTTACCTTTAAAGTAGATTAAAGGCCGACTTAAACCCACTACTACCGACCACACAGTCTGATAGTTTATATATCAATGATGAGATATTAACATTGCAACACATGCCAATACGGCCTTTTTAGTTTACTAAATGGCAATTTTAAATTTCCCGCAGAGTTTCTTGTTGAAAATATCGCGCGCTTGTGACGTCTCGGGTTGTAGCGGACATATTAGCCCAGCACCACACACGGCTAAAAGTCGTCTCCTTTCATCGCATAATAACACAGTAATTTGGACATCTGTGTTGCTGAATATTTTGCAATTTGTTCAATCAATAATGGAGACGTCAAAGAAGAATGCTGTTGGTGGAAAGTGGTGGATTGCAGCTGCCTTTAGCAACCAAGACACAGCCGGTGTTTGTTTGTTGTAAAACTTTCAATCAATCAATCAATCAATGGACTGTACAAACCACTACGACTACGACATCCTCGGAAGAACCCACATAAGGGCAAGGAGAACTCACACCCAGTGGGACGCCAGTGACAATGATGACTATGAGAACCTTGGAGAGGACCTCATATGTGGGCAACCCCCCCCCCTCTAGGGGACCGAAAGCAATGGATGTCGAGCGGGTCTAACATGATACTGTGAAAGTTCAATCCATAGTGGCTCCAACACAGCCGCGAGTGTTCAGTTCAAAGCGGATCCAAGACAGCAGCGAGAGTCCTGTCCACAGGAAACCATCCCAAGCGGAGTCGGATCAGGCGAGCGGTCCATCCCGGGTCCCGACTCTGGACAGCCAGTACTTCATCCATGGTCATCGGACCGGACCCACTCCACAAGGGAGGGGGGGACAGAGGAGAAAAAGAAAAGAAGCGGCAGATCAACTGGTCTAAAAAGGAGGTCTATTTAAAGGCTAGAGTATACAAATGAGTTTTAAGGTGAGACTTAAATGCTTCTACTGAGGTGGCATCTCGAACTGTTACCGGGAGGGCATTCCTGAGTACTGGAGCCCGAAATGAAAACGCTCTATAGCCCGCAGACTTTTTTTGGGCTCTAGGAATCACTAATAAGCCGGAGTCTTTTGAAGGCAGATTTCTTGCCGGGACATATGGTACAATACAATCGGCAAGATAGGCTGGAGCTAGACCGTGTAGTATTTTATACGTAAGTAGTAAAACCTTAAAGTCACATCTTAAGTGCACAGGAAGCCAGTGCAGGTGAGCCAGTACAGGTGTAATGTGATCAAACTTTCTTGTTTTTGTCAAAAGTCTAGCAGCCGCATTTTGTACCAACTGTAATCTTTTAATGCTAGACATGGGGAGACCCGAAAATAAAACGTTACAGTAATCGAGACGAGGCGTAACAAACGTATGGATAATGATCTCAGTGTCGTTAGTGGACAAAATGGAGCGAATTTTTGCTATATTACGGAGATGAAAGAAGGCCGTTTTGGTAACGCTTTTAATGTGTGACTCAAAGGAGAGAGTTGGGTCGAAGATAATACCCAGATTCTTTACCGAGTCGCCTTGTTTAATTATTTGTTTGTCAAATGTTAAAGTTGTATTATTAAATAGAGGTCGGTGTCAGCTTTAACACAGAGCGGTCAAGCGAACATTGTTTCTCTACGTCAACCAGCAAGTTTATGGATGGGAAAATTGTGATATTAAGTCGGCTCTTACCGGAGACTTCAGTGGATGACTGGACCTCCTCCTGCAGCTCAAAAAGGCAGCTGTGATCTTGGCTCCTCGGCTTCTCTCAGAGACACTGGTGTTCACCGCAGCCATCCGACTTTCAGGTATGACTTTAGAACAGGGGTGTCAAACTCAAATACAGAGTGGGCCAAAATTTAAAACTGAACAAAGCCGCGGGCCAAGGTTGAACAAATTAACTTTTTAATAGGGACCCAAACAAGTTTTGCATTGAATATTGAACAAGCAAGGCTTATGTAACTTTATAGTGACATGTAAAATCGAGCTTCAAATAATAATAACAATAATAAAAAAATATCAATGGCTTTTCAAATGAAATTTAAATGCAAATGTAATGCCTCTTTTCTATTTGCAGCCTTCTGAGGTAAATATCAAATGATATTGTAGCGTCTCGAAAGAGTTAGTGCTGCAAGGGGTTCTGGGTATTTGTGTTGTTGTGTTTATGTTATGTTACAGTGCAGATGTTCTCCCGAAATGTGTTTGTCATTCTTGTTTGGTGTGAGTTCACAGTGTGGCACATATTTGTAACAGTGTTAAAGTTTTTTATACGGCCACCCTCAGTGTGACCTGTATGGCTGTTGACCAAGTATGCTTGCATTCACTTATGTGTGTGTAATAGCCGCATATTTTATGCGAGTGGGCCTGCACGCTGTTTGTATGGAGGAAATGCGGACGTGACGACAGGTTGTAGAGAATGCTAAAGGCAGTGCCTTTAAGGCACACCCTCAATATTGTTGTCCGGGTGAAAATCGGGAGAATGCTTGCTTGACCCGGGAGATTTTCGGGAGGGGCACTGAACTTCAGGAGGATTGGCAAATGTGAGAAATTGCGGTGTTACAGTGGCACCACTGCTGTATAATAACGGCGGGCCAGCTGCAATGTTAATTTGATATTGCCTTAAGGGCCAAATTAAATTACACGGCGGGCCAGAGTTTGACACCCCTGCTTTAGAATCTCACTAAAATACTGTTAACACAATACGCAGATAAGGGATTTTCCAGAATTACCCTAGTAAATGTGTCCAATTACATCTGAAACGCTCACACTGTCGCCGCCCAGAGCTGTTGCTTTTTCTTTTTTTTCAAATTTTTTTTTGTGTGCTTCACTCTAACTTTCCTCATCCACAAATATTTCATCCTCGTGCAAATTAATGGGGAAATCGTCACTTTCTCGGTCCAAATAGCTCTTGCTGCCTGAGGCTGTGATTATAAACAATTTGAGGATGTGAGGAGCTCTACAACCTGTGATGTCACACGCACATCGTCTGCTACTTCCGGTACAGGCAAGGCTTTTTTATTAGCGACCAGAAGTTGCGAACGTGGATGTTCTCTACTAAATCCTTTCAGCAAAAATATGGCAATATCGCGAAATGATCAAGTATGACACACGGAATGGACCTGTTATCCCTGTTTAAATAAGAAAATCTTATTTCAGTAGGCCTTAAGCAAAGGGTATGCTCTGAATATGGAGTTCTGAGCTTGTTGTAAATCTTGCAGGGGCCACACTCAAGTATCTTGTCATCCACCGTTGTTGTTGTTGTTGTTAATGTCCAGATACACATGTACTTCAATCAAAGATCGCATGGTCTGATCCGGGTCTTATGCTGCTGAAATCCAATACCGATCATCCATGAGTGAGATCGGCCGACACCAATACCGATCACATGTACTAACTCTATACTTTTCAATTTTTTTGTGATGGGGACCCCATTGACAGTTTAACAAAATAAACACAAACTAGTTCCTTATTTTCCAATGATCCAAACTAGAGATGTCTGATAATAGTGTCACGGTGATGCGGGATTTTTGTTCTCCCAGGATGCAAAGGACGAAAACCGGACAGGGCTTGCAGGTAGCAACTTGATTTAATTATAAAATAACAATACTGGTACGAAAACAAAAAAAAACCCCGACCGGAGAAGGTGTCGAGCGCACCAGAAACTTAGGCTAACACTTAGCACAGACTGTGATACCTAGCAGGGGCTAGGAGACAAGAATAAACTTACTTGGCAGTCGCGTGATGCAAAAACAAAGAAGCCAGACCGACTGACTGGCAAGGGCAGGCTTAAATGATAATATCAGTGATGACACACAGGTGTGCGTCGGGAACACAAGCGGCAGGTGAAAGTAATAATATGGGGTCGGCATGGCGTAGTGGGTAGAGCGGCCAAACCTGAGGGTTGCAGGTTCGCTTCCCACCTATTGACATCCAAATCGCTGCCGTTGTGTCCTTGGGCAGGACACTTCACCCTTGCCCCCGGTGCCGCTCACACTGGTGAATGAATGTTGAATGAATGATAGGTGGTGGTCGGAGGGGCCGTAGGCGCAAACTGGCAGCCACGCTTCCGTCAGTCTACACCAGGGCAGCTGTGGCTGCAAATGTAGCTTACCACCACCAGGTGTGAATGAACGATGGCTTCCCACTTCTCTGTGAACGCTTTGAGTATCTAACAATAGAAAAGTGTGGTATAAATCTAATCCATTATTATTATTATTATTATTATTATTATTATTATAAGTTGCGATGGTAACAAACTCAGGTGCATGAACAGGAACAAAAGGAGTCCAAGACTAACAAAAAAACACACGTGACCCGAAAACCCAAACAGAATATGATACAGAGTTTCTTGCAGTGGATCATATTAACACATTGTTTGCCAGTTTTGTATCCGTCGGACACACTTTAAAATAATCCCAAACCATAGACATGGTGTCGTTAGTCAGTCCCGGAGCGAGCTGGCTTATTAGCCACGGCTACAGCACCGGCAACAACACACTTAGTTTTTTTGTTGTTGTTGTTATGCTACGCATGCGGCGGCTTGATGAGGTCATCAAGCGTCGCCGGTAAACCTCCCATGCTTACGTCCGTGTTTTACCGGGTATGTACCGCTCCGTACAGCGGCGTTTTAAAAAAAGTCCTTAATTTTATTTTTTGAAACAGATACCGATTATTTCCGATATTACATTTTAAAGCATTTATCGGCCGATAATATCAGACATTTCTCATTAAAAAAATGCTTTATCAATAAAGCATGATTTGATTTGTTAAAGATGCTTATTTTTTGAACATCATTAAAATGTATAAAACCATAAAAATATAAGATTAAAAGTGGACAATGGGGTCTTAGCCAATTGAATTAAAATCCTACTGAAATGAGATGTTCTTATTTAAACGGGGATAGGAGGTCCATTCTATGTGTCATACTTGATCATTTTGCGATATTGCCATATTTTTGCTGAAAGGATTTAGTAGAGAACATCGACGATAGAGTTCGCAAATTTTGATGCTAATAAAAAAGCCTTGACTCTACCGGAAGTAGCAGATGATGTGCGCGTGACATCACGGGTTGTGGAGCTCCTCACATCTGAACATTGTTTACAATCATGGCCACCAGCAGCGAGAGCGATTCGGACCGAGGAAGCGACGATTTCCCCATTAATTTGAGCGAGGATGAAAGATTTGTGGATGAGGAAAGTGAGAGTGAAGGACTAGAAAAAAAAGACAAGGGCAGTGGGACCGATTCAGATGTTATTAGACACATTTAGTAGGATAATTCTGGAAAATCCTGTATCTGCTTATTGTTTTACTAGTGTATTAGTGAGATTATTTGGTCGTACCTGTACAACCTGAAGGTCGGCCCCACAGCTTTCTTCAGCACCAGTCGACGGGTGGTGGCGATGCCCATCTCTGCCCTTTGCAAGGGACTCTCTTCGAAACACGATCTTTCGAAATGATCGCTGCATAATACACTGTACTTTGTGTGTGTGGTCCAATCCAACCGTGTTTGCTTGACCGCTCTGTTCCATAGTAAAGCTTCACCGTCATCTTTCGGTAATGTAAACAATGAAACACCGGCTGTGTTTGTGTTGCTAAAGGCGGCCGCAATACACCGCTTCCCACCTACAGCTTTCTTCTTTGACGTCTCCATTATTCATTGAACAAATTGCAAAAGATTCAGCAACACAGATGTCCAGAATACTGTGGAATTATGCGATGAAAACAGACGATTTATAGCTTGGAACGATGCTGGAACAAAATGTCCTCTACAATGCGTGACGTCACGCGCACGCATCATCATACCGTGACGTCGTGGTCGGTAGTAGTGGGTTTCAGTAGGCCTTTAAAGTCCCCAAATCCGTCTTAATTAGAAAAAAAAGCTCACAAGTTTATCCGTAGGTTATTAATGTTTCAGCAGGTAAAAGTGAAATAATTGCAAAAGTGTTACGTTTGCTCGCCATCTTCTCTGAGGGCCATTTAAATACACAATAAGCTTTTAGGTAGAAGCACAAATGGTGGCTGTTGAATTAGATTGCACCGGCGGCAATGCACCGACGTGCAATTCATTCCAGCTGGAAGGAGCGCTGGAGGCGGGAGATCTTGGTTTCTTAAAACTAAGCAAAGCGTATTGGTACATAGGTTTATGGAAATCCGGCCCGGTGTGTCTCCCAGGCTTTGCAGACAGTTTTCAGCACTTGCGGGAGGGGAATATTAAATAGCGGCGGTGTTTGTTATTAACTGGATTACTTTGTTGTGTGGCGGTGGAAAAGAAGCAGGGTGGGGTGGGGGGTTGCTAAAGTTAAACTTTCCCCCGCTATCAAGCTCCCAGAAAGCTTAATGACAATATCAAAGAGCCCGGTGCTGAGCTCTGCACCGACGCGTCAGACTCTTGACAAATCACCTGGGATACATTTGTCGGATTTCTAAAATGTTTTCATCCTTCACTTTGTGATGTTTCTGCTTCATTAGATACACTGTAAGTGACAAATGTGGAGGTGGTTAAAAAAAAAAAAAGGTTGACTTTTCATAAAGGTGGCAAACACGTTGCCACAGTGGTGCTGCCTTTCAGGCAAATCTTCAGTTAAAATATAATGAATAGTGGGACAGTCTCGTGCGGGTTCAATGGACCACCCAGGAAGGACGTGCTTTTGAGCAGGTTTGACTCTTTTATTTTGCAATTAAGCTTGTCTGCGGTCGGATCGCTTTTCAGCTCCTTCCTCCATTGCTCGCTCCCGGTGTGCTTTTCATCTGCTGTCGTCGTCGTCGTAGTCTGCTTTTTGGCCGCTCTTGCTCCCTAGTCGCTCCTACTCCTCCCACAATCTCTCCTCCTTCTCCCCTTTTATACATCATGGGGAGATGGTTTAATCGTTTTCCGGTGTGTGAGCCACGCACCTGAATTAGATTGCGGCGGCGTCGCTCCCGGCACGCCCCGCCTCTCCGCTCCGCCTCTCCGCTCCGCCTCCTTGCCGCCATCTTTGGCAGGGCTCCAGCCCGCCCTGCACCGCCGTCGGATCGTCGGCTTCGCCTCTCTACAATAAATGTTGACGATAAAATAACTCAATAGATGTTGACGATAAAATAACTCAAATATAATGAACAGTGTGACAGTCTCCTGCTGTCGCCGTGCGGGTTCAATGGACCTCCCAGGAAGGACATGCTTTTGAGCAGGTTTGACTCTTTTATTTTGCAATTAAGCTTGTCTGCGGTCCGGTCGCTTTTCAGCTCCTTCCTCCACTGCTCGCTCCCGGTCTGCTTTTCATCTGCTGTCGTCGTACTCTGCTTTTTGGCCGCTCTTGCTCCCTGGTCGCTCCTACTCCTCCCACAATCTCTCCTCCTTCTCCCCTTTTATACATCATGAGGAGATGGTTTAATCGTTTCCCGGTGTGTGAGCCACGCACCTGAATTAGATTGCGGCGGCTTCACTCCCGGCACGCCCCGCCTCTCCGCTCCGCCTCCTTGCCGCCATCTTTGGCAGGGCTCCAGCGTGCCCTGCACCGCTGTCGGATCGTCGGCTCCGCCTCTCCACAATAGATGTTGACGATAAAAGAACTCAATAGATGTTGACGATAAAAGAACTCAATAGATGTTGACGATAAAAGAACTCAAACATAATGAATAGTGTGACAGTCTCCTGCTGTCGCCATGCGGGTTCAATGGACCACCCAGGAAGGACATGCTTTTGAGCAGGTTTGACTCTCTTATTTTGCAATTAAGCTTGTCTGCGGTCGGGTGGCTTTTCAGCTCCTTCCTCCACTGCTCGCTCCAGGTCTGCTTTTCATCTGCTGTCGTCGTCCTCCTCATCTGCTTTTTGGCCGCTCTTTCTTCCTAGTCGCTGCTGCCGGCTCTCCTCCTTCTCCCCTTTTGTACATCATGAGGAGATGGTTTAATCGTTTCCCGGTGTGTGAGCCACGCACCTGAATTAGATTGCGGCGGCGTTGCTCCCGGCACGCCCCGCCTCTCCGCTCCACCGCATTCTCCGCCTCCTTGCCGCCATCTTTGGCAGGGCTCCAGCGCGCCCCACATCGCCGTCGGACCATCGGCTCTACCTCTCCACAATAGCTCTCAAATATGGTTCCCACCTAAATATTCACAGATCTTTTCCGGTCTTGGTTTGTAAGTAGATTAATTCATGTACACAAGGGAGTAGTATTGTAACAATATCAATATTTTCGTACCGGTACTAAAATTATTTCGGTATGTGGAGAGGCGGAGCCGACGGGCCGACGGCGGGGCAGGCCAAGCTATAGCCCTGCTCAAGATGGCGGCAAGGAGGCGGAGAAAGCGGCGGAACAGAGAGGCCGGGAGCAACGCCGCTGCAATCGAGATCAGGTGCGTGGCTCACACACCGGTAAACAATCTAGCTATCTTCTCGCAATATATAAAAGAGGAGAAGGGAGGAGAGATGGGAGAGAGAGAAGGAATTGGAGAGTCCACGGCACATGCAGCGCAAGAGCGACAGGGAGAAGACGGCGACGACGAAAGCGAACAGCAGAGGAGGAGCTGAAAAGCAACCCGGCAAAATACTTGATATATTGAAAAATAAACAAGTGTCAAACCTGCAAGAGCAAAATGTGACAGTCTCTTGCTGTCGTGCGGGTTCCACTGGCCACCAAGGAAGGACATTTTGCTCTTGCAGGTTTGACTCTTGTTTATTTTTCAATAAATCAAGTCTTTTGCCGGGTTGCTTTTCAGCTCCTCTGAGGGTGTTTCAGTGTTATAACTTCACCTTTATTTTTTAGGCCAAAATGCGCACGTTCTCCCTTTTCTGTCTACACACTGTGTCTGCTTGTAAGTACTCTGTGATTGTGCACTGCCGAACATGCTCCTCTGCTCGTAAACCAGCAATGACAAGACGTGACCACGGCGGGATTGCAGGGGGTGGCACCAGTACTTTTTGAGTGGGGGTATAGTACTGAATATGATTCATTAGTATTGCGTTACTATACTAAAACTGGTAAACCGTACAACGGGCACACCTTCAGTAAATCCGGCCCGTAGTCGTGCGCCGTGTTCGAATTAATGAACTTTGAGGCGAACGCGTCCCCGCCTTACTTTGAGTTGGTGCCAGCAGTTGACATGTTGACCTTTACTCCCTGTATTTAAATTCTCCATCCTTTGGTGGGGTTGATTGCAGGCAGCTTTGAGATACCTTTCAGAAGGGGCCACCTTGTTATCAGCACCTTTCATGCTGCTGTAAAAAAAAAAAAAAAGGGGGGGGGGGTGGGAAAAGCTATTTTCGCAGGTGATTTTTGTTTTTCTCGTGCTTTCCTGCGCCCTCGTCATCGGGTTGCAACACCAGTAAAAACTCCAGCGCGCCGTCTTTTACTGGCCGAACGCGGGGAGTTCTTCCAGGGGCGTTAAAATATTCATAACATTTTCCCTCCCTTTGCTTTTTGCTTTTTTTTTATGATAAAAGCCCCGTCGGCAGGTTGAGGAGGAAAAGGCACCCAGACTCCAAACATATTTGACCAGTAACCTGACAAATTGCTGCCTGTTTTATTTGCTGCCGCTTTAATTTGCCGAGATTAAAGGCGCTCTATTTTTACACGCGCCATCACAGGCGTTGTCACTCGAAGACCCCGATGACACAAAAGGGAATAAATAATATTCTAAAGACTTACAGTTGACTTTTCCTTCTACTCTATTTTGATTTAGAGAGCGCGAGGAGGGTGCAATAACTGTTTTAATGCGGAAATTATGCAGTGTTTTGCAAACCCTGTTTCCATATGAGTTGGGAAATGGTGTTAGATGTAAATATAAACAGAATACAATGATTTGAAAATCCTTTTCAACCGATATTCAATTGAATGCACTACAAAGACAAGATATTTAATGTTTTTTTTTCGCAAATAATAATTAATTTAGAATTTCATGGCTGCAACACGTGCCAAAGTAGTTGGGAAAGGGCATGTTCACCACTGTGTTACATCACCTTTTCTTTTAACAACACTCAATAAACGTTTGGGAACTGAGGAAACTAATTGTTGAAGCTTTGAAAGTGGAATTCTTTCCCATTCTTGTTTTATGTAGAGCTTCAGTCGTTCAACAGTCCGGGGTCTCCGCTGTCGTATTTTAAACTTCATAATGCGCCACACATTTTCGATGGGAGACAGGTCTGGACTGCAGGTGAACCTGGAAAGTACCCGCACTCTTTTTTTTTTACGAAGCCACGCTGTTTTAACACGTGCTGAATGTGGCTTGGCATTGTCTTGCTGAAATAAGCAGGGGCGCCCATTAAAAGGACGGCGCTTAGATGGCAGCATATGTTGTTCCAAAACCTGTATGTTCCTTTCAGCATTAATGGTGCCTTCACAGATGTGTAAGTTATTCATGCCTTGGACACTAATGCACCCCCATACCATCACAGATGCTGGCTTTTGAACTTTGCATCGATAACAGTCTGGATGGTTCGCTTCCCCTTTGGTCCGGATGACACGATGTTTCCAAAAACAATTTGAATTGTGGACTCGTCAGACCACAAAACACTTTTCCACTTTGCATCAGTCCATCTTAGATGATCTCAGGCCCAGAGAAGCCGGCGGCATTTCTGGATGTTGTTGATAAATGGCTTTTCCTTTGCATAGTAGAGCTTTAACTTGCACTTACAGATGTAGCGACAAACTCTATTTAGTGACAGTGGTTTTCTGAAGTGTTCCTAAGCCCATGTGGTGATCTCCTTTAGAGATTGATGTCGGTTTTTGATACAGTGCCGTCTGAGGGATCAAAGGTCACGGTCATTCAATGTTGGTTTCCGGCCATGCCGCTTACGTGGAGTGATATCTCCAGATTCTCTAAACCTTTTGAAGATATTATGGAGCGTAGATGTTGAAATCCCTAAATTTCTTGCAATTGCACTTTGAGAAACGTTGTTCTTCAACTGTTTGACTATTTGCTCACACAGTTGTCGACAAAGGGGTGTACCTCGCCCCATCCTTTCTTGTGAAAGACTGAGCATTTTTTTGGGAAGCTGTTTTTATACCCAATCCTGGCACCCACCTGTTCCCAATTAGCCTGCACACCTCTGGGATGTTTGAAATAAGTGTATAATGAGCATTCCTCAACTTTATCAGTATTTATTGCCACCTTTCCCAACTTTTTCGTCATGTGTTGCTGGCATCAAATTCTAAAGTTAATGATTATTTGCACACAAAAAAATGCTTATCAGTTTGAACATCAAATATAATGTCTTTGTAGCATATTCAACTGAATATGGGTTGAAAATGATTTGCAAATGATTTTTTTGTTTGTTTATATTATAAACATTGAATGACCGTGACCTTCGCTCTGTATAAAAAACCGACATCAATCTCTAAAGGATATCACCACATGGGCTCAGGAACACTTCAGAAAACCACTGTCACTAAATACAGTTGGTCGCTACATCTGTAAGTGCAAGTTAAAGCTCTACTATAGCAAGCGAAAGCCATTTATCAACAACATCCAGAAACGCCGCCATCTTCTCTGGGCCCGAGATCATCTAAGATGGACTGATGCAAAGTGGAAAAGTGTTCTGTGGTCTGACGAGTCCACATTTCAAATTGTTTTTGGAAATATTCGACATTTTGTCGTCAGGACACAATTTCCCAACTCATATGGGAACGGGGTTTGTATTGTTGTAATTGGGCTCCGTGAATATGAAGCTCTCTAATTGATTTAATGGCCGTTGACTCCGACAGATTCAACACCGAGTATTCCCAGAAGTGAGGTGGGAATGGGGGAAAGACGGGGAGGGAGGTATAATAAAAGGGAAAGGTAATCGCAGAAGGGGGCACCTGGCGTTACCGTGGTTACCGAGGGGAACGGCGCGGGATAGGGTTAGTGTTGATGTGCACGGTCGGAGAGGGGGGGGTTAAGATTTATTCACATTCAGGCGACCATTATTGTTGACCTTGCCGTGCCGGGGAAAGCCGGAGTAAACAGAGGCCTAATAAATCAACTTTAACAAGGCCCCGAGTCCTGGCGGCTGGAACAAGCACAGCCCTGACACTCAGCCCGCTGGATTAATCCACACTTCCTCCACTCCTCAATAGGGCACCCGCGCTCCGGCTGATTGTTTGTCCACTATGCAGACAGACTGGGACATTTAATTGGTCCTCTCAATGCAGCCCGGGGTTCGTTGTCACCCTCAGGATGGTGTCGGCGTGACGCATCGCATGTGAGCGATGTACAGTGGTGCAGAAAAGTATTTATTCAGCCACCGATTGTGCAAGTTCTCCCACTTAAAATGATGACAGAGGTCTGTAATTTTCATCATAGGTACACTTCAACTGTGAGAGACAGAATGTGGAAAAAAAATCCAGGAATTCACATTGTAGGAATTTTAAAGAATTTATTTGTAAATGATGGTGGAAAATAAGTATTTGGTCAACCATTCAAAGCTGATGGAAGGAGGTTTTGGCTCAAAATCTCACGATACATGGCCCCATTCATTCTTTCCTTAACACGGATCAATCGTCCTGTCCCCTTAGCAGAAAAACAGCCCCAAAGCATGATGTTTCCACCCTCATGCTTCACAGTAGGTATGGTGTTCTTGGGATGCAACTCTGTACTCTCCTTCCTCCAAGTTGAATTTATACCAAAAAGTTCTATTGTGGTTTCATCTGACCACATGACATTCTCTCAATCCTCTGCTGTATCATCCATGTATCCATTTTGGTATAAACTTAACTCGTCGTGTTTGGAGGAAGAATAATACTGAGTTGCATCCCAAGAACACCACACCTACTGTGAAGCATGGGGGTGGAAACCTCAAGACATTTTTATTTTATAATAACGAAAAAAAATCTGTGTGCAGGTTGTGTTATGTGTGACCATGTGTGTTGACTTTTTGTGCTGGTTGATTTTTTTTTTCTTTTTCCCCTGCACCATGACTAGGAAATGTTGTTTGAAATGGGTCATATAGGTAAATGCTGAGCTTTCCATTTCAATAATGTTCACATCATAGTCACTGCCCTGAGTTTCTTACACTGTGTCATGTCTGTTCATGTTTTTGTTTAGTTATGTTCTGTTTTGCTTAAGACTCCATTGTTTCTTGTTTTTTGCACTTCCTTGTTTGTCTTATTACCATGCCAACTCATTCGTTTTCACCTTGTCCTCACGTCACGCCCCTTTCCTCATGTCTCACACCTGTTTTCACTTATCACCACAGCATTATTCAAGCCTGTCTGTTTCTGTTGTTCGTCCTGGCAACATCACTTCCTTCTCACGTCTACCACCTAACAATGAGCCACGTCTCGTTCACAGTTCCATGTCATGTAAGTTTTTGTTTATAGTTCATCGTTAATTGCCTTTGTGCTAGTCTTTTGTTTCCTTAGTCGTTTTTTTACCGCCCTTGTGCGCGCCTTTTGTTTGTTCCTGTTTTTAGTTATAGTGTAAATAAAAATTATGTACCTTCATTCATGCCTTGCTCGCGCCAACTTTCCTTTGCCTCGGAAAAACAATCCACGTCCAAGTCGTGACACACCGTCCACAATAGAGTGACAATTTGCCACCTAGCGGACTGCTTAATATATAAACATGACCAGTTTGACTTTTAAAATCATACTTTAAAATTGAACTCAAGTCCACTATCTCGCGGGCCAAATAGAAGATGCCTGATGCGGCCCGCTGGCCGTGGTTTGGACACCCCTGTATTAAAATAACACGGTACTTAGCATGACAGATTTTTGCCTTGTGTATGTGAAAACTATTTGTTGAATACAAAACATGGGCGTGAGCAAAGACAAAAAAATTATAAATTAGCCAGACCGTTTTATAAGCCGCAGGATTCAAAGCGTAGGTCAAATGTAGCGGCTTATAATTTGGAAAATACAGTAATCATACTTCTGAAAAATACATTGAGTCAAACAAGGTATTTCCCGATACAACTGCTTCACTTCTCTTACAATTCCGGTTTTAGAGCCATGAGTATTAGCCGATGCAACTATCGATCCGATATGATATCAGCAGAAAACAATACTGTGTTATTTTGCAGTGTGGAATGTTTGAAAAAAACTTGATTAAGTGAAAATAAGCTTGAAATGAAAAACACAGAGCTTGGGGCTCCACCTTGGGCTCTGTCTCCTCGGCAACCATCTGCTGTTAAGTCAAAATCTAGAAACAATAATGGAAAAACAATCAGCAAAAGAGACACAGGTGAGGGCATGTGTGCAGTGCACGTAAGAGCAAGTGAAACTAACAATTTGCAAGTATAACAACTATTTTCTGCAAGTTGAAAAGGATTCTCAAGTATAAAAACTGTTTTTTTTTCAAATAAAGTCAATTTGCAAGTATAAAAACAATTGTCTTCACAAAAATATGATTCACAAGTATAACAACTATTTTAGTTTAGTTTATTATTTCTTCGGTCAGTGGTTTCTGCAAGTAAAAAACTATTTGCAAGTATAGAAACTATTTTCTGCACTTAAAACACATTAGCTGGTATAAAATCGACTTTATTCAATCAAAATACAATTCGCGAGTACATAAACAAGTTTTGTCAAGTAAAAAAAAAAAAATTGAGTACAAAAACTATTTTCTGCAAGTAAAACTAATTATTTGCAAGTACAAAAAGAAAATGTCTTCAATGAATAGACGATTAGCAAGTAGTAAAATATTTTTCTTCAAAGAAATTGCTTAGCATGTAGAAAAACTATTTTCTGCAAATAAAAAAACAATTTGCAAGTATACAATTTTATAAAACACATTTATTTAATGAAAATGCTATTCGCAAGTATATAAAAACATTTTTTGCAAGTAAAAAAACACTTGCTATTATAAAAACAATTTTTTGCAAGTACAAAAATAATATACAAGGAGAAAAACAATGTTTTTCAATCAAAATACAATTCACACTTTTAAAAAAAATGTTCTGCTGATTAAAAAAAATTATTTGCAAGTATAAAAAAAAGTTTATTTAATGAAAATACGATACGCAAGTATAAAAAAATATATATATAAAACAAATGTCTGCTAGTAAAAAAAGTACAAAAACAATTTTGTAAAATTAAAATATTCGCAAGTAAAAATAAATTTCTTAAAAAAAATATTTGCTTGTATAAAAACAATTTTCTGCAAAGATAAAAAAATTTGCAAATAAAAAAACAACTTTCTTCAATCAAAATAAAAATCACAAATTTAAAATCAATTTTCTGCAAATCAAAAAAAACAAAAACACAGTTATTTAATACAAATACGATTTGAATGTATAACCATCATTTTTTTCAAGTAAAATACGATTTGCAAATATATAAACTATTTTTTGCAAGTAAAAAAAAACTATTGCTATTATAAAAACAATTTTTTGCACGTACTAAAATAATATACAAGTATAAAAACAATGTTTTTCAATCAAAATACAATTCACACGTTTAAATAAAATGTTCTGCTGATTAAAAAAATGATTTGCAAGTATAAAAACACACTTATTTGATGAAAATACGATTCGCAAATATAAAAACAATTTTCTTCAATTATAATATGATTAGCAGGTATATAAACAATTTTCTTCAAGTAAAAAAATGGTTGCGAGTATGAAAATAATTTTCTGCAAATAAAAAAAATAGCAAGTATGAAACAGTGTTCTTAAAAAAAGGATTCCCAAGTATAAAACAATTGTCTGCAAGTAAAAATAAATATACAAAAACATTTTTCTGAAATGAAAATATTCACAAGTAAAAAAACAAAGTTTAAAAAAAAATATATATTTGCATGTATAAAAACAATTTTCTGCAAAGATAAAAAAATATTTGCAAATATAAAAACAACTTTTTTTCAATCAAAATAAAATTCACAAGTTTAAAATCAATTTTCTGCAAATCAAAAAAACAATTATAAAACACACTTATTTAATACAAATACGATTTGAAAGTATAAAAACAAATTTTCTTTAATTAAAATAAGATTCACAGGAATACAAAAAATGTTCTGCAATTTAATGTGCGACTTTGTAATCCAAATTGTACAACTTCAGGAACTTTTCCTGAGGGTTCCTAGTTCAACCCCCACCTTCTACCATCCTAGTCACGTCCGTTGTGTCCTTGAGCAAGACACTTCACCCTTGCTCCTGATGGGTGCTGGTTAGCGCTTTGCATGGCAGCCCCCGCCATCACTGTGTGAATGGGTGAATGTGGAAACAGTGTCAAAGTGCTTTGAGTTCCTTTAAAGGGTAGAAAAGCGCTATACAAGTACAACCCATATAAAGACAAGGATGACAGAGTCTGGTGTGGATGGACTTGACTGGGCTGCACAGAGTCCTGACCTGAACCCGATAGAACACCTAAGGGATGAATTAAAACAGAGGCTGAGAGCGAGGCCTTCTCGACCAACAATGCGCTTTTGGAAGAATGGTGGAAAATTCCTCTAAACACACTCCGCAACCTTGTGGACAGCCTTCCCAGAAAAGTTGAAGCTGTAATAGCTGCAAAAGGTGGACCAACAACATGTTGAACCCTATGGCTTAGGAATGGGATGGCATTGCAAGTTCATATGTGAGTCAGGGGCAGGTGGCCAAATACTCAGGGTTCCTGGTTCAATCGCCACCTGCTACCATCCTAGTCACGTCCATTGTGTCCTTGAGCAAGACACTTCACCCTTGCTCCTGATGGGTGCTGGTTAGCGCCTTGCATGGCAGCCCCCGCCATCAGTGTGTGAATGTGGAAACAGTGTCAAAGCGCTTGAGTTCCTAAAAAAAGGGAGAAAGGCGCTATATAAGTATAAACCATTTACCATTACTTTTGATATGAGAGTTTCAACTGCATTCAGTCATAAGATAGGCAACAGGTGGCCGACGGTTGATCCTGCAAACTGAAGAAAGCATGTGAAACACAACCAGAAAGTACAAACCTCGTTTCCATATGAGTTGGGAATTGTGAGTCGATAACAGTCTGGATGGTTCGCTTCCCCTTTGGTCCGGATGACACGACGTTGAATATTTCCAAAAACAATTTAAAATGTGGACTCGTCAGACCACAGAACACTTTTCCACTTTGCATCAGTCCATCTTAGATGATCTCGGGCCCAGAGAAGCCGGCGGCGTTTCTGGATGTTGTTGATAAATGGCTTTTGCTTTGCATAGTAGAGCTTTAACTTGCACTTAGAGATGTAGCGACAAACTTTATTTAGTGACAGTGGTTTTCTGAAGTTTTCCTGAGCCCATGTGGTGATATCCTTTAGAGATTGATGTCGGTTTTTGATACAGAGGGATCGAAGGTCACGTTCATTCAATGCCACTTAAGTGGAGTGATTTCTCCAGATTCTCTGAACCTTTTGATAATATTATGGACCGTAGATGTTGAAATCCATAAAATTTCTTGCAATTGCACTTTGAGAAATGTTGTTTTTAAACTGTTTGATTATTTGCTCACGCAGTTGTGGACAAAGGGGTGTACCTCGCCCCATCCTTTCTTGTGAAAGACTGAGCATTTTTTTTGGGAAGCTCTTTTTATACCCAATCATGGCACCCACCTGTTCTCAATTAGCCTGCACACCTGTGGGATGTTCTAAATAAGTGTTTGATGAGCACTCCTCAATTTTATCAGTATTTATTGACACTTTTCCCAACTTCTTTGTCACGTGTTGCTGGCATCAAATTCTCAAGTTAAAATTTATCAGTTCGAACATCAAATATGTTGTCTTTGTTGCATATTCAACTGAATATGGGTTGAAAATGATTTGCAAATCATTGAATTCCGTTTACATTTACATCCAACACAATTTTCCAACTCATATGGAAACGGGGTTTGTATAACCAATTTACCATTTACTTTTGAAATGAGAGTTTCAACTACATTCAGTCAGAAGATAGGGAACAGGTGGCCGACGGTTGATCCTGCAAACTGAAGAAAGCATGTGAAACACAACCAGAAAGTACAAACCTTGTTTCCATATGAGTTGGGAATTGTGAGTCGATAACAGTCTGGATGGTTCGCTTCCCCTTTGGTGTGGATGACACAATGTCAAATTTTTCCAAAAACAATTTGAATTGTGGACTCATCAGACCACAGAACACTTTTCCACTTTGCATCAGTCCATTTTAGATGAGCTCGGGCCCAGAGAAGCCGGCGGCGTTTCTGGATGTTGTTGATAAATGGCTTTCGCTTTGCATAGTAGAGCTTTAACTTGCACTTACAGATGTAGCGACGAACTGTATTTAGTGACAGTGGTTTTCTGAAGTTTGCCTGAGCCCATGTGGTGATATCCTTTAAAGATTGATGTCGGTTTTTGATACAATGGCGTCTGAGGTATTGAAGGTCACGGTCATTCAATGTTGGATTCCACCCATGCCGCTTACGTGGAGTGATTTTTCCAGATTTCCTGAACCTTTTGATGATATTACGGACCGAAACCTCGTTTCCATATGAGTTGGGAATTGTGACTGTCGATAACAGTCTGGATGGTTCGCTTCCGCTTTGGTCCGGATGGCACAATGTCGAATATTTCCAAAAACAATTCAAAATGTGGACTCGTCAGACCACAGAACACTTTTCCACTTTGCATCAGTCCATCTTAGATGATCTCGGGCCCAGAAAAGCCGGCTGGGCGTTTCTGGATGTTGTTGATAAATTGGTTTGGCTTTGCATAGTAAAGCTTTAAATTGCACTTACAGATGTAGCGACAAACTGTATTTAGTGACAGTGGTTTTCTGAAGTGTTCCTGAGCCCATGTGGTGATATCCTTTAGAAATTGATGTTGGTTTTTGATACAGTGCCGTCTGTCTGAGGGATCGAAGGTCATGTTCATTCAATGCCACTTAAGTGGAGTGATTTCTCCAGATTCTCTGAACCTTTTGATAATATTATGGACTGTAAATGTTGAAATCCATAAAATTTCTTGCAATTGCACTTTGAGAAACGTTGTTCTTGAACTGTTTGACTATTTGCTCACACAGTTGTGGACAAAGGGGTGTACCTCGCCCCATCCTTTCTTGTGAAAGACTAAGCATTTTTTGGGGGAATCTGTTTTTATACCCAATCATGGCACCCACCTGTTCCCAATTAGCCTGCACACCTGTGGGATGTTCCAAATAAGTGTTTGATGAGCACTCCTCAACTTTATCAGTATTTATTGACACTTTTCCCAACTTCTTTGTCACGTGTTGCTGGCATCATGTTTATCAGTTTGAACATCAAATATGTTGTCTTTGTAGCATATTCAACTGAATATGGGTTGAAAAGGATTCTCAAATTATTATATTCTGTTTATATTTACATCTAACACAATTTCCCAACTCATATGGAAACGGGGTTAGTACGATAATGGCCCCGAGACCAGGATATTCAGTACACGGGGCCCACGTGACACAGGTGCACTCCCTTTCCAGGTGAGTCTTTGGAATACTTGCTTGCTGATTAGATTTTGGCACATATGCACACATCTGTGCACACCCGTGTCCGCGCGCTTTATTTATTTATTTATTTATTCTGTCAGACAATTGTGCGCGCGTGTGTGTGTGGGTGGAGAAAGTCTAAGAGTTCTTTTTCCAGTGTCATATTTTTGGCCTGCTTGTGTTGTGTCCCAGGCTGCCGCACAGTTGGTGAATATCAATGCAGTGTGGCGGCGTACTGACAGGGACCGGAGCTGACATGTTGTCACACGGAGATGAAAAGCACTCTGAGATGATGTGGCAGGAGTGTTCCTCCTGTCCGCTGAGGGATGGCAAGCTGGCTCTGGTTGGTGTGTGTCTGTGTCGTGTGTGTGTGTTCTTTTGTGCTTTCATGGCTGCATGAGTAGACGACCGGATGCGTGGATGTTGGTTATGTACAGGACTGTTTTTTTTTTTTTTTCTTTTCTTTAAGCCTTAATCTACCTCTTCGGAGTGTGCAGCGCCTCATTTTTCATCCACACTTGTTTTCTAGGCGACATGGCCTTTTTTAATATCTCGGTATTTTTGCCTTAGTCTTGAATGAACACTTGATGCATGTAATCACAGCAGTATGATGATTCTATGTGTCTACATTGAAACATTCTTCTTCATACTGCATTAATATATGCTCATTTTAAACTTTCATGCAGAGAGGGAAATCTCAACTAAGTCAATTCAGCAAAACTGTATTTATTAAACAGTTATTAAGCAGTGGCACAAACAAAGTGAAAGATTGTCAGAGACATTTTAAAACAAGCTATTAGTGCACTTTTTTGCTGTCACGACTATTGTTTTCCCAGAAGTCAGAGGGAAGTTGGCACGGGCAAGACGTGAATGTAAGTCCATATTTTTTATTCACAATATAACTAAAAACAGGAACAAACAAAATGCACGCACAATGGCGGTACAAAAACTTGGCTATGACACGAAACTATGAACATAGAACAAAACACTTGCACAATGGCATGAATAACAAAAAAAAACTTACTTGAAAGAGACAATGGGCATGGATCATTGGCATGGAAGGCATAGAAGGTGGTAGACGGTGAGAAGGAGGTGATAGAAGGCGGTAGACCGTGATGTTGCCAGGACGAAGAACAGAAACAGACAGGCTTAAATAGCAGTGACGTAATCAGTGAAAACAGGTGCAAGACATGAGGACAGGTGAAAACTAATGGGTAGTCATGGTGACAAAACAAACCAGGAAGTGCAAAAACGGGAACTGAGTGGCCAAAAAACAAACAGAACATTACTAAAACAAATCATGATCACATAGACATGAGGGTTCTTCCGAGGATGTTGTAGTCGTAATGATTTGTTCAGTCCTTTGAGACATTTGTGATTTGGGGCTATATAAATAAACATTGATTGATTGATTGATTGACATGTGCACAATGTCACTAAGATGATGTATCAAAACAACACTAAATAAAGTGCACTTTTTGTTACAGAACACCACTACAATAGTTTAAAACAAATGAAGTGCACTTTTGTGCATGATGTCACACAAGATATTTCAATAACAGTCGAATAAAAATTAGCTGCATCATAGGAAATCGAATAGTGTATGTCCTTCGCTATGTGGTAGGTTCCTGCGGACTTTTTTTTAATATCCTGATATTTTTAGGCCATATCGCGAGACACAATATATATCTGGATATTTTTAGCCTTAGCCTTGAATGAACACTTGACACATATAATCACAGCAGTATGATAATTCTATGTGTCTACATTAAAACATTTTTGTTCATACTGCATTAATATATGCTCATTTTAAACTTTCATGCAGAGAGGGAAATCACAACTAAGTCAATTTAGCAAAACTGTATTTATTAAACAGTTATTAAGCAGTGGCACAAACAAAGTGAAAGATTGTCAGAGACATTTTAAAACAAGCTATTAGTGCACTTTTTTGCTGTCACGACTATTGTTTTCCCAGAAGGCATAGAGAGTGAAGTTGGCACAGGCAAGACGTGAATGTAAGTCCATATTTTTTATTCACAATATAACTAAAAACAGGAACAAACAAAATGCACGCACAATGGCGGTACAAAAACTTGGCTATGACACGAAACTATGAACATAGAACAAAACACTTGCACAATGGCATGAATAACAAAAAAAACTTACTTGGAAAGAGACAATGGGCTTGGATCATTGGCATGGAAGGCATAGAAGGTGGTAGACGGTGAGAAGGAGGTGATAGAAGGTGGTAGACCGTGATGTTGCCAGGACGAAGAACAGAAACAGACAGGCTTAAATAGCAGTGACATAATCAGTGAAAACAGGTGCAAGACATGAGGACAGGTGAAAACTAATGGGTAGTCATGGTGACAAAACAAACCAGGAAGTGCAAAACCGGGAACTGAGTGGCCAAAAAACAAACAGAACATTACTAAAACAAATCATGATCACATAGACATGAGGGTTCTTCCGAGGATGTTGTAGTCGTAATGATTTGTGCAGTCCTTTGAGACATTTGTGATTTGGTGCTATATAAATAAACATTGATTGATTGACATGTGCACGATGTCACTAAGATGATGTATCAAAACAACACTAAATAAAGTGCACTTTTTGTTACAGAACACCACTACAATAGTTTAAAACAAATAAATTGCACTTTTGTGCATGATGTCACACAAGATATTTCAATAACAGTCAAATAAAAATTAGCTGCATTATAGGAAATCGAATAGTGTATGTCCTTCGCTATGTGGTAGGTTCCTGCGGACTCTTTTTTAATATCCCGATATTTTTAGGCCATATAGCGAGACACAATATATATCTGGATATTTTTAGCCTTAGCCTTGAATGAACACTTGACACATATAATCACAGCAGTATGATGATTCTATGTGTCTACATTAAAACATTTTTTTTCATACTGCATTAATATATGCTCATTTTAAACTTTCATGCAGAGAGGGAAATCACAACTAAAACTGTATTTATTAAACAGTTATTAAGCAGTGTCACAAACATTCATGTCATTTCCATAACAGAAAGTGCAAGATCGTCTGAAGCAGAAGAAGATGGATGGATGGACATTCACATTATCAACAAATTCAAACTCTCTTCATTCCCTACCCCTGCTGTCACTCAAAACAAAAACAACAAGAAAAACAAAAGTAAAAGTGCGCACGAAAGTACCCAGAGTATAAAAATAAAAATAAAATAAATAAAAATTAATACACTTGAAACAAAGTAGTTGAAAGCTGAAACACAGTGTAGAAGCAGCATGGCAGTCATATTTAGATACGTGTCGAGGGCTGTCAATCCTATTTATTCAAATAAAATACCTGGGTGTTGTGTTCATGGAGCAGAGTGTTTTACCTTGTGGCCTATAAGTGCAGATGTTTGCCCATGTATGTATTTACTGTAAGGTCTCTTTCTATTTAATCCCACAAGACCTCCGTCATGTTTAAGTAAACTTCGGTGACTTCGGATCCTAGGCACCCCCCCACGCAGAGTTCCCGCAAAGCCAGTCAGTGTTCCTCGGCTTGTACCCGCAGACCCAGCAGGGCTCCTGATTAGTGTTTCGGCGGCTTTGGTGGCCCGTTTAAAAGATTGACTTAATGCCACGTGTCTTGCGTCTCTGTGGACCGGCATTGGACGGATGAGAGGCAAAAGCTTACCTGGCCGCCACCTGGAGTCTGCCGATTGAATTATTGAGCAGCAGCTCTTCAAGACAGCGAGTGCACTCCGAGGGCCTGCTCGTCTGCCTTATAGCCACACAAACTAATAAATATCACATGCGCTTTTTTTCCCCTGTGGAATGCACACATGCAAATACGCCTTAAAAAGCAGGAGAAGTCGGGCTAAAATAAAATCATCTAAATGCCATGGGTGCTGAACCACCGGGCTACAGTTCAGTAATGCAATAGAAAAATATTTGTATTACCGTATTCTTTGGACCATAAGGCGCTTTTTAAAACACTTCCAAGTCAACTACTACTAGTAACATCACTATCAGCCGCATCAGGGGTTGAGGTGGGCGGGGTTTGGTGGTAGCGGGGGTGTATAATGTAGCCCGGTAGAGTTAAAAATACATGGGATTCTGGGTATTTGTTCTGTTGTGTTACAGTGCGGATGTTCTCCCGAAATGTGTTTGTCATCCTTGTTTGGTGTGGCGCACATTAGTGTTAAAGTTGTTTATATCACAACCCTCAGTGTAACCTGTATGGCTGTTGACCAAGTATGCCTTGCAGTCGCTTTCTAGTGAAAACAGAGGCCCTATACTACATGTGATTGGCTGGCAATAGAAAAACATTTGTATTATTGTAAATCATTACCGTATTCTTTGGACCATAAGGCGCTTTATGTTGGTCGTATTATAATTTTTTTCGACATTTAAAATACTTCCAAGTCAACTACTAGTAACATCACTATGAGCCTCATCAGGGGTCGGGGTCGTGCGTCGGTTGAGGTGGGCGGGGTTTGGTAGTGGCGGAAGTGTATTGTGTAGCCCGCAAGAGTTAAAAATACATGGGATTCTGGGTATTTGTTCTGTTGTGTTACAGTGCGGATGTTCTCCCGAAATGTGTTTGTCATCCTTGTTTGGTGTGGCTTCACACTGTGGCGCACATTAGTGTTAAAGTTGTTTATATCACAACCCTCAGTGTAACCTGTATGGCTGTTGACCAAGTATGCCTTGCAGTCGCTTTCTAGTGAAAACAGAGGCCCTATACTACATGTGATTGGCTGGCAATAGAAAAACATTTGTATTATTGTAAATCATTACCGTATTCTTTGGACCATAAGGCGCTTTATGTTGGTCGTATTATAATTTTTTTCGACATTTAAAATACTTCCAAGTCAACTACTAGTAACATCACTATGAGCCTCATCAGGGGTCGGGGTCGTGCGTCGGTTGAGGTGGGCGGGGTTTGGTGGTAGGGAGGGTGTATATAATGTAGCCCGGAAGAGTTAAAAATACATGGGATTCTGGGTATTTGTTCTGTTGTGTTACAGTGCGGATGTTCTTCCGAAATATGTTTGTCATTCTTGTTTGGTGTGGGTTCACAGTGTGGCGCACATTAGTAAGAGTGTTAAATTTGTTTATATCACAACCCTCAGTGTAACCTGTATGGCTGTTGACCAAGTATGCATTGTAGTCGCTTTCTAGTGAAAACAGAGGCCCTATACTACATGTATTTGGCCGGCAATAGAAAAACATTTGTATTATTGTAAATCATTACCTTATTCTTTGGACCATAAGGCGCTTTAAAGAGGTCGTATTATAATTTTTTTCAACATTTAAAACACTTCCAAGTCAACTACTATTAACATCACTCTGAGCCTCATCAGGGGTCGGGGACGTGCGTCGGTTGAGGTGGGCGGGGTTTGGTGGTAGCGGGGTTGTATAATATAGCCCGGAAGAGTTAAAAATACATGGGATTCTGGGTATTTGTTTTGTTGTCTTTATGTTGTGTTACAGTGCGGATGTTCTCCCAAAATATGTTTGTCATTCTTGTTTGGTGTGGGTTCACAGTGTGGCGCACATTAGTAAGAGTGTTAAAGTTGTTTATATCACAACCCTCAGTGTAACCTGTATGGCTGTTGACCAAGTATGCCTTGCAGTCGCTTTCTAGTGAAAACAGAGGCCCTATACTACATGTGATTGGCTGGCAATAGAAAAACATTTGTATTATTGTAAATCATTACCGTATTCTTTGGACCATAAGGCGCTTTATGTTGGTCGTATTATAATTTTTTTCGACATTTAAAATACTTCCAAGTCAACTACTAGTAACATCACTATGAGCCTCATCAGGGGTCGGGGTCGTGCGTCGGTTGAGGTGGGCGGGGTTTGGTGGTGGCGGAGGTGTATTGTCTAGCCCGCAAGAGTTAAAAATACATGGGATTCTGGGTATTTGTTCTGTGGTGTTACAGTGCGTATGTTCTCCCGAAATGTGTTTGTCATTCTTGTTTGGTGTGGGTTCACAGTGTGGCGTACATTAGTGTTAAAGTTGTTTATATCACAACCCTCAGTGTAACCTGTATGGCTGTTGACCAAGTATGCCTTGCAGTCGCTTTCTAGTGAAAACAGAGGCCCTATACTACATGTGATTGGCCGGCAATAGAAAAACATTTGTATTATTGTAAATCATTACCATATTCTTTGGACCATAAGGCGCTTTAAAGAGATCGTATTATGATTTTTTTTCGACATTTAAAACACTTCCAAGTCAACTACTAGTAACATCACTATGAGCCTCATCAGGGGTCGGGGACGTGCGTCGGTTGAGGTGGGCGGGGTTTGGTGGTAGGGAGGGTGTATATAATGTAGCCCGGAAGAGTTAAAAATACATGGGATTCTGGGTATTTGTTCTGTTGTGTTTATGTTGTGTTACAGTGCGGATGTTTTTCCGAAATATGTTTGTCATTCTTGTTTGGTGTGGGTTCACAGTGTGGCGCACATTAGTAAGAGTGTTAAAGTTGTTTATATCACAACCCTCAGTGTAACCTGTATGGCTGTTGACCAAGTATGCCTTGCGGTCGCTTTCTAGTGAAAACAGAGGCCGGCAATAGAAAAACATTTGTATTATTGTAAATCATTACCGTATTCTTTGGACCATAAGGCGCTTTATGTTGGTCGTATTATAATTTTTTTCGACATTTAAAACACTTCCAAGTCATCTACTAGTAACATCACTATGAGTCCCATAAGGGGTCGGGGACATGCGTCGGTTGAGGTGGGCGGGGTTTGGTGGTAGCGGGGGTGTATAATGTAGCCCGGAAGAGTTGAAAATACATGGGATTCTGGGTATTTGTTCTGTTGTGTTTATGTTGTGTTACGGTGCGGATGTTCTCCCGAAATGTGTTTGTCATTCTTGTTTGGTGTGGGTTCACAGTCTGGCGCACATTAGTAAGAGTGTTGTAGTTGTTTATATCACAACCCTCAGTGTAACCTGTATGGCTGTTGACCAAGTATGCCTTGTAGTCGCTTTCTAGTGAAAACAGAGGCCCTATACTACATGTGTTTGGCCGGCAATAGAAAAACATTTGTATTATTGTAAATCATTACCTTATTCTTCGGACCATAAAGCGCTTTAAAGAGGTCGTATTATAATTTTTTTCAACATTTAAAACACTTCCAAGTCAACTACTATTAACATCACTATGAGCCTCATCAGGGGTCGGGGACGTGCGTCGGTTGAGGTGGGCGGGGTTTGGTGGTAGCGGGGGTGTATAATATAGCCCGGAAGAGTTAAAAATACATGGGATTCTGGATATTTGTTTTGTTGTCTTTATGTTGTGTTACAGTGCGGATGTTCTCCCAAAATGTGTTTGTCATCCTTGTTTGGTGTGGCTTCACACTGTGGCGCACATTAGTGTTAAAGTTGTTTATATCACAACCCTCAGTGTAACCTGTATGGCTGTTGACCAAGTATGCCTTGCAGTCGCTTTCTAGTGAAAACAGAGGCCCTATACTACATGTGATTGGATGGCATGCTGATAGCATGTTGTAAAAGCAGGCGAGCCGACACGTAGTAGAGAACGTTAATGACATTGCCGTCATGGCATACCCACAATATTGATTTCCGGAAGAAAATCGGAGAATGTTGACCCCTCCCGAAAAAAACGGGGGGGTCGGCAAGTACGCATCTGAGCCACATCAGAGTGATCAAAGAGCTGCATGCTTCTCCAGAGCCGCGGGTTGCCGACCCCTGTTCTAGAAACATAAGCGGCAGCTCAGCTCGCTCGCAGTCCTTGAGTTGAAGGCTAATTAGCTTTTAGCGTAACGTTAGCTCATTTTGCGGTGTGTGTGTTTGTGTTACGGACAGCAAAGCCCTGTCTGTCGGAGAGAAAGACAAGCATTATTGACCTACAGATAACAACTGAGTTATTTCACTTTACCTTTTTCTGTGTTGAAGCACCAAAAAAAGGATATTATGTTAAATGAAGAGTTTCTGTCCATGATAGTTGATATATTAATGTAAGTGCATCATAAAGCCTACATGAACTCCATGGCGTTCAGGGATGAATAGTCTCTCCTATTGCTATTGTTCAATTTTTCAGCTATAGTTACATTAATCATTAGTAATGTAGGAATTGTATTTCATTTGAGAGCACCCAGTATGGACGAATGGAACAGGCAAGTCATTGTTTTGTCTGCTCGTGGAAAACAAACATCCTGATCTACGATTTAACTCCCTCAAATGGCCTTGATGCTGTGGAAACAGGACCGGGCTGTTCTGAAAAAACACCTCCGAGGACAGCTCAATGATGGACGCTTTTGACCTCCCTCCCTCCTCAATCTTAAACGGGTTTGTGCTGAAAACAAAGTTGCGTTGTACTTGTGCAATGACAATAAATACCTTCCTACCACCTACCTACCTATTGAGGGAACTTGCAGATGTTTCTATGGACCGAGTAAGCCGGGATGCAACTTTCACTAGCACAAACTTTGTCCAAGTTTGTGCTAGTGTGTGTGGACATGCTGTTTATTATTGTTTGCAAGTGTGTGTGCGTATGTCCTCCCGCGTTAGCTCCGTCTTTGCAAACTTCATCAATCAAGAATGCGCGCCGCTGTCTCTGTCCTAATTGCAACCCTAACCCTGCGTGTCTGCTCACGCTGCCTCAAATTTTTTATTTCCGCAGACGAGCCCCCATCCCTTTTTTTTTTTTTTTTTTTTGATACAATAGTCCTATTGAAGTACTCATCTCCAGATGTTCTCTCCATAGATAAATCTACTATTCAGATCTCTATAATTGATCGTAATATGCAGAATTCATGCCCGGGGTTTATAAAGAGAATCGCGTTGCTTTTGAAATTCAAAACAAGAAAGCACCGCACTGCACTTTTTTTTTTCTTTTTTTTTTTTCCCCCACACGTGCCTATTTGCATATTTGCCCGACCGATTCGTGGCAAAACAACTTGGGTATTGTTACGGACTTAATTAGGGGAGATGATCAAACAGGCTTTTTTTTTTTTTTTTCCTCTCTGCCTCGACTCCCGACATTGCCATTTGATGCAATGTCGACGCCGCGGTCGCATTGCCATTCGGAGATGGAATTTGGAGAGGCGTTCAATTTAATGCGCAGCGGTGATGAATTATGGGGTGGCTCGAGGATGGCGTCTGTTGACAAGTTTGGGAAATAGAGAGGAGGAGTCACACGGAGATGGGCCGCGAGAACACGGGAAGAAAATGTGAGCGACAGAAGTCTGAATTATAGATCACGGTGGCATGGCGGAATGGGTTGTGGCGTGCAATCTAGCATTGGTTCTCTCACACTATTTATGTTTTATTATAACACGAATAACAGCAAGTGGACCATACGGCACTTGTTGCAACGCCCTCCATAACTGTAATAATGGGGGGAAGTGTATATTGTAGCATCCCGGAAGAGTTAGTGCTGCAAGCGATTCTAGGTATTTGTTCCGTTGTGTTTATGTTGTGGAAATGTAGTATTTCAGTTATTAGCTGCTAATGCTAGTGGGGAATTGGGGGGACACAGGGATTGGTGGTAGCAGGAAGAGTTAATGCCGCAAGGGATTCTGGGTATTTGTTCTGTCGTATTTATGTTGTGGAAATGTGGTATTTCAGTTATTAGTTGCTAATGCTAGTGGGGGTTGGGAGGGGGGCAGGGTTTAGTGGTAGCAGGGGGGTGTATATTGTAGCGTCCCTGAAGAGTTAGTGCTGCAAGCGATTCCAGGTATTTGTTCCGTTGTGTTTATGTTGTGGAAATGTAGTATTTCAGTTATTAGCTGCTAATGCTAGTGGGGAATTGGGGGGACACAGGGATTGGTGGTAGCAGGAAGAGTTAATGCCGCAAGGGATTCTGGGTTTTTGTTCTGTCGTATTTATGTTGTGGAAATGTGGTATTTCAGTTATTAGTTGCTAATGCTAGTGGGGGTTGGGAGGGGGGGCAGGGTTTAGTGGTAGCAGGGGGGTGTATATTGTAGCGTCCCGGAAGAGTTAGTGCTGCAAGGGGGTCTGGGTATTTGTTACGTTGGGTTTATGTTGTGGAAATGTGGTATTTCAGTTATTAGCAGCTAATGCTAGTGGGGGTTGAGGGGTGGCGGGGTTTGGAGGTAGCGGGGAAGTGCATATTGTAGCATCCCGGAGGAGTTAGTGTTGCAAGGGGTTCTGGGTATTTGTTCTGTTGTGCTTATGTTGCGGAAATGTGGCATTTCAGTTATTAGCTGCTAATGCTAGTGGGGGCTAGGGGGGGCAGGGTTTAGTGGTAGCGTGGAGGTATATATTGTAGCGTCCCGGAAGAGTTAGTGCTGCAAGCGGTTCTGGGTCTTTGTTCCGTTGTGTTTCTGTTGTGGAAATGTGGTATTTCAGTTATTAGCTGCAAATGCTAGTGGGGGTTGGCGTGGGCGGGGTTTAGAGATAGCGGGGGGGGGGGATGTATATTGTAGCGTCCCGGAAGAGTTAGTGCTGCAAGGTGTTCTGGGTATATGTTTATGTTGTGGAAATGTGGTATTTCAGTTATTAGCTGCTAATGCTAGTGGGGGTTGAGGGGTGACGGGGTTTGGAGGTAGCGGGAAAGTGCAGATTGTAGCATCCCGGAGGAGTTAGTGCCACAAGGGGTTCTGGGTATTTGTTCTGTCATATTTATGTTGTGGAAATGTGGTATTTTAGTTATTAGCTGCTAATGCTAGTGGGGGTTAGGTGGGGGCGGGGTTTGGTGGTAGCAGGGATGTATATTATAGCGTCCCGGAGGAGTTAGTGCTGCAAGGGATACTGGGTATTGGTTCCGTTGTGTTTATGTTGGGGAAATTTGGTATTATAGTTATTAGCTGCAAACGCTAGTGGGGGTTGAGGGTTGGCGGGGTTTGGTGGTAGCAGGTAAGTGTATATTGTAGCATCCTGGAAGAGTTAGTGCCGCAATGGATTCTGAACAAATACCCAGAATTCCTTGCAGCACTAACTCTTCCGGGACGCTACAATATACACCCCCGCTACCACCAAACCCCGCCCCCACCTAACCCTTGCTAACATTAGCAGCTAATAACTGAAATACCACATTTCCGCAACTGAAGCACAACGGAACAAATACCCAGAATTCCTTGCAGCACTAACTCTTCCGGGACGCAACAATACTCACCCCCGCCCCCGCTACCACCAAACCCCGCCCCACCCAAACCCCACTAGCATTAGCAGCTAATAACTGAAATGCCACATTTCCACAACAGAACAAATACCCAGAACCCTTTGCAGCACTAACTCTTTCGGGACGCTACCAGATACACCCCCCTGCTACCACTAAACCCTGCCCCCCCCACCCCCCAACCCCTACTCGCATTAGCAGCTAATAACTGAAATGCCACATTTCCACAACATAAACACAACGGAACAAATACCTAGAACCCCTTGCAGCACTAATTACAATATCGACTTCCCCGCTACCTCATGTTATTCAACCTCTTTTTTTAGCCAAGGCACATATTTTTTTATAAAAAAAAAAAAATACTAATAATAATTGGCAAACCACCAGCAGAAAAGGTTAAAAAATGAAACTCCACCAGGTTGTCGTGCCCATTCTTGCCAACCTTGAGACCTCTGAATTCAGGAGATGGTGGGGGGTTGCGGGGGTGTATATCGTAGTGTCCCGGAAGAGTTAGTGCTGCAAGGGCTTCTGGGTATTTGTTCCGTTGTGTTTATGTCGTGGAAATGTGGTATTTCAGTTATTAGCTGCAAATAACTGAAATACCACATTTCCTCAAATGGTCTACTACAGTGTTTTTCAGCCAAGGCACATTTTTTTTCATAAATAAATAAATAAAAATAAAATAAAAATTGGCACACTACCAGCAGAAAAGGTTAAAAAATGAAACTCCACCAGGTTTTCGTGCCCATTCTTGCCAACCTTGAGACCTCCGAATTCAGGAGATGGTGGGGAGTTGCGGGGGTGTATATCTTAGTGTCCCGGAAGAGTTAGTGCTGCAAGGGCTTCTGGGTATTTGTTCCGTTGTGTTTATGTTGTGGAAATGGGGATCTTTCAGTTATTAGCTGCTAATAACTGAAATACCACATTTCCTCAAATGGTCTACTACAGTGTTTTTCAGCCAAGGCTAATTTTTTTTCATTAAAAAAATAAAATAAATAAAAAAAGAATTGGCACACCACCAGCAGAAAAGGTTAAAAAATGAAACTCCACCAGGTTGTCGTGCCCATTCTTGCCAACCTTGAGACCTCCGAATTCAGGAGATGGTGGGGGGTTGCGGGGGTGTATATCTTAGTGTCCCGGAAGAGTTAGTGCTGCAAGGGGTTCTGGGTATTTGTTCCGTCGTGTTTATGTTGTGGAAATGTGGTATTTTCACAACATTCACTATGTCCACTATAAAGCTGTAAATCAGTAACAAGTCTGGGTTGGGAATAGTAGATTTAGTAACAAAAACAAAAAGCACACTGTGTCGCTTTTGTTTCTTTTGTCGTCGTAGAATATCACTTTCATATCTTTAACACCTGTCATATTTTTGTCTTCATAAGCCTCGTTGTCTCGGTAGCGTGTACATTTTTTTTTTTCTTCCTGAGAGGTTGCGGACCCGGAGAGATGATATCGAAATGTTGTGATATCGTGTCGGGTTTGTACAACAGCTTTGACAGCCATCATATTAGAGTCCCACTTCTGACTATTAATAAAAAAAAAAAAAAAAAAAAGAGTTCAGTTAATTCAATGCAACAGATAATAGCTGACTTTTTTTTATATATATATTCTTGATTCGCTCTAATGGCAGCGGAATTCTTTTCGCTTTGAGAAGTCAGCAGTTAGGGGTAAAAAAAAAAAAAAAAAAGAAGAAAAAAAAAACACGGCGCCTTTTAATGTCTCTATTTTTTAGCTCGTCAGTGGAAAAAATAAAAGGCAAACTTTCCCACTGGCTATGCAGCCCATGTGTGACTGTTTCATTAGCGTTTAAGGATGAGCAGTGCTAGATAATTGAGTGCTTCTTTGTTGTGCCTTTTTTTTTTTTTTTTTTCCTCCCCCCAAAAAATGCATATGCAGACAGTATATCTTTTAAGTAATGGCTCGAAAAGGAAGACATAATTATCTGGTCACTTATAAACGATGCCTTTGGAAAAGTGTTACTTGGTGATAGTAATCCCACTTTTTCATCAAACATCAGCCAAAACCACCCCAAAAAAAACAGAAGTTCCGATATCGTTTGGTTTTGCAAACTACTTTTTTTTTTTTTTTTTGCCCTAATTGGGTCGCTACGGTACAGATTGGACACGCACGGACTTTTATTTGTATCTCTCAAATGGCAACCTAACAATGGCCTTTGGACACACACTATCTCTCATTTCGGGCTTTTTATCTGTATTTTTTTGCCCTGTGCCATTTAAAAATGTTCCATGTGTTCCACGTCTTCCCATTAAGAGTTTTTGCCGATATCTGATATCCCGATATTGTCCGTGTCATGTCTTGGTGATCATGTTTTTGTCACGCCCGTGAGATAAATTTTCATTTTTGTCATGTTTGGTTATTTTTTGGACACTTGTTTACCGCTTTTGCACTTGCTTGTTTCTTTTATCACCATAACTACTCATTGATTTTCACCTTACATGTCACGCCTATTATTTAAGCCACATTTACCACGTATTGGATTGTTTCTTCGTCGCAAAGGATAGTTGGCACGAGCGAGACGTGAATGTGAGTACATTTTTATTTCATAATCTATTGAACTAAACAAAAGGCGAACAAAGGGCGCGCACAATGGCGGAGAACAAACTTGACTAATGAAAAAAACAAAAGACTCGTACAAAGGCTATAAACATGAACAAAAACACTTGCACTGTGGCATCAATAACAAAACTTACGTGGCGTGCACAAAACCAACAGCATGGTATGGCATGAAGGAGTTGAGGGATATGTGGGGAGTTGCAAGCCGACTACCTGGTAACTGTGGCTTAAATAATAGGCTATGATAATTAACAACAGGTGTGAGAGCTGAGGACGGGCGTGACATGCGGGCAAGGTGAAAATCAATGAGTAGCTATGGTGGTAAAAGAAACAAGGAAGTGCAAAAGCGATAAACAAATAACCCAAAAATAATCAAACATGACAAAAACGAAACATGATCTCATGGGCGTAACAGTTTTTTTTAGTTGGGTTATGTTCAACAGTGGTCCCCAACCACCGGGCCGCGGCCCGGTACCGCATATTTTTTTTTTATTAATTGTAATTATTTTTTAATAAAAAAAATAAAAATGTTATTAAAACAACATAAAAAACACAAGCTACACTTACAATTAGTGCACCCACCCCAAAAAAACTAAATTTTTCATGACAAATCCTCCCTTTTTTCTGTCACCATGGTAGCTTATTAGTTCCCCTGCCCCTTGCTTTCTACGCACACCTATTTCTCGTTATCACCTCCCTTATTTAAGTCCGCCCCTTTTCATCATTCATTGACTGTTGATGTTTTGTTTTCTCATGCTCTTTCTCGCTAGCTTCCACGCTAAGCTTTATTTTATTCCTAGCTTTCATGCTAGTTATTTTTTTTCCCTTTTTGTGCCTTCGTGCCAAGTATAGTGTTTCTGTTCATATTTCCTAGCCTCCATGCTAGCGCCATTTGTTTACCTTTCTGTTAGCGCCAGTGTTTTTGTTCCTTAGTCTTTTATTCGTTACATAAATACTTTATATCTTACCTTACGCTGTGTTTGTGCCCGACGCATCCTCTGATGAACAAATCCGGCATCGCTATGCCGCACAAGTCTCACAGACACGTACTCATGCGCTCTGCTCTCATGAAACATCTCTCAGCTTCGTACGCCATATATTAGGTCTAAAAAAATAAAGGAACACGTTAAAGTTAAAATACCAGTTATTGTCACACACACAAAATTATTCTCTGCATTTGACCCATCACCCTTGATCACCCCCTGGGAGGTGAGGGGAGCAGTGGGCAGCAGCGGTGGCCGCGCCCGGGAATCATTTTTGGTCATTTAACCCCCAATTCCAACCTTTTTTGCTGAGTGCCAAGTAGAGAGGTAAAGGGGTCCCATTTTTAGTCTTTTTTATGACTCAGCCGGTCCTTTTTGAAGACACTGTTGTGATCCGATACCCGGATCATTCCGTATTTATGTTTTGTTCCATTATTGTATCACATTTCTGTTATTTCCTGTTTATTCTGTCGCCATGGTAGCTTAATAGTTCCCCTGCCCCTTGCTTTCTACGCACATCTGTTTCTCGTTATCACCTCCCTTATTTAAGTTCGCCCCTTTTCGTCATTCATTGTCGGACTCTAGTTTGCTTTCACGTAACTGCTGATGACTTGTTTTTTCATGCTCTTTATCGCTAGCTTCCACGCTAAGCTTGTTTTTTTTTCCCGATTTGTGCCTTCGTGCCAAGTATAGTGTTTCTGTTCATATTCCTAGCGTCCATGCTAGCGCCATTTGTTTACCTTTCTATTAGCACCAGTGTTTTTGTTCCTTAGCCTTTTATTCATTAAATAAATACTTTATATCTTACCTTACGCTGTTTTTGTGCCCGACGCATCCTCGGAGGAACAAATCCGGCATCGCTATGCCGCACAAGTCTCACAGACACGTACTCATGCGCTCTGCTCTCATGAAACATCTCTCAACTTCATACGCCATATATTAGGTTTAAAAAAAATAAATAAATGATTACGTTATTTGCTTTCCCAAGTATTTGATTACATTTATGAACGAGTAATTTCATCAGAAGATATATGACTCATTAGGGAAACTAACAAGTAACTCTAATGACTTTTTAAAGTCACTGAATAACATGCATGAAGTAAAATAATGTTACAGCTGCAAAAGAGGAAACGACTCCCATGTTTTCCTCAATTTTCACCTTTTGGAGTGGAATTTGTTTTGCAGTGGGTTGAATGCTATACAAAAACCAAGCTGTGAGTCATACTTTACCTTGAGCAAATATATAGCGTATGTACACAGAATGACTCCTGCACAGGTCATTGATCATGTTCCTGTTCCTTTTTGCCGCTTTACTCGTTTTTCTCTTCCACTCCCATCTTTTTAATCATCGCTATATAGTGAGTGCAAAGCAGACTCATAACTTCCAGGACACGGGCTTGCTTGCGCTTTGCCGGTTCCGCACTATTGATTTTAAGCTTCTCAGCAGCACTTTGTATTATTTTATTTTTTATTTTTTTGTTTTTGTTTTGTTGTACAGCTGTGTCGGTCTCTGACACCGTTTATAAAAAAAAAAAAAACCTCAGGATGTTCTGTGGCATGCGAGCTTGTCCATCTTCTCTCTGCACGGGCCGTCGGTCTTTGGGTTCAGCGGTCAGGTCAGATTTCGAGTCTGCCGGGGAGTGGAGTTTGACAGCCACAGAGAAAATATAATACCTGACTCGCAGTTTAGCGATAAAGCCATTGAAGTGATTGACTGTTTTCAGCTCTTTTTTTTTTTTTTCTTGTAGTGGTGCTATGATTCTCCAGGTTGATTTTACAACAACCGTTTTGTAAACCCCGTGAATGCAACTGTTCTTAAAGGGCCGATTGAATGAATATTACTCTGAAAATTACAAACCCCGTTTCCATATGAGTTGGGAAATTGTGATGGATGTAAATATAAACGGAATACAATGATTTGCAAATCCTTTTATTCAGTTGAATATGCTACAAAGACAACATATTTGATGTTCAAACTGATAAAACGTTTTTTTTTTGGGCAAATAATCATTAACTTTAGAATTTGATGTCAGCAACACGTGACAAAGAAGTTGGGAAAAGTGGCCATAAATACTGATAAAGTTGAGGAATGCTCATCAAACACTTATTTGGAACATCCCACAGGTGTGCAGGCTAATTGGGAACAGGTGGGTGCCATGATTGGGTATAAAAAGAGCTTCCCAAAAAAATGCTCAGTCTTTCACAAGAAAGGATGGGGCGAGGTACACCCCTTTGTCCACAACTGCGTGAGCAAATAGTCAAATAGTTTAAGAACAATATTTCTCAAATTGCAATTGCAAGAAAAAATAAGGGATTTCTACATCTACGCTCCATAATGTCATCAAAAAGTTCAGAGAATCTGGAGAAATCACTCCACGTGGCTGGAAACCCGACGGCACTGTATCAAAAACCGACATCAATATCTAAAGGATATCACCACATGGGCTCAGGAACACTTTAAAAAACCACTGTCACTCAATACCGTTTGTCGCTACATCTGTAAGTGCAAGATAAAGCTCTACTATGCAAAGCGAAAGCCATTTATCAACAACATCCAGAAACGCCCAGCCGGCTTCCCTGGGCCTGAGATCATCTAAGTTGGACTGATGCAAAGTGGAAAAGTATTCTGTGGTCTGACGTGAGCAAATAGTCAAACAGTTTAAGAACAACATTTCTCAAAGTGCAATTGCAAGAAATTAAGGGATTTCAACATCTACGGTCCATAATATCATCAAAAGGTTCAGGGAATCTGGAGAAATCACTCCACATGGCTGGAAACCAACATTGAATGACCGTGACCTTCGATCCCTCAGACGTCACTGTATCAAAAACCGACATCAATATCTAAAGGATATCACCACATGGGCTCAGGAACACTTTAAAAAAACCACTGTCACTAAATACTGTTCGTCGCTACATCTGTAAGTGCAAGATAAAGCTCTACTATGCAAAGCGAAAGCCATTTATCAACAACATCCAGAAACGCCGCCGGCTTCCCTGTGCCTGAGATCACCTAAGATGGACTGATGCAAAGTGGAAAAGTATTCTGTGGTCTGACATGAGCAAATAGTCAAACAGTTTAAGAACAACATTTCTCAAAGTGCAATTGCAAGAAATTAAGGGATTTCAACATCTACGGTCCATAATGTCATTAAAAGGTTCAGAGAATCTGGAGAGATCACTCCACGTGGCTGGAAACCAACATTAATTGACCGTGACCTTCGATCCCTCAGACGGCACTGTATCAAAAACCGACATCAATCTCTAAAGGATATCACCACATGGGCTCAGGAACACTTTAAAAAAACACTGTCACTCAATACCGTTCGTCGCTACATCTGTAAGTGCAAGATAAAGCTCTACTATGCAAAGCGAAAGCCATTTATCAACAACATCCAGAAACGCTGCAGGCTTCCCTGGGCCCGAGTTCATCTAAGATGGACTGATGCAAAGTGGAAAAGTATTCTGTGGTCTGACGTGAGCAAATAGTCAAACAGTTTAAGAACAACATTTCTCAAAGTGCAATTGCAAGAAATTAAGGGATTTCAACATCTACGGTCCATAATATCATCAAAAGGTTCAGGGAATCTGGAGAAATCACTCCACATGGCTGGAAACCAACATTGAATGACCGTGACCTTCGATCCCTCAGACGTCACTGTATCAAAAACCGACATCAATATCTAAAGGATATCACCACATGGGCTAAGGAACACTTTAAAAAAAACACTGTCACTAAATACCGTTTGTCGCTACATCTGTAAGTGCAAGTTAAAGCTCTACTATGCAAAGCGAAAGCCATTTATCAACAACATCCAGAAACGCCGCCGGCTTCCCTGTGCCTGAGATCACCTAAGATGGACTGATGCAAAGTGGAAAAGTATTCTGTGGTATGACGTGAGCAAATAGTCAAACAGTTTAAGAACAACGTTTCTCAAAGTGCAATTGCAAGAAATTAAGGGATTTCAACATCTACAGTCCATAATGTCATCAAAAGGTTCAGAGAATCTGGAGAAATCACTCCACGTGGCTGGAAACCAACATTAATTGACCGTGACCTTCGATCCCTCAGACCGCACTGTATCAAAAACCGACATCAATCTCTAAAGGATATCACCACATGGGCTCAGGAACACTTTAAAAAAACACTGTCACTCAATACCGTTCATCGCTACATCTGTAAGTGCAAGATAAAGCTCTACTATGCAAAGCGAAAGCCATTTATCAACAACATCCAGAAACGCCGCCGGCTTCCCTGCACCCGAGATCCTCTAAGATGGACTGATACAAAGTGGAAAAGTATTCTGTGGTCTGACGTGAGCAAATAGTCAAACAGTTTAAGAACAACGTTTCTCAAAGTGCAATTGCAAGAAATTAAGGGATTTCAACATCTACGCTCCATAATATCATCAAAAGGTTCAGAGAATCTGGAGAAATCACTCCACGTGGCTGGAAACCAACATTAATTGACCGTGACCTTCGATCCCTCAGACGGCACTGTATCAAAAACCGACATCAATCTCTAAAGGATATCACCACATGGGCTCAGGAACACTTTAAAAAAACACTGTCACTAAATACCGTTTGTCGCTACATCTGTAACTGCAAGATAAAGCTCTACTATGCAAAGCGAAAGCCATTTATCAACATCATCCAGAAACGCCGCCGGCTTCCCTTTACCCGAGATCCTTTAAGATGGACTGATGCAAAGTGGAAAAGTATTCTGTGGTCTGATGTGAGCAAATAGTCAAACAGTTTAAGAACAACGTTTCTCAAAGTGCAATTGCAAGAAATTAAGGGATTTCAACATCTACAGTCCATAATGTCATCAAAAGGTTCAGAGAATCTGGAGAAATCACTCCACGTGGCTGGAAACCAACATTAATTGACCGTGACCTTCGATCCCTCAGACGGCACTGTATCAAAAACCGACATCAATCTCTAAAGGATATCACCACATGGGCTCAGGAACACTTTAAAAAAACACTGTCACTAAATACCGTTTGTCGCTACATCTGTAAGTGCAAGATAAAGCTCTACTATGCAAAGCGAAAGCCATTTATCAACAACATCCAGAAACGCCGCCGGCTTCCCTGTGCCTGAGATCACCTAAGATAGACTGATGCAAAGTGGAAGAGTATTCTGTGGTCTGACGTGAGCAAATAGTCAAACACTTTAAGAACAACGTTTGTCAAAGTGCAATTGCAAGAAATTAAGGGATTTCAACATCTACGGTCCATAATATCATCAAAAGGTTCAGAGAATCTGGAGAAATCACTCCACGTGGCCGGAAACCAACATTGAATGACCGTGACCTTCGATCCCTCAGACGGCACTGTATCAAAAACCGACATCAATCTCTAAAGGATATCACCACATGGGCTCAGGAACACTTTAAAAAAACACTGTCACTAAATACCGTTTGTCGCTACATCTGTAACTGCAAGATAAAGCTCTACTATGCAAAGCGAAAGCCATTTATCAACAACATCCAGAAACGCCGCCGGCTTCCCTGTGCCTGAGATCACCTAAGATAGACTGATGCAAAGTGGAAAAATATTCTGTGGTCTGACGTGAGCAAATAGTCAAACAGTTTAAGAACAACATTTCTCAAAGTGCAATTGCAAGAAATTAAGGGATTTCAACATCTACGGTTGATAATATAATCAAAAGGTTCAGAGAATCTGGAGAAATCACTCCACGTGGCTGGAAACCAACATTAATTGACCGTGACCTTCGATCCCTCAGACGGCACTGTATCAAAAACCAACATCAATCTCTAAAGGATATCACCACATGGGCTCAGGAACACTTTAAAAAAACACTGTCACTAAATACCGTTTGTCGCCACATCTGTAACTGCAAGATAAAGCTCTACCATGCAAAGCGAAAGCCATTTATCAACAACATCCAGAAACGCCGCCGGCTTCCCTGGGCCCGAGATCCTCTAAAATGGACTGATGCAAAGTGGAAAAGTATTCTGTGGTCTGACGAGTCCACATTTCAAGTTGTGTTTGGAAATATTCGACTTCGTGTCATCCGGACCAAAGGAGAAGCGAACCATCAAATTTTGAGAAAAAAAATGTGTCTTGGAGCCGGGATATCTATTTTTAGGGAAACTAATACAAAACCCCACAATAAAGTCTAATTCAATGCTATAAAAACGTTATAACAGACCGCCTTAAAAACGGAATGGAATTGAAATGTTTTCTATGAAAGATAAAACCCTGAATATTGAGAACATATGAATGTCAAATGCAACAAACACAGCAAAATATGAATGCAAAGGGTAAAAAAACCCCCCACCTACAATCCGATACATCACTAAACTTTAGAACTTTCGTGTAAAAAATTTTGAAAACACAGATATCTGGCTGGGACATATGGTACAATACAATCAGCAAGATAAGATGGCGCTAGACTATTACGTGTTTTATACGTAAGTAGTAAAAACTTAGTCGCATCTTAAGTGCACAGGAAGCCGGTGCAGGCGAGCCACCGCCTACTCATGGATGTGCCCAACTTTTTGCAAAATGTCGGAACGATCACATAGTTATGGTTGTGTCGCTAACATTTGTCGTCCTTAACGTTGTGTTGTTGGATTTGATAAATGGCATCGATTACGCCGGACCATTGCAGAGTTATGGTGTAGAAAAGTAGATCATGTGCGGGAAAGTGCTTCCTGGGGACACACACTCTGTCAGGGATGTATGAAGTCAAAGACAACTGATTAGGATTAAAGCTACAGACAAACACAACAGCGTATTCCCAGAAGGGGTTTCGTTAGAACCTTTTTAAACCGTCCAAATGCCGGCATCAAGGCGAGATTTTGGCCAACACATTTTCATTACGCCATTGTGGGACCTATGAGACTTACTTTAAATTGGTGTGTAGGAGCGTGGTAACTTTTCGTGGTGTATATTTTTACCCATCCTTCAGAATAGGCATGAGCAATTATTTTGACTCTGGGGGGCCACATTTAGAGAAAAAAATGTGTCTCGGGGCCGTTATATCTGATTATTAGGAACACTATTACGAAACCTCACAATAATGTCTGATTGAATGCTAAAAACGTTATGACAGACCGCCTTAAAAAACATAATGGAATTTTACGTTTTTCTATGAAGGATAAAACACTGAATATTGACAAGATATGAACGTCACACCCCCTTTCCAACGACACATTTAGCAAATAAGTGAGACGCAACAAAAATGCTACAAACGGTGAAATATGAACACAAAGGGTACAAAATAAACCACCTACAATCTGATATCGTAATTCCTCGAATTTTCGCCGGGGCGCTAATCAATTTAAAACCTCTTCTCACTCCAGCGCTTACCAAAGGCATGCGGTAAATTTAGGCCTGCGCTTATAAATTTGAGTGTGATGTCAGGATACCATCGTGAAAAGCACATTCATTAAAAAAAAAACGTTATTAAGGTCTTACCTTTACTTATAAATTAAGCTCATGCGCAGCTCCTTCTGATCAAAAGCATCGATAACTTGTTTATAGAAGTCTTCCTTATCTTTCTTCAGTTTTAAAAGTCTCTCTGTCCCGATGGATATCTTCCTTTATTACCTCCTGCTTCGATTGAAAGTCCAGTTTAGAAAACTGTTTTATTTTAGTTATGTAATCCTCCATGTTAAAAGTGCCAGCGAGAGGAAAAAATAAATGATCGCTGCTCACTCTTGCTGCTTGTTGTCACTTCTTCTGCAGCCGAGTTGTCACAAGAAGGATCACTAGCGCCCTCTACCACCAGGAGGCGGGAGTTATTTAATGACTCATATTTGACACACGCAGCTATGGCATATTAATCAAACTTAGCTGCTTACTGTTCTTTTCAGCATATTCAATAGCTTGGACCTTAAATCCTACTGAATAGCTCTTAATCTTCTTCCCTTTATCCGATTTCAAATTATTGAAATCAGCCTCCTCCATTTTGAAAATGATGACAGGTGAAGTGTCACTCGTGACGTGACGAGTTTGACCCGGTGGAAATTCTAGGCATATGCTAATTATTTGGCGAAACGAGTTTGACCTGGTGGAAATTCTAGACATGCGCTAATAAAAATAATATTTTGCAAGACGAGTTTGACCCGGCAGTAATTCTACGCAGGCGCATACTATATACCCGGCGGCAATTCAAGGAAATACGGTATGTCAGATACATCACTAAGCTTTAGAACTTTGTTGAGAAAGTCTCCTTCCGCGTCTGTGGAAACGCTCCCCGCCCACACAGCTTGGTGCCTCGTCTGATCTGCTGTGACTTACATTACCATAGTTACTAATTAGATGACCATAGTAACTAATTAGGTGACAATCAATCAATCAATCAATCAATGTTTACTTATATAGCCCTAAATCACTAGTGTCTCAAAGGGCTGCACAAACCACCACGACATCCTCGGTAGGCCCACATAAGGGCAAGGAAAACTCACACCCAGTGGGACATCGGTGACAATAATGACCCAGTGGGACGTCGGTGACAATAATGACTATAAGAACCTTAGAGAGGAGGAAAGCAATGGATGTCGAGCGGGTCTAACATGATACTGTGAAAATTCAATCCACAATGGATCCAACACAGTCGCGAGAGTCCAGTCCAAAGCGGATACAACACAGCAGCGAGAGTCCCGTTCACAGCGGAGCCAGCAGGAAACCATCCCAAGCGGAGGCGGATCAGCAGCGCAGAGATGTCCCCAGCCGATACATAGGCAAGCAGTACATGGCCACCGGATCGGACCGGACCCCCTCCACAAGGGAGAGTGGGACATAGAAGAAAAAGAAAAGAAACAGCAGATCAACTGGTCTAAAAAGGGAGTCTATTTAAAGGCTAGAGTATACAAATGAGTTTTAAGGTGAGACTTAAATGCTTCTACTGAGGTGGCATCTCGAACTGTTACCGGGAGGGCATTCCAGAGTACTGGAGCCCGAACGGAAAACGCTCTATAGCCCGCAGACTTTTTTTGGGCTTTGGGAATCACTAACAACCCGGAGTCCTTTGAACGCAGATTTCTTGCCGGGACATATGGTACAATACAATCGGCAAGATAGGATGGAGCTAGACCGTGTAGTATTTTATACGTAAGTAGTAAAACCTTAAAGTCACATTTTAAGTGCACAGGAAGCCAGTGCAGGTGAGCCAGTACAGGCGTAATGTGATCAAACTTTCTTGTTCTTGTCAAAAGTCTAGCAGCCGCATTTTGTACCAACTGTAATCTTTTAATGCTAGACATGGGGAGACCCGAAAATAATACGTTACAGTAGTCGAGGCGAGACGTAACAAACGCATGGATAATGATCTCAGCGTCTTTAGTGGACAGAATGGAGCGAATTTTAGCGATATTACGGAGATGAAAGAAGGCCGTTTTAGCAACGCTTTTAATGTGTGCCTCAAAGGAGAGAGTTGGGTCGAAGATAATACCCAGATTCTTTACCGTGTCGCCTTGTTTAATTGTTTGGTTGTCAAATGTTAGAGTTGTATTATTAAATAGAGTTCGGTGTCTAGCAGGACCGATAATCAATCAATCGTAACTAATTAGATTACCATAGTAACTGGTATATCATCCATAAGCGTACATTCCAACCATTGAAATTCTTTGTACAGTTCAAGACTTACGGTCATTAGAAATCATAAAAGCAGCTCCACTTTCCATCTTAAAGATCTAAAAAAAAAATATTTGGGAATGTCCGGCGGGCCAGATTGAAAAGCTCAATGGGCCGCATGTGGCCCCCGGGTCTTAGTTTGCCCAGGTCTGGTTTAGAATGATAACAAACATGCACCCACAGTTTTTTGCTCCCTTGTACTCGTAATGCCGGGCAAACTCTTTTTCTCTCCCGTATTCAGCCGGTATTCTCTCTTTCTTTCCCCATTCCTTCGAGGCAAGTTTTTTCACACAAGATGGAGCGGCCAGGCTCTGTTCTCCCCTTGATAGAGGTGTGGGGTCTAATGGAAGTGGAGGCAAAGAAGAAGAAGGGGAGTAGGAACCGCATAAGCCGTGGGGGGTCCAGGGTCTGGAATTGCATAGTTAGAATGTTGCCACAGTGCATTAGTGCAGGCGACACAGAAAGGGAATGTCAGGAATGGCTTTTTTTTTTTTTGCTCCTGCCAGTGATTTGGTCCCCTGTCACCAAGCCTGCTGGTCTAAGTGATGCCTGATTAATTAAATGAGCCACACACTCCGCATGGACGAAACTGATAAGGACTCCTTGCAGGGCACTGTGTTCGTTTTTGGAGTTTGTTGCACCTGGTCGCGGTGTGAATGTTTTCTTGCATATTTGTTGGATGTGTTTTGGCAACCTTTAATGGGAAACCAAAATCAACTGGAAGGGAAAACACTTCACACACTTGGCTCATTTAGAAAGGGCGTTATATCCTCAGCCGCGGTTCCAAGCATGTCAAGATCCCCATACGGGTGACATGAACCTCTTCTGGCCCCTTCTTGGTCGAGCAGATGTGCTATCACTCCATTAATGTAACATTCGAGGATACTGGGCTAAAAATAGCAATAGAATGCTAACACTATCTTGCCCTGTTACTGGGACCGAGCTGTGGATGCTGTAAATGAGACCCGACTTCCATCCATCCATCTTCAACCGCTTATCCGGAATCAACCATGAATTGATTAACGTGGACCCAGACTTAAACAAGTTGAAAAACTTATTCGGGTGTTACCATTTAGCGGACTATGTACTGTACTGTGCAATCTACTAATAAAAGTCTCAATCAATTAATCAAATCGGGTCACGGGGACAACAGCTCCAGCTGAGACCCCCAGACTTCTCTCTCCAGAGCAACATTATCAACTTCTTCCTGGAGGATCCCGAAGCGTTCCCATGCCAGAGAAGAGATGTAACCCCCCCTCCAACACCCCATTTGGTCCTTGGCCCCCAGTGGGACATGCAAGAAGGACCTTCCCAGGGAGACGCTTGCGAGGCATCCGCATGAGATTTCCGAACCACCTAAGCTGGCTCCTTTCCAGGCGAATGAGCAGTGGCTCTAGTCTGAGTTTCTCTGGGGTGGATGAACTTCTCACCCTATCTCTAAGGGAGATGCCAGCCACCCTTCCGAGGAAACTCATTTCGGCCGCTTGTATCCGCAATCTTATTCTTTCGGTCATGACCCACACTTCAAGACCACAGGTGACAGTAGGAATGTAGATAGATTGGTAGACTGAAAGCTTTGCCTTTAGGCTCAGCTCTCGAGACCCGACTTGTGCTCCATTATCAGAATCAGAATCAGAAGAGCTTTTATTGCCTTTGTTTGAGAACGGGTTCACAAACTAGTAATTTGACTTGGTACACTCTTGGAACGCTTGCGAGGCATCCGCACGAGATTTCTGAACCACTTTAGCTGGCTCCTTTCCAGGTGAAGGAGCAGCGGCTCGACTCCGTGTTTTTCTTGGGCGGCTGAACTTCTCACCCTTCTGAGGAAACTAATTTCGGCCACTTGTATTCTTTCGGTCATGACCCACACTTCAAGACCATAGGTGACAGTAGGAATGTAGATAGATCGGTAGACTGAAAGCATTGCCTTTAGGCTCAGCTCTCGAGACCCGACTTGTGCGCCATTATCAGAATCAGAAGAGTTTTTATTGCCATTGTTTGAGAACGGGTTCACAAACTAGTAATTTTACTTGGCGCAATCGTGGAACGCTCGCGAGGCATCCGCAGAGATTTTTGAACCACCTAAGCTGGCTCCTTTCCTAGCGAAGGAGCAGCTGCTCGACTCCGAGTTTCTCTCGGGGGGCTGAACTTCTCACCCTGAGGAAACTAATTCCGGCCGCTTGTACCCGCGATCCTATTTTTTCTGTCATGAACCACACTTCATGACCACAGGTGAGAGTAGGAATGTGGATGGATCGGTAGAATGAACTATTTGCCTTCTGGCGTAGCTCTCGAGACCTGACTTGTGCTCCATTATCAGAATCAGAAGAGTTTTTATATCCATTGTTTGAGAACAGGTTCACAAACTAGTAATTTTACGTGGCACAATCGTGCAACGCTCGCGAGGCATCCACACAAGATTTCCGAACCACCTAAGCTGGCTCCTTTCCAGGCGAAGGAGCAGCGGCTCGACTCCGAGTTTCTCTCGGGCGGCTGAACTTCTCACCCTTCTGAGGAAACTCATTTCGGCCGCTTGTATCCGCGATCCTATTTTTTTGGTCATTACCCACACTTTAAGACCATAGGTGAGAGTAGGATTGTAGCTAGCTCGGTAGACCGAAAGCTTTGCCTTCTGGCAGAACTCTCGAGACCCAACTTGTGCTCCATTATCAGAATCAGAAGAGTTTTTATTGCCATTGTTTGAGAACGGGTTAAAAAACTAGGAATTTTACTTGGCGCAATCGTGCAACGCTCGCGAGGCATCCGCACGAGAGTTCCGAACCACCTAAGCTGGCTCCTTTCCAGGCGAAGAAGCAGCGGCTTGACTCCGAGTTTCTCTCGGGCGGCTGAACTTCTCACCCTTCTGAGGAAACTAATTTCGGCCGCTTGTATCTGCAATCTTATTCTTTCGGTCATGACCCACACTTGAAGACCGTAGGTGAGAGTAGGAGTCCAGATAGCTCGGTAGACTGAAAACTTTGCCTTCTGGCTCAACTCTCGAGACCCAACTTGTGCTCCATTATCAGAATCAGAAGAGTTTTTATATCCATTGTTTGAGAACGGGTTCAAAAACTAGGAATTTTACTTGGCGCAATCGTGCAACGCTCGCGAGGCATCCGCAGGAGATTTCCGAACCACCCAAGCTGGCTCCTTTCCAGGCGAAGGAGCAGCGGCTTGACTCCGAGTTTCTCTCGGGGGGCTGAACTTCTCACCCTTCTGAGGAAACTCATTTCGGCCACTTGTATCCGCGATCTTATTCTTTCGGCCATGACCCACACTTTAAGACCACAGGTGAGAGTAGGAATGTAGATGGATCGGTAGAACAAACTCTTTGCCTTCTGGCTGAGCTCTCGAGACCTGACTTGTGCTCAGTTATCAGAATCAGAAGAGTTTTTATTGCCATTATTTGAGAACGGGTTCACAAACTAGGAATTTTACTTGGCCCAATCGTGCAACATATAACACAGAGTAGGTAATAACCTGAGCTGTAACTGAGATATCAGATCTTGTCATTGGGGAAAAACACTGTTCAGGTGTTTGGAAGGTGTAGGTCTGGATGGACCGTAGTCTCCTGCCTGAGGGGAGAATAGTTTGTGTCAAGGGTGAGAAGAGTCAGCTGTGATCCGACCCACAGGCCTCCTGGTCCTGGCGGAGAACAAGTCCTGGAAGGGTGGGAGTTTTTGCAGCTAATCACCTTCTCAGCTGCAGTTGATGCTTGTCCCGGACTGTGGCGCCGGGGAACCACGCGGTGATGGCGGAGTTGAGGATGGACTCGATGATGGCTGAGTAGAACTGCACCTGTACCAACCACTCACATCTCGATTTTTCCTTTCCAAGCCAGACCTGTATGATTTTTGTACCGATTCCAAAGCTTATCTCTGCAGTCCTCATTAGTCGTTGTAGTTCTTCAATGGTTTTGATGCACAATGTGTTCTTCAAAGAGTTTGCGATCTGGTGGCATGTTATCCTCGACACCGGGGTAATGAAACAGCATGACAAGCACAGTAGGCAAGCTTGCCGCACCGTAGTCGACGACGGTACATCTGAGAGATTACCCAGGTATTCAGATGTATTAGAAACTATTTGAAAGGATTAAAATGTTTTAGTCTCTCAGCTAAAAAGTGTGGCATCAAATAGAGGTTCTCCCCCCCCCCCCACGGAAGCTAAGCGGATTTTAGGCTCCCTACCGTTCATTATGTCTCCAAGGCCGAGGACAGAGCGGCGTGGAGACGTGCGGAAAGGATCGATTCCTCCTTGATGGCGCCAAACCGCCAGCCTCCGCGCCTTATCGGCGATGCATTAGAAGATTGAAAGTAACGTCTGGATGTGGCCGTCACTTTCTAATTGATCCCGAGCTACCTCCCAAACGCTCCTGCACTCCATCTCTCCTCACTCTCTTCAGCCGGTGACGAGGCGCCGCGCGGTATTGATCCCGAATGCCAATTTTCTTATTGCCGTTTGGGATGTGGAGACTCAGGCCTAATGCCATAATCAGGCACTTGTGATTCAAAGATGATTTGCACTGGTGTGCAGAAATCTGTGAGGGAAGGCTTTCATGGAGGAGTTTGTCTTTCTACCGACTCAGTGACCTAGTGGTAAGAGCAGGGGTCACCAACGCGGTGCCCGCGGGCACCAGGTAGCCCGTAAGGACCAGATGAGTCGCCCGCTGGCCTGTTCTAAAAATAGCTCAAATAGCAGCACTTACCAGTGAGCTGCCTCAATTTTTTAAATTGTATTTATTTACTAGCAAGCTGGTCTCGCTTCTCTCGACATTTTTAATTCTAAGAGAGACAAAACTCAAATAAAATTTGAAAATCCAAAAAAATATTTCAAAGACTTGGTCTTCACTTGTTTAAATAAATGCATTGATTTTTTTTACTTTGCTTCTTATAACTTTGAGAAAGACAATTTTAGAGAAAAAATACAACCTTAAAATGATTTTAGGATTTTTAAACACATACACCTTTACCTTTTAAATTTCTTCCTCTTCTTTCCTGACAATTTAAATCAATGTTCAAGTATTTTTTTTAAATTATAAATAATAATAAATACATTTTGATTTAATTCTTCATTTTAAGTTCTGTTTTTTCGACTAAGAATATTTGTGAAATATTATTATGATTAAAATTCAAAAAAAATATCCTGCAAAATCTTTAGAATCAAATTTAAATCTTATTTCAAAGTCTTTTGAATTTCTTTTGAAATGTTTGTTCAGGAAAATCTAGAAGAAATAATGATTTGTCTTTGTTAGAAATATAGCTTGGTCCAATTTGTTATATATTCTAACAAAGTGCAGATTGGATTTGAACCTATTTAAAACATGTCATCAAAATTCTAAAATTAATCTCAATCAGGAAAATTTACTAATGATGATCCATCATTTTTTTTTTTTTTTTTTAATCAATAGGATTCGAATTAGCTAGTTTTTCTCCATTTTTTTTCGGTTGAATTTTGAATTTTGAAGAGTTGAAATTGAAGATAAACTATGTTTCAAAATAAAATTTTCATTTTTTTCCTGTTTTCTCTTCTTTTAAAACGTTCAATTAGTGAAGTGAATTATATTTATATAGCGCTTTTCTCTAATGACTCCAAGCGCTTTACATAGTGACACCCAATATCTAAGTTACATTTAAACCAGTGTGGGTGGCACTGGGAGCAGGTGGGTAAAGTGTCTTGCCCAAGGACACAACGGCAGTGACTAGGATGGCGGAAGCGGGAATCGAACCTGCAACCCTCAAGTTGCTGGCACGGCCACTCTACCAACCGAGCTATACCGTTTTTTGTACATTATTCTGTACAAAAAACATTCCGTAAAGGAAAAAAAATGTACGACAGAATGACAGACAAAAATACCAATTTGTTTGTCTATCGGTGTTGGCCCTGCGATAAGGTGGTAACTTGTCCAAGGTGTACACCGCCTTCCGCCCGATTGTAGCTGAGATAGGCGCCAGCACCCCCCGCAACCTGAAAAGGGAATAAGCGGTAGAAAATGGTTGGATGGAGCCTATCTCAGCTGCATTCGGGCGAAAGGCGGCGTACACCACGGACAAGTCGCCACTTCATAACAGGGCCAACACAGATAACATTTTAGATCATTTAGAATCTGCTCCCAAGTAGTCCGGACTGCTAAAATCACAGCACGATAACTTGATAATAAAGACCACTTCAGATTGTTTTCTTTAAAAATAGAACAATCACATTCAGAAAATGTACAAATCATAATGTTGTTTTATTTTTACACTTACATGTTGCGGTTAATAGTATTCTCTCTTAAATTGACGTTATTTATACTTTTTGAATACATTATCTGATAACGTTCATTAGTCAACTCATTAGTAATAATTTTCAATCTATCAAGATGTTATTTGTGCAGTTTGATAATTTTTTCTCTACATCATGTGGTTTATTTTGTACATATGTAGCATAATATCCATCCATTATATACCGCTTGTTCCTTTTTTGGGGTTTCGGGGGGGGGGGGGTTGCTGGTGCCTATCTCAGCTGCATTCGGGCAGAAGGCGGGGTACACCCTGCACAAGTCGCAACCTCATGCCAGGGCCGTAGCATAATATACACATAAAAAAAATTGCTATTGCGACATATAGTAGACACATTTAGATTAGCAGTTTCTTCCATCCATCCATCCATCCATTTCCTACCACTTGTCCCGTTCAGGGTCGCGGGGGGGGACTGGAGCATATCTCAGCTGCATTCGGGCCCATTTCAAAATTTCGGCTCATTTTTATACTTAGCAAACTCGTCCCGCGGCCCGGACAAAACCTGTTCATTGAATTAATCTCCCGCTTATCCGAGGTTGGGTCGCGGGGGCAGCAGCCTAAGCAGGGAAGGCCAGACTCCCCCCGCCACTTCGTCCAGCTCCTCCCGGGGGATCCCAAGGCGTTCCCAGGCCAGCCGGGAGACATAGGCTTCCCAATGTGTCCTGGGTCTTCCCCGTGGCCTCCTACCGGTCGGACGTGCTCGAAACACCTCCCTAGGGAGGCGTTCGGTTGGCATCCTGACCAGATGCCCGAATCACCTCATCTGGCTCCTCTCCAGAGTGTGTATATGTATGTATATACAGTGAATGTAAATGTAGATGTATGTGTATATGTATGTTTGTACAGTGAATGCAGATCTACATGTATGTGTATATGTATGTTTGTACAGTGAATGTACATGTATGTGTATATGTATGTTTGTACAGTGAATGCAGATGTATGTGTATATGTATGTTTGTACAGTGAATGCATATGTACATGTATGTGTATATGTATGTTTGTACAGTGAATGCAGATGTTTGTGTATATGTATGTTTGTACAGTGAATGCAGATGTACATGTATGTGTATATGTATGTTTGTACAGTGAATGCAGATGTACATGTATGTGTATATGTATGTTTGTACAGTGAATGCAGATGTACATGTATGTGTATATGTATGTTTGTACAGTGAATGTACATGTATGTGTATATGTATGTTTGTACAGTGAATGCAGATGTACATGTATGTGTATATGTATGTTTGTACAGTGAATGCAGATGTACATATATATGTATATGTATGTTTGTACAATCCCTTAATCCCTTCTTTTGTGAGTCAGACAAGCACACAGCAGGCTATTTGATGGCACCGTCTCATAGTTGGTTCCTCCTAGAAATAAGTTACATTTTCATTCTCGCAGTCCGGGGCCACAGACTCTCTCAAAGTTGGGGCGGGGTCAAGCGGTGCAAGCTGACAGCGTGAAATATGTTGTTTCCCCCACCATTGACACCAGCTTCAGACCCATGTATCTAATTAGCTTAGTCGGAAAGCGGTCTGTGGGCTTCCTCACAAGCTATTTTTTTTTTTTTTTTTTTTAATAAGCTGATTCTTATTTTTACCAGAACAGAGAGACCTCTTGCACGCCGCTGACCTTCCACATATCGTGCGTAAGGAGCCAGGGCGAGCTAAGGGAAATATTCCGGCCCAGGATAAAGCACACAGATACTTCCGTGGCTCCTTTCTTCCATCCTTTAAAACAAAAATAAAAACAAATTTCCCCGGCGCAGCTCTGCACCAACACGGGGAAATCACACCATTTTTCCCCACAATGGCAGGCAATATATTTCACCCTTTTAGATGCAATCTTCAAGTACTTATTGTGTCTCGCCTCGCTCCCCTCCGCGGAATGTTGGCGCGGTAAACAATGCTAATAATTTCAGGATGTTCACCTTGACAGGAAACAGACTGCTTCCCTTTCAAGAGCTCGTTCAAAGACTGGCGAGGTTCTTTTTTTTTTGTTCTCTTTCTGGGATGCAGCGATGATGGTTCTTCAGCTGTTGTTTAACCAACGGGGAATATAGCTTTTTTTTCCCCAGCCTCCCGTCTTCACTGTGACATGCACACGCTGTTGATGGACTCACTTTTTCCACCCCACACTTAAGACTCGGGCGCAGTTTTCCGACAACAATACAAGACGGGCGATGTTGTCGTCGTTTTGCAAATATTGAGCAATCGCAGCGCCATCACGGTTGGTGCATTAGTTGCGACTTGAGTTCATCGTTTTTTGCATAATGGTAACATCGCCTCATTTCAATATTGATATCATTCATATGAAGATTTGCATGCATAAGGATTGATTTATTATGAGTATGTGCCAATGAGTGTACGATATTTTTGACACAAACCGTTTAAAGATGATGTTCTGTTTGTTTCTATAGAAAATAATGAAAATAAAGTGCTGCAATTTCTTGCCATTAGTATTGGAAAACATGAGCAATGTGTTGGTTGCACTTCGGCCATAACAACTGAGCCCTGGCCTGGTCCCGGGATATATATATATATATATATATATATATCTATATATATATATATATATATATATATATGTATATATATATATATATATATATATATATATATATATGTGTGTATGTATATGTATATATATATATATATATATATATATATGTGTGTATGTATATATATATATATATATATATATATATATATATGTGTGTATGTATATATATATATATATATATATATATATATATATGTGTGTATGTATATATATATATATATATATATATATATATATAGGGGTTAGTGCGTCTGCCTCACAATACGAAGTTCCTGCAGTCCTGGGTTCAAATCCAGGCTCGGGATCTTTCTGTGTGGAGTTTGCATGTTCTCCCCGTGAATGCGTGTACTCCGGCTTCCTCCCACTTCCAAAGACATGCACCTGGGGATAGGTTGATTGGCAACACTAAATGGTCCCTAGTGTGTGAATGTGAGTGTGAATGTTGTCTGTCTGTCTGTGTTGGCACTGCGATGAGGTGGCGACTTGTCCAGGGTGTACCCCGCCTTCCGCCCGATTGTAGCTGAGATAGGCGCCAGCGCCCCCCGCGACCCCAAAAGGGAATAAGCAGATATATATATATATATATGGATGGATATATATATATATGTAACTAACGCGATCAGAGGAGATAATGTTTGAAAAAAAGTGACGGGTTTTTACAAAACTTTTGTTTTGAAGGGGTAAATGCCAACTTCTTGTTGATTTTTGCTGAAGGGTATATAAGAATGAAATGTAGGTCTAAGTGAGACCTACATAGAGGTTTTTGGTTTCATGTCTCTACGACATTCCTACTGGAAGTTACACACAGTTTTGCCTGTGTTTTTTTCCTAGGAGCAGATTTGTCTGTGTTTTATTCCTAGGGGGCGCTAAAGCGCTATTTTGAGTTTTGGAGTTTGGTGTTTTATTAGATCGCAATTTTTGCCAGTCCTGATGTGTGTGTCGAGTTTGGTGAGTTTTGAAGCATTTTAAGGGTGTCAAATTACAGCTCAAAGAGGCAAAAATTACATTTTTTAGGAAACTTTTGTTTTGAAGGGTTTTTTGCCAACTTCCTGTTGATTTTTGCTGAAGGAGGTCAGTGTATAAAACCTAGGTCTAAGTCAGACCTACATAGGGTTTTTTTGTTTCATGTCTCTACGACATTCCTAATGGAAGTTACAAGCAGTTTTGTCTGTGTTTTTCCTAGGGGGCGCTAGAGCGCAATTTTGAGTTTTGTTTTTTCGATTAAATCGCAATTTTCGCCAGTCCTGATGTGTGTTAAATTTGGTGAGTTTTGAACCATGTTAAGGGGGTCAAATTACAGCTCAAAGAGACGGCAGTATAATAATTATAAAAACTTAGAAATACAACAAGGTCCTCGGTCCCAAAGGGACATTCGGTCCCTAATGAATTAAAAATCAATTAAAGAGTGTAAATATAATACTTTTAGTTGTTATATGCACAATTAAATATAAGTGTTATTCAGCTGGGATTTGAACGTTGCCAACGTTGAGGCCCCGCTCTCACGTTTTCAGGAAGACAATTGCAGATTTTCAGAGCATGAAATTGAAACACAGGTCCACCTTGTTTGGTCCTGAGTCTAGGCACCAACCGGAGACCACGACGTGAGGGTCTCCGAGCCCGAGATGGTTCTCACGGTTCTAACACGGCAGAGAGACCATGAAAACACAAGCAGGGCTGTTTTTAAGTCTATCTGGGCAACAGGAAGCCCACTTCTTTTTTCCTCATTCTAGTCAGGACTCGAGCAGCAGCATTCTTAATGTACTGCAGCTGGTTTAGAGAGCCCAGTAAGAAGGCTTGGATTAGTCTTTCTACGTCTGATTTAGACATTGTTTCTCAGATTTCAGCCATGTGCTGAAAAGCTGCTGGTACCAGAGCTTTCTACAGATCCACTACATTGCCAAAAGTATTTGGCCACCCATCCGATTGATCGGAATCAGGTGTCCTAATCAATAAATGAAATTACATAAATCACTTGGTCCGGCCACATGTGTGTAAAATCAAGCACTTCGGCATGGAGGATGTTTCTACAAACTTTTGTGAAAGAATGGGCCGCTCTCAGTGATTTCCAGCGTGGAACTGTCACAGGATGCCACCTGTGCAACAAACTCGTAAAATTTCTGATGGACGAGTCTGGGTTTGGAGGTCGCCAGGAGAACGCAAGCATTGTGCCGAATGGGAAATTTGGTGGAGGAGGAATTATGGTGTGGGGTTGTTTTTCAGGAGTTGGGCTTGGCCCCTTTGAATGCTCCAGGATACCAAAACATTTTGGACAATTCCATGCTCCCAACCTTGTGGGAAGAGTTTGGCGCGGGCCCCCTTCCTCTTCTAACATGACTGTGCACTAGTGCACAAAGTAGTCGAGTCTGGTGTGGATGAACTTGACTGGCCTGCACGGAGTCCTGACCTGAACCCGATATAACACCTTTGGGATGAATTAGAATGGAGACTGAGAACCAGGCCTTCTCGACCAACATCAGTATGTGACCTCACCAATGTACTTTTGGTCGAATGGTCGAAAATTTCGAGAAACACTCCGCAACCTTGTGGACAGCCTTCCCAGAAGAGTTGAAGCTGTGACAGCTGCAGAAGGTGGACCAACATCATCAACATAAATATTCTGGGTTTGGAGGTTGCCAGGAGAACGGTACATTTCAGACTGCATTGTGTCAAATGTGAAATTTGGTGGAGAAGGAATTACGGTGTGGGGTTGTTTTTCAGAAATTGGGGCTTGGTCCCCTGGTTCCAGTGAAAAAAAACTTTGAATGCTCGAGGATACCAAAACATTTTTGAAAATTCCATGCTCCCAACCTTGTGGGAAAAGTTTGGAACGGGCCCCCTTCCTCTTCCAACATGACTGTGCACCAGTGCACAAAGTGGCAGAGTCTGGTGTGGATGAACTTGACTGGCCTGCACAGAGTCCTGACCTGAACCCGATATTACACCTTTGGGATGAATTAGAATGGAGACTGAGAACCAGGCCTTCTCGACCAACATCAGTATGTGACCTCACCAATGTACTTTTGGTCGAATGGTCGAAAATTTCGAGAAACACTCCGCAACCTTGTGGACAGCCTTCCCAGAAGAGTTGAAGCTGTAATAGCTGCAGGAGGTGGACCAACATCATCAATATAAATATTCTGGGTTTGGAGGTTGCCAGGAGAACTGTACATTTCAGACTGCATTGTGTCAAATGTGAAATTTGGTGGAGAAGGAATTACGGTGTGGGGTTGTTTTTCTGAAATTGGGGCTTGGTCCCCTGGTTCCAGTGAAAAAAAACTTTGAATGCTCAAGGATACCAAAACATTTTTGAAAATTCCATGCTCCCAACCTTGTGGGAAGAGTTTGGAACGGGCCCCCTTCCTCTTCCAACATGACTGTGCACCAGTGCACAAAGTGGCAGAGTCTGGTGTGGATGAACTTGACTGGCCTGCACAGAGTCCTGACCTGAACCCGATATTACACCTTTGGGATGAATTACAATGGAGACTGAGAACCAGGCCTTCTCGACCAACATCAGTGTGTGACTTCACCAAAGTACTTTTGGTCGAATGGTCGAAAATTTCGAGAAACACTACACAACCTTGTGGACAGCCTTCCCAGAAGAGTTGAAGCTGTAATAGCTGCAGAAGGTGGACCAACATCATCAACATAAATATTCTGGGTTTGGAGGTTGCCAGGAGAACGGTACATTTCAGACTGCATTGTGTCAAATGTGAAATTTGGTGGAGAAGGAATTACGGTGTGGGGTTGTTTTTCAGAAATTGGGGCTTGGTCCCCTGGTTCCAGTGAAAAAAATGCTCGAGGATACCAAAACATTTTTGAAAATTCCATGCTCCCAACCTTGTGGGAAGAGTTTGGAACGAGCCCCCTTCCTCTTCCAACATGACTGTGCACCAGTGCACAAAGTGGCCGAGTCTGGTGTGGATGAACTTGACTGGCCTGCACAGAGTCCTGACCTGAACCCGATATAACACCTTTGGGATGAATTAGAATGGAGACTGAGAACCAGGCCTTCTCGACCAACATCAGTATGTGACCTCACCAATGTACTTTTGGTCGAATGGTCGAAAATTTCGAGAAACACTCCGCAACCTTGTGGTCAGCCTTCCCAGAAGAGTTGAAGCTGTAATAGCTGCAGAAGGTGGACCAACATCATCAACATAAATATTCTGGGTTTGGAGGTTGCCAGGAGAACAGTACATTTCAGACTGCATTGTGCCAAATGTGAAATTTGGTGGAGAAGGAATTGGGGCTTGGCCCCTTAGTTCCAGTAAAAAAAAAATTGAATGCTCCAGGATACCAAAACATTTTTGAAAATTCCATGCTCCCAACCTTGTGGGAAGAGTTTGGCGCGGGCCCCCTTCCTCTTCTAACATGACTGTGCACTAGTGCACAAAGTAGTCGAGTCTGGTGTGGATGAACTTGACTGGCCTGCACAGAGTCCTGACCTGAACCCGATATAACACCTTTGGGATGAATTAGAATGGAGACTGAGAACCAGGCCTTCTCGACCAACATCAGTATGTGACCTCACCAATGTACTTTTGGTCGAATGGTCGAAAATTTCGAGAAACACTCCGCAACCTTGTGGACAGCCTTCCCAGAAGAGTTGAAGCTGTAATAGCTGCAGAAGGTGGACCAACATCATCAACATAAATATTCTGGGTTTGGAGGTTGCCAGGAGAACGGTACATTTCAGACTGCATTGTGTCAAATGTGAAATTTGGTGGAGAAGGAATTACGGTGTGGGGTTGTTTTTCAGAAATTGGGGCTTGGTCTCCTGGTTCCAGTGAAAAAAAACTTTGAATGCTCGAGGATACCAAAACATTTTTGAAAATTCCATGCTCCCAACCTTGTGGGAAGAGTTTGGAACGGGCCCCCTTCCTCTTCCAACATGACTGTGCACCAGTGCACAAAGTGGCCGAGTCTGGTGTGGATGAACTTGACTGGCCTGCTCAGAGTCCTGACGTGAACCCAATAGAACACCCTTTGGGATGAATTAGAATGGAGACTGAGAGCCAGGCCTTCTCGAAAAGGAAATGTGTAAAATTCCTGTAAACACAATCCGCAACCTTATGGACAGCCTTCCCAGAAGAGTTGAAGCTGTAATAGCTGCAAAAGGTGCACCGATATCATATTGAACCCTATGGGTTAGGAATGGGATGGCACTTCCATGTTAATATGTGAGTCCAGGCAGGTGGCAATATAGTGTATGAGGTCTTGCCTCACAACACGAAGGTCCTGAGTAGTCCTGGGTTCAATCCCGGGCTCGGGATCTTTCTGTGTGGAGTTCGCATGTTCTCCCTGTGACCGGGGATAGGTTGATTGGCAACACTAAATGATCCCTAGTGTGCGAATGTGAGTGTTGTATGTCTATCCGTGTTGGCCCTGTGATGAGGTGGCGACTTGTCCAGGGTGTACCCCCGCCTTCCGCCCGATTGTAGCTAAGATAGGCACCAGCGACCCCAAAGGGAAATAAGCGGTAGAAAATGGATGGGGCACAGTTATTTTTATACCATTTATACACCCTCTTTGTGGCTGCCCATCCATGCTGTTCCTGCTTCTCGCCTGCAGAGGGCAGTCACTGACTACGTAACGGAACAACAAGCCCACACTTGTGGCCACACATGCTCCATATTAAAGCCCGAACGAGAAACAACATGCTCTTTGCATTCTAAGGCAAACAACGTTGCCATCTTACTCGGTATTATCTGTTTGCGCGACCAACATCGATGATGTAATGACGTCAGCTGTGGACAACATTGTGTCGAATAGAAAATGTTTTATGTAGACATTTTGTCAGCAAAGATGCACGCTGATTTTTTATTTATTTATATTTTTATTTATTTATTTTACACAGTGTTTCTATAGAAGGCATCGCTTTCTTTTGGGAGGGGTGAGGCCGTACATGCATACCTCTTGTTATGATACGGGTGCCTGAATAATTTAAATGTGAGCAGCAGCTGGAAAGGTGGGGAATGCATTGATTTATTCCCGCAGGGTTCCCGCTCGGGGATTTTTTTTTATTTTTTTTTATAGGATTGGCTAAATGTCATTACACTGCAGGTGGCGCAGGTGATGAAGTGTAATAAACTTTGATGTGGATGGGCGTGTGTCGCCTGTCGTTGGCTCATAAACTGCGACACTGTGACAAGCCTCCGAAGATCTACCACCACACCCGGTGCCACCTGTCATCTTTTACACACACGGGGGGAAAAAAAAAAAAGAAAAGAGATTCGCGCCTTGCATGGCATCTCCCACCATCAGTGTGTGGTTGTGTGTGTGAGTGGGTGAATGTGGAAATAGTCTCTAAGCGCTTTGAGTTCCTTAAAAAGGAAGAAAAGCGCTATAGAAGTACAACCCATTTAAATACATGGATGACAGAGTCTGGTGTGGATTGACTTGACTGGCCTGCACAGAGTCCTGACCTGAACCCGATATATCACCTATGGGATGAATTACAACAGAGACTGAGGGTCAGGCCTTCTTGACCAACAATGCGACCTTGTGGACAGCCTTCGCAGACTAGTTGAAGCTGTAATAGCTGCAAAATGTGGACCGAAATCCTATTGAACCCTATGGGTTAGGGATGGGATGGCACTTGAAGTTCATATGTGAGTCAAGGGCAGGTGGCCAAATACTGAGGGTTCCTGGTTCAATCCCAACCTTCTAACTTCCTAGTCACGTCCGTTGTGTCCTTGAGCAAGGCACTTCACCCTTGCTCCTTGCATGGCAGTTCTCTCCATCAGTGTGTGAGTGTGGAAATAGTGTCAAAGCGCTTTGAGTTCCTTAAAAAGGTAGAAAAGCGCTATACAAGCATAACCCATTTAAAGACATGAAAGGCGGAGTCTGGTGTGGATGAACTTGACTGGCCTGCACATAGTCCTGACCTGAACCCGATATAACATCTATTGGATGAATTAAAACGTGGAGCGTGTCCTAACGGCGGGCAGAGTTCCATCCATCCATCCATCCATCCATCCATCTTCTTCCACTTATCCGAGGTCAGGTCGCGGGGGTAGCAGCCTAAGCAGGGAAGCCCAGACTTCCCTCTCCCTAGCCACTTCGTCCAGCTCTTCCCGGGGGATCCCGAGGCGTTCCCAGTCCTTCTCCACCAACATCAGTGTGTGACCTCACCAATGCGCTTTTGGAAGAATGGTGGAAAATTCGTATAAACACACTCTGCAACCTTGTGGACAGCCTTCCTAGAAGAGTTGAAGCTGTCATAACTCCACGTGTTCATTCATAGCTGTGATGCCTTCAGTGTAATAATTAAGAAAACATATTGAATGAGAAAGTTTGTCCAACATTTTGGCCTGTGTGTATATATATATATATATATATATATATATATATATATATATAATATGTTTTTTTTTTTTTCACCATGACTAAGGAAGGTTGTTTGCATTGGGTCATAAAGGTAAATGCCGCACATACCTCTGTTCGAAAGTAAAATTATAGCTCATTGACCTGTATCGCCCACGCTGTCCACTAGATGGCGGCATAACAATGGCATTAAAATCGTCAACCTATCAAAGTGAAACAATCCATCTCTGGATTAAGAAGACACTTCGGGGGCCCATAAAGAAAACACATTATATAAGAAGGTGTGTCCAAACTTTTGGCCTGTACTGTACATATACATATACATATGTACATATCAAATGTTTTTCTTTGATTTCATTTGAAATGTATATCAATTAAGAGTCCATGGTGATATATATTGATATCGATTTATTGGCCCAGCCCCAAGGTCAACGTCCAAGTTCATGTGCCACTTTTTGAATTGAGGTCTTGAGTTTAGTTTATTTTGAACATAAACATTCTTTTACAGTGTAATGCATCACACATCATTTATTTTTAAATCATGTCCGACAGTTTCTGTACAAACACTTGAAATATTGATGCTCCACTGTACTATTTGAGAGTAAATGCAGCCTGTTTTAATGGTCTTTTAGCGTTTTGTTCCGACAGCCTTGTTCAAATTTGGTCGTTCCCCAGTCCGTTATTAAAATCCAACTTGAAACATCCAATAATTCCACTGCCAGACCGTCAACAAACTGCAGGAAGAGAAGGTCAAGTTCTGTTTTTTTACGTAGTGTGACTTTAATATTCATGCACTTTTTCATCTCAATCAATCAATCAATGTTTACTTATATAGTCCTGAATCACAAGTGTCTCAAAGGGCTGCACAAGCCACAACAACATTATCGGCTCAGATCCTACATCAGGGCAAGGAAAAACTCAACCCAATGGAATGAAAATGAGAAACCTTGGAGGGGACCGGTGCAGTGGACATTGAGTGGATCTGGCATAATATTTTGAGAGTCCAGTCCATAGTGGATCTAACATAATATTGTGAGAGTCCAGTCCATAGTGGATCTGACATAATAGTTAGAGTCCAGTCTAAAGTGGATCTAACATAATATTGTCAAAGTCCAGTCCATAGTGGATCTAACATAATAGTGTGAGTGTCCAGTCCATAGTGGATCTTACATAATATTGTAAGTCCAGTTCATAGTGGCTTTAACATAATAGTGTGTGTCCTGTGCATAGTGGATCTAGCATTATAGTGTGAGAGTCCAGTCCATAGTGGATCTAACATAATAAAGTGAGAGTCCAGTCCATAGTGGATCTAACATAATAGTGAGAGTCCAGTCCATAGTGGATCTAACATAATAAAGTGAGAGAAAAGTCCATAGTGGATCTAACATAATAGTGAGAGTCCAGTCCATAGTGGATCTAACATAATAAAGTGAGAGTCCAGTCCATAGTGGCTCTATCATAATAGTGTGAGAGTCCAGTCCACAGTGGATCTAACATAATAGTGTGAGAGTCCAGTCCACAGTGGATCTAACATAATAGTGTGAGAGTCCAGTCCATAGTGGATCTAACATAATTGTGAGAGTCCAGTCCACAGTGGATCTAACATAATAGTGTGAGAGTCCAGTCCATAGTGGATGGAACATAATAGTGTGAGTCCTGTCCATAGTGGATCTAACATAATAGTGAGAGTCCAGTCCATGTTGGATCTTACATAATATTGTGAGAGTCCAGTCCATAGTGGATGTTACATACTATCTTGAGTCCAGTCCATAGTGGATCTAACATAATAGTGAGAGTCCAGTCCATAGTGGATCAAACATAATAGTGGGAGTCTAGTCCATAGTGGCTTTAACATAATAGTGTGAGTCCAGTCCATTTTGGATTTAGCATAATAGTGTGATAGTCCAGTCCGTAGTGGATCTAACATAGTAGTGTGAGAGTCCAGTCCATAGTGGATGGAACATAATATTGTGAGTCCTGTGCATAATGGATCCACCATTATAGTGAGAGTCCAGTCCATAGTTGATTTAACATAATAGTGAGAGTCCAGTCCATAGTGGATCCAACATAATAGTGAGAGTCCAGTCCATAGTGGCTTTAACATAATAGTGAGAGTCCAGTCCATAGTGGAATTACCATAATAGTGTGATAGTCCAGTCCATAGTGGGGCCAGCACGAGATCATCTTGAGTAGAGACAGGTCAGCAGCGCAAAGACGTCCCTGACTGATGCACAAAGGAGTGGTCCTCCTTGGGTCCCGAGTTTGGACAGCTAGCGCGTCATCCGTGAGAGCAGAAAAGAAACGGCAGATCAACTGGTCTAAAAAGGGGGGTCTATTTAAAGGCTTGAGTGTACAAATGAGTTTTAAGATGGGACTTAAATCAGTCTAATGTCCCCCTTCTTTCGCTTCAACATGAAACGGGATGTCTTAATCGTGGGTGTTACCACTGAGACACTTTTACGGTTCCACCAGGGAAAGTAGTTCCAAACTTTTAGAAATAAAAACAAAAGGGTCAAGAAAGGATGACGGGATCTTTTCATTTGAATCAAGTGAGCACTCTGGTGGTTTTTAAATCCCGTCGTCAAGTGCGCCACTCCAAAGTGTTTGTCACCTCGGTGCTGTGTGCCTTTGCTGTATTTTACCAAACAGGGCCAATCGTGTGTGCATTTACAAGGCGATAAAGCTCATTATGTCCGCCCAATAACCAGCCGGGCACTATCTGAAAGGCTTTATGAGGCTTGTGCTGGCCCCATTTAGCACAGCACTCACTTCCATTGTTGGCCCCGGGAATGTGATGGTTGTCTTAGACTGACCGTGGATGCACTTTCATCTGGTTCTTTTGAGGTGAGGATCGGACCTCACGTCGCTGGCCAATTGGCCAAAATACCTAGGAATATGTTTGGAGGAGTAAAGGTTAGGTTTTTAATCCCAGGAACACCATGCAAACCGTCAAGCATGGTGGTGGTAGTATTATGCTCTGGGCCTGTTTTGCTGCCAATGGAACTGGTGCCTTACAGAGAGTAAATGGGACAATGAAAAAGGAGGATTACCTTTAAATTCTTCAAGACAACCTAAAATGGCTAAATCCGGCTAGAATTAAGGTTTTAGAATGGTCTTCCCAAAGTCCTGACAAGTTTCAACGCAATAAGATGCTTTTGGTAGACATCCACAAGCTGCTGGTGAGCTTCTGCTTGAATTTTTGACCACTCCTCTTAACTAAATGTGTTGGTTTTCTGACATGGACTTGTTTCTTCAGCATTGTCCACATGTTAAAGTCAGGACTTTGAGAAAGCCATTCCAAAATCTTCATTCTAGCCTGATTTAGCCATTCCTTTACCACTTTTGACATGTTTTTGGGGTCATTGGCCACAATACCCAGCAATATGTTTGGAGGAGAAAAGTTTAGGTTTTTAATCCCATGAACACCATGCAAACTGTCAAGCATGGTGGTGGTAGTATTATGCTCTGGGCCTGTTTTGCTGCCAATAGAACCGGTGCTTTACAGAGATTAAACAGGACACTGAAATTTTTTCAGGACAACCTAAAATCATCAGCCAGGAGGTTGGGTTTTGGGCCCAGTTGGGTGTTCCAACAGGACAATGACCCCAAATACACCTCAAAAGTGGTAAAGGAATGGCTAAAAAAGGCTAGAATTAAGGTTTTAGAATGGCCTTCCCAAAATCCTGACAAGTTTCAACGTAATTAGACACTTTTGGTAGACATCAACAAGCTTCTGGTTTTATTTTTGACCTCTCTTCTTGACAAAATTGGTGCAATTCAGCTACATTTGTTGGTTTTCTGACATGGACTTGTTTCTTCAGCATTGTCCACCCATTTATGTCAGGAGTTTGGGAAGGCAATTCTAAAACCTTCATTCTAACCTGATTTAGCCATTCCTTTACCACTTTTGACATGTGTTTGGGGTCATTGGCCACAATACCCAGCAATATGTTTGGAGGAGAAAAGTTTAGGTTTTTAATCCCAGGAACACCATGCATACTGTCAAGCATGGTGGTGGTAGTATTATGCTCTGGGCCTGTTTTGCTGCCAATGGAACTGGTGCTTTACAGAGAGTAAATTTGACAATGAAAAAGAAGGATTACTTTTAAATTCTTCAGGACAACCTAAAATCATCAGTCCGGAGATTGGGTCTTGGGCGCAGTTGGGTGTTCCAACAGGACAATGACCCCAAATACACATCAAAAGTGGTAAAGAAATGGCTAAATCTGGCTAGAATTAAGGTTTTAGAATGGCCTTCCCAAAGTCCTGACAAGTTTCAACGGAATAAAACGCTTTTGGTAGCCATCAACAAGCTGCTGGTGAGCGTCTGCTTGAATTTTTGACCATTCCTCTTAACTAAATGTGTTGGTTCTCTGACATGGATTTGTTTCTTTAGCATTGTCCACACGTTTAAGTCGAGACTTTGAGAAGGCCATTCCGAAATCTTCATTCTAGCCTGATTTAGCCATTCCTTTACCACTTTTGACATGTTTTTGGGGTCATTTGCCACAATACCCAGCAATATGTTTGGAGGAGAAAAGTTTAGGTTTTTAATCCCATGAACACCTTGCAAACTGTCAAGCATGGTGGTGGTAGTATTATGCTCTGGGCCTGTTTTTCTGCCAATAGAACCGGTGCTTTACAGAGATTAAACAGGACACTGAAAATTTTTCAGGACAACCTAAAATCATCTGCCAGGAGGTTGGGTTTTGGGCCCAGTTGGGTGTTCCAACAGGACAATGACCCCAAATACACCTCAAAAGTGGTAAAGGAATGGCTAAAACAGGCTAGGATTAAGGTTTTAGAATGGCCTTTTGGTAGACATCCACAAGCAGCTGGTGAGCGTCTGCTTGAATTTTTGACCATTCCTCTTAACTAAATGTGTTGGTTCTCTGACATGGACTTGTTTCTTCAGCATTGTCCACACGTTTAAGTCGAGACTTTGAGAAGGCCATTCCGAAATCTTCATCCTAGCCTGATTTAGCCATTCCTTTACCACTTTTGACATGTGTTTGGGGTCATTGGCCACAATACCCAGCAATATGTTTGGAGGAGAAAAGTTTAGGTTTTTAATCCCAGGAACACCATGCATACTGTCAAGCATGGTGGTGTTAGTATTATGCTTTGGGCCTGTTTTGCTGCCAATGGAACTGGTGCCTTACAGAGAGTAAATGGGACAATGAAAAAGGAGGATTACCTTTAAATTCTTCAAGACAACCTAAAATGGCTAAATCCGGCTAGAATTAAGGTTTTAGAATGGTCTTCCCAAAGTCCTGACAAGTTTCAACGCAATAAGACACTTTTGGTAGACATCCACAAGCTGCTGGTGAGCGTCTGCTTGAATTTTTGACCACTCCCCTTAACTAAATGTGTTGGTTTTCTGACATGGACTTGTTTCTTCAGCATTGTCCACACGTTTAAGTCGAGACTTTGGGAAGGCAATTCTAAAACCTTCATCCTAGCCTGATTTAGCCATTCCTTTACCACTTTTGACGTGTATTTTGAGGTCATTGGCAATAATACCCAGCAATATATTTGGAGGAGAAAAGGTTAGGCCTTTAATCCCAGGAACACCATGCATACCGTCAAGCATGGTGGTGGTAGTATTATGCCGGAGGTTGGGTTTTGGGCGCAGTTGGGGGTTCCAACAGGACAATGACCCCAAACACATGTCAAAAGTGGTAAAGGAATGACTAAAACAGGCTAGGATTAAGGTTTTAGAATGGCCTTCCCAAAGTCCTGACAAGTTTCAACGCAAAAAGACACTTTTGGTAGACATCCACAAGCTGCTGGTGAGCATCTGCTTGAATTTTTGACCACTCCCCTTGACAAAATTGGTGCAGTTGAGCTAAATGTGTTGGTTTTCGTTCCATAAAGCCATGGATGACAGAGTCTGGTGTGGATTAACTTGACTGGCCTGCACAGAGTCCTGACATAAACCCAATAAAACACATTTGAGATGAATTAGAACGGAGACTGAGGTCCATGGCTTCTCGACCAACATCAGTGTGTGACATCACCAATGCACTTTTGGTGGCAAATTCCTACAAACACACTCCGCAACCTTGTGGACAGCCTTCCCGGAAGAGTTGAAGCTGTAATAGCTGCAGGAGGTGGACCTGCATCATATTGAACCCTATGGCTTAGGAATGGGTTTGCACTTGAAGTTCATATGTGAGTCAAGGGCAGGTGGCCAAATACTGAGGGTTACTGGTTCAATCCCCACCTGCTACCATCCTAGTCACGTCCGTTGTGTCCTTGAGCAAGGCACTTCACCCTTGCTCCTTGCATGGCAGCTCCCGCCATCCGTGTGTGAGTGTGGAAATAGTGTCAAAGCGCTTTGAGTTCTTAAAAAGGTAGAAAAGCGCTATAGAAGTATAACCCATTTAAAGACGTGGATGACAGAGTCTGGTGTGGATTAACTTGACTGGCCTGCACAGAGTCCTGACCTGAACCCGATAGAACACCTTTGGGATGAATTAGAACGGAGACTGAGGGTCAGGCCTTCTCGACCAACCCGATAGAACACTTATGGGATGAATTAGAACGGAGACTGAGGGTCAGGCCTTCTTGACCAACAATGCGACCTTGTGGACAGCCTTCGCAGACTAGTTGAAGCTTTAATAGCTGCAAAATGTGGACCGAAATCATATTGAACCCTATGGGTTAGGGATGGAATGGCACTTGAAGTTCATATGTGAGTCAAGGGCAGGTGGCCAAATACTGAGGGTTTCCTGGTAAAATCCCCACCTTCTACCATCCTAGTCACGTCCGTTGTGTCCTTGAGCAAGGCACTTCACCCTTGCTCCTTGCATGGCAGCTCCCACCATCCGTGTGTGAGTGTGGAAATAGTGTCAAAGCGCTTTGAGTTCTTAAAAAGGTAGAAAAGCGCTATAGAAGTATAGCCCATTTAAAGACATGGATGACAGAGTCTGGTGTGGATTGACTTGACTGGCCTGCACAGAGTCCTGACCTGAACCCGATAGAACACCTTTGGGAAGAATTAGAACGGAGACTGAGGGTCAGGCCTTCTCGACCAACCCGATAGAACACTAATGGGATGAATTAGAACGGAGACTAAGGGTCAGGCCTTCTTGACCAACAATGCGACCTTGTGGACAGCCTTCGCAGACTAGTTGAAGCTGTAATAGCTGCAAAATGTGGACCGACATCATATTGAAACCTATGGGTTAGGGATGGGATCATATGTGAGTCAAGGGGAGGTGGCCCAATACTGAGGGTTCCTGGTTCAATCCCCACCTGCTACCATCCTAGTCACGTCCGTTGTGTTTGAGTTCTTTGAGTTCCTTAAAAAGTTAGAAAAGCACTATAGAAGTATAACCCATTTAAAGACATGAATGACAGAGTCTCATGTGGATTAACTTGACTGGCCTGCACAGAGTCCTGACCTGAACCCGATAGAACACCTTTGGGATAAATTAGAACGGAGACTGAGGGTCAGGCCTTCTTGACCAACAATGCGACCTTGTGGACAGGCTTCGCAGACTAGTTGAAGCTGTAATAGCTGCAAAATGTGGACCGAAATCATATTGAACCCTATGGGTTAGGGATGGAATAGCACTTGAAGTTCATATGTGAGTCAAGGGCAGGTGGCCAAATACTGAGGGTTTCCTGGTAAAATCCCCACCTTCTACCATCCTAGTCACGTCCGTTGTGTCCTTGAGCAAGGCACTTCACCCTTGCTTCTTGCATGGCAGCTCCCGCCATCCGTGTGTGAGTGTGGAAATAGTGTCAAAGCGCTTTGAGTTCTTAAAAAGGTAGAAAACCGCTATAGAAGTATAGCCCATTTAAAGACATGGATGACAGAGTCTGGTGTGGATTGACTTGACTGGCCTGCACAGAGTCCTGACCTGAACCCGATAGAACACCTTTGGGAAGAATTAGAACGGAGACTGAGGGTCAGGCCTTCTCGACCAACCCGATAGAACACTTATGGGATGAATTAGAACGGAGACTAAGGGTCAGGCCTTCTTGACCAACAATGCGACCTTGTGGACAGCCTTCGCAGACTAGTTGAAGCTGTAATAGCTGCAAAATGTGGACCAACATCATTTTGAACCATATGGGTTAGGAATGAGATGGCACTTGAAGTTCATATGTGAGTCAAGGGCAGGTGGCCAAATACTGAGGGTTCCTGGTAAAATCCTCACCTTCTACCATCCTAGTCACATTCGTTGTGTTTGAGTTCTTTGAGTTCCTTCAAAAGTTAGAAAAGCACTATAGAAGTATAACCCATTTAAAGACATGGATGACAGAGTCTCGTGTGGATTAACTTGACTGGCCTGCACAGAGTCCTGACCTGAATGCGATAGAACACCTTTGGGATGAATTAGAACGGAGACTGAGGGTCAGGCCTTCTCGACCAACCCGATAGAACACTTATGGGATGAATTAGAACGGAGACTGAGGGTCAGGCCTTCTTGACCAACAATGCGACCTTGTGGACAGCCTACGCAGACTAGTTGAAGCTGTAATAGCTGCAAAATGTGGACCAACATCATTTTGAACCATATGGGTTAGGAATGAGATGGCACTTGAAGTTCATATGTGAGTCAAGGGCAGGTGGCCAAATACTGAGGGTTCCTGGTAAAATCCTCACCTTCTACCATCCTAGTCACGTCCGTTGTGTTTGAGTTCCTTAAAAAGTTAGAAAAGCACTATAGAAGTATAACACATTTAAAGACATGGATGACAGAGTCTCATGTGGATTAACTTGACTGGCCTGCACAGAGTCCTGACCTGAACCCGATAGAACACCTTTGGGATAAATTAGAACGGAGACTGAGGGTCAGGCCTTCTCGACCAACATTGCGACCTTGGTTTGGAATTTGAAAAATGTACAAGTCAACAAGTCGGTGAAAACTGGAGCCTCGATGTCTCTTCACAGCGGCCGTGGAATTAAACGTGATAATCTCGTCCCTCGTCCATATGTGCGCCGACATCTTATCCTCCGTTCCTGTTTATCCATCCGCTCTAGCAACGGCGCCATCGCTCCAAAAACGAAAAAAAAATCCCATTATTGTGACAAGTCTCTGAGGTATTTGTCGACGGCGGCGACGGGCAAGTCATACTCGCTCGCCGCATTTGTTTGAAAGCTAATCTCCAACGCGGCGATGGGCGAATAGCGGCGAGGGCGGCGGCTGTTGTCACCGGCTCCATTTTGGAGCGCGTCTCCTCTCATTAATATTGACTGCGGGCGGAGGGTTTGTGTGCGTAGTGTGCCGCCAGTGACCTGTGGAAGATGAATTGAAAGTAGGCCAGCGGTGCTCAGTAGGCTCTGATTGCATCATCGCTTCCCCGACTGAGTGCACTACCAACCCAACAACTCACACTTGTAATTATCCCACTTCTTTACCAAATATTGGAGTTAAAATGAGAGCGTCGCCCGTCATAAATCCTCTTCCTCGATGTCGCCGTCTCGTCTCGCCACCGGGCAAGGCCCCCGCGGCAGTTAACGCCTCTGCCTGATGGAATTTTACGGCGCGCGTCTTGGCAGAATCTTTCATTTTCGCTCTCATCCTCATCTCCAGGCAATGCAGAATAATAAAAAAAAGGAAAAAAAAACTATCTCGAGGAAAGTCATAAAATTCCGTCCCTGTCACCCGAGTAAATTTAGACTAATTTTTCAGATGAGGCGATACGTTTTTCGGGCCGTGCAGACGGTGATTGTTAGTGGCAGTCAATTTTCCCTCCAATTTTTCATATGTGAGCAATCGCCAAAACTCCTTGAGCATTCAGTGGCGCACATGTGAGCGACGGCAGACGTGCACACTGTTATGCGCATATCTTTTTTTTTCGATTTTGCGCGCGGCCTAGATTTGCCGTCGTGAGCATTGTGCAATTGCAGTGGTCCCCAACCACCGGGCCGCAGAAGAATTTTTTATTATTTTTATTTTATTTTTATTGTATTTATTTATTTATTTTTAAATCAAATCAACATAAAAAACACAAGATACACTTACAGTTAGAGCACGAACACAAAAACAATCCCTGTTTCATGACAAAAATGAATAAATAAAATAAAAAATTATCCATAGTGGACCTAACATAATAATGTGAGAGTCCAGTCCATAGTGGATCCAACTTAATAGTGAGAGTCCAGTCCACAGTGGATCTAACATTATAATGAGAGTCCAGTCCATAGTGGATCTAACATTATAATGAGAGTCCAGTCCTTAATGGATCTAATATAATAATGTGAGAGTCCAGTCCATAGTGGATCTAACATAATAGTGAGAGTCCAGTCCATAGAGGATCTAACTTAATAGTGAGAGTCCAGTCCATAGTGGATCTAACATAATAGTGAGAGTCCAGTCCATAGAGGATCTAACATAATAGTGACAATCCAGTCCATAGTGGATCTAACATAATAGTGAGAGTCCAGTCCATAGTGGATCTAACATAATAGTGAGAGTCCAGTCCATAGTGGATCTAACATTATAATGAGAGTACAGTCCATAATGGATCTAATATAATAATGTGAGAGTCCAGTCCATAGTGGATCTAACATAATAGTGAGAGTCCAGTCCATAGTGGATCTAACATAATAATGTGAGAGTCCAGTCCATAGTGGATTTAACATAATAGTGAGAGTCCAGTCCATAGTGGATCTAACATAATAGTGAGAGTCCAGTCCATAGTTGATCTAACATAATAGTGAGAGTCCAGTCCATAGTGGATATAACATAATAGTATGAGAGTCCAGTCCATAGTGGATCCAACATAATAGTGTGAGAGTCCAGTCCATAGTGGATATAACATAATAGTGTGGTGTGAGAGTCCAGTCCATAGTGGATCTAACATAATAGTATGAGAGTCCAGTCCACAGTGGATGTAACATAATAATGAGTGTCCAGTCCATAGTGGATCTAACATAATAGTGAGAGTCCAGTCCATAGAGGACCTAACATAATATTGTGAGAGTCCAGTCCATAGTGGATCTAGCATAAAAGTGAGAGTCCAGTCCATAGTGGATCTAACATAATAATGTGAGAGTCCTGTCCATAGAGGATCTAACATAATAGTGAGAGTCCAGTCCATAGTGGACACTAACATACTAATGTGAGAGTCCAGTCCATAGTGGATCTAACATAATAGTGTGAGAGTCCAGTCCATAGTGGATATAACATAATAGTGTGGTGTGAGAGTCCAGTCCATAGTGGATCTAACATAATAGTATGAGAGTCCAGTCCACAGTGGATGTAACATAATAATGAGTGTCCAGTCCATAGTGGATCTAACATAATAGTGAGAGTCCAGTCCATAGAGGACCTAACATAATATTGTGAGAGTCCAGTCCATAGTGGATCTAGCATAAAAGTGAGAGTCCAGTCCATAGTGGATCTAACATAATAATGTGAGAGTCCTGTCCATAGAGGATCTAACATAATAGTGAGAGTCCAGTCCATAGTGGACACTAACATACTAATGTGAGAGTCCAGTCCATAGTGGATCTAACATAATAGTGTGAGAGTCCAGTCCGTAGTGGATCTAACATAATAGTGAGAGTCCAGTCCGTTGTGCAACTAGCATAACAGTGTGAGAGTCCAGTCCATAGTGGATCTTACATCATAATATTGTGAGAGTCCAGTCCATAGTGGATCTAACATAATAGTGAGAGTCCAGTCTATCGTGGATCTAATATAATAACGTGAGAGTCCAGTACATAGTGGATCCAACATTATAGTAAGTCAATCCATGTTTATTTATATAGCCCTAAATCACAAGTGTCTCAAAGGGTTGCACAAGCCACAACAACATTCTCGGTTCAGATCCCAAATAAGGGCAAGGAAAAACTCACAACCCAGTGGGATGTCAATATGAATGACTATGAGAAACCTTGGAGAGGACTGCAGATGTGGGTGACCCCCCATAGAAAACGCTCTATAGGCCGCAGACTTTGTTTGGAGTTCTTAGAACATACGGAACGATACAACCAGCAAGACAGGAAGGAGTGAGACCTAACCTTGTTGTCTTGAGCATTACTGTCCCTGCCTTGTTTTTTTTCCTTGTGCTCTGTTCATTCTTGTCTACAATCCGTGTGAGGTGGAAGCTCTTCCATGTTATTCTCCGGCTTATATCCATAAGAAACATCATTAGATCACAACAATCCGCGGCAGCAGACGGCCTTTGTTTCATTTCCTTTTTTGCTTCCACCGCTTTGTTGCACCTATGCCAGAGCCGCCTAAATCCCCTTCCCGACGAGCGTTTTTTGCAATGTGTGCGAGGCCCCCTTGGCATCTCCACAGAACACACACGGGCACACACGCAAAGGCCCCAAAAACACAATCTGCATGCCTGACGCAACGCTCAGTCATTTGAGCATGTGATACAATACTGCAGCGTTTTTGGCTCTAATTACTTAAAGGGGAACATTATCACCATTTCAGAAGGGTTAAAACCAATAAAAATCAGTTCCCAGTGGCTTATTTTATTTTTCGAAGTTTTTTTCTAAATTTTACCCATCATAGAATATACCGAAAAAAGGCTTTAAAGTGCCCGATTTTCGCTATCTGTGAAGCCACCGTCCATTTTCCTGTGACGTCATCCAGTGATATACATGCTACCCGGGTGGATAGCACAGCAAGATATAGCGACATTAGCTCGGATTTCAGCGGCTTAAGTGATTCAACAGGTCACGCATGTATTGAAACGGATGGTTGGAGCCTTGAGGCAGATAGCGAAAACGAAATTGAAGAAGAAACTGAAGCTATTGAGCGAATAGCTATTGGCGCTATTCGGCCATGCATGTCTTCCTTAGCATCGCCGGTAAAATGTGCGGACCAAACGATCAGGACTTTCGCATTGACACTGGAGCAACTTAAATCCGTTGATTGGTAAGTGTTTGTTTGGCATTAAATGTGTGTGGAAGGAAACGCTGGATGTAAATATAGTTTCAAATGTACATACAGCTAGCCTAAATAACATGTTAGCATCCATTAGCTGGAAGTCATGCCGCGACCAAATATGTCTGATTAGCACATACTTTAAGTCAATAACATCAACAACACTCACCTTTGTGATTTCGTTGACTTTATCATTGGGAATGCCTCTGTTTTGAGTGTCGCAGGATATCCATACCTTCTTGCCTTCTCTGTGCCATCTCTGTCTTAACATCGCTGGTAAAAACCATACGAGGGACTTTCGCATCTCTTGACACTGGTGCAACTTGAATCCGTCGATTGGTATGTGTGTGTTTGGCATTAAATGTGTGTGGAAGGAAACGGTGGATGTAAATATAGTTTCAAATGTACATACAGCTATCCTCTATAGCATGTTAGCATCAATTAGCTGGAAGTCATGCCGCGACCAAATATGTCTGATTAAGTCAATAACATCAACAACACTCACCTTTGTGATTTTGTTGACTTTATCGTTGGGAATGCCTCTGCTTTGAGTGTCGCAGGATATCCATACCTTCTTGCCTTCTCTGTGCCATCTCTGTCTTAGCATCGCTGGTAAAAACCATACGAGGGACTTTCGCATCTCTTGACACTGGTGCAACTTGAATCCGTCGATTGGTATGTGTTTGTTTGGCATTAAATGTGTGTGGAAGGAAACGCTGGATGTAAATATAGTTTCAAATGTACATACAGCTAGCCTAAATAGCATGTTAGCATCAATTAGCTGGAAGTCATGCCGCGACCAAATATGTCTGATTAGCACATACTGTAAGTCAATAACATCAACAACACTCACCTTTGTGATTTCGTTGACTTTATCGTTGGGAATGCCTCTGCTTTGAGTGTCGCAGGATATCCAGACCTTCTTGCCTTCTCTGTGCCATCTCTGTCTTAGCATCGCTGGTAAAAACCATTCGAGGGACTTTCGCATCTCTTGACACTGGTGCAACTTGAATCCGTCGATTGGTATGTGTTTGTTTGGCATTAAATGTGTGTGGAAGGAAACGCTGGATGTAAATATAGTTTCAAATGTACATACAGCTAGCCTAAAGAGCATGTTAGCATCAATTAGCTGGAAGTCATGCCGCGACCAAATATGTCTGATTAGCACATACTGTAAGTCAATAACATCAACAACACTCACCTTTGTGATTTCGTTGACTTTATCATTGGGAATGCCTCTGTTTTGAGTGTCGCAGGATATCCATACCTTCTTGCCTTCTCTGTGCCATCTCTGTCTTAACATCGCTGGTAAAAACCATACGAGGGACTTTCGCATCTCTTGACACTGGTGCAACTTGAATCCGTCGATTGGTATGTGTTTGTTTGGCATTAAATGTGTGTGGAAGGAAACGCTGGATGTAAATATAGTTTCAAATGTACATACAGCTAGCCTAAATATTATGTTAGCATCAATTAGCTGGAAGTCATGCCGCGACCAAATATGTCTGATTAGCACATACTGTAAGTCAATAACATCAACAACACTCACCTTTGTGATTTCGTTGACTTTATCGTTGGGAATGCCTCTGCTTTGAGTGTCGCAGGATATCCACACATTCTTGCCTTCTCTGTGCCATCTCTGTCTTAGCATCGCTGGTAAAAAACCATACGAGGGACTTTCGCATCTCTTGACACTGGTGCAACTTGAATCCGTCGATTGGTCTGTGTTTGTTTGGCATTAAATGTGTGTGGAAGGCAACGCTGGATGTAAATATAGTTTCAAATGTACATACAGCTATCCTCTATAGCATGTTAGCATCAATTAGCTGGAAGTCATGCCGCGACCAAATATGTCTGATTAAGTCAATAACATCAACAACACTCACCTTTGTGATTTTGTTGACTTTATCGTTGGGAATGCCTCTGCTTTGAGTGTCGCAGGATATCCATACCTTCTTGCCTTCTCTGTGCCATCTCTGTCTTAGCATCGCTGGTAAAAACCATACGAGGGACTTTCGCATCTCTTGACACTGGTGCAACTTGAATCCGTCGATTGGTATGTGTTTGTTTGGCATTAAATGTGTGTGGAAGGAAACGCTGGATGTAAATATAGTTTCAAATGTACATACAGCTAGCCTAAATAGCATGTTAGCATCAATTAGCTGGAAGTCATGCCGCGACCAAATATGTCTGATTAGCACATACTGTAAGTCAATAACATCAACAACACTCACCTTTGTGAGTTCGTTGACTTTATCGTTGGGAATGCCTCTGTTTTGAGTGTCGCAGGATATCCAGACATTCTTGCCTTCTCTGTGCCATCTCTGTCTTAACATCGCTGGTAAAAACCATACGAGGGACTTTCGCATCTCTTGACACTGGTGCAACTTGAATCCGTCGATTGGTATGTGTGTGTTTGGCATTAAATGTGTGTGGAAGGAAACGGTGGATGTAAATATAGTTTCAAATGTACATACAGCTATCCTCTATAGCATGTTAGCATCAATTAGCTGGAAGTCATGCCGCGACCAAATATGTCTGATTAAGTCAATAACATCAACAACACTCACCTTTGTGATTTTGTTGACTTTATCGTTGGGAATGCCTCTGCTTTGAGTGTCGCAGGATATCCATACCTTCTTGCCTTCTCTGTGCCATCTCTGTCTTAGCATCGCTGGTAAAAACCATACGAGGGACTTTCGCATCTCTTGACACTGGTGCAACTTGAATCCGTCGATTGGTATGTGTTTGTTTGGCATTAAATGTGTGTGGAAGGAAACGCTGGATGTAAATATAGTTTCAAATGTACATACAGCTAGCCTAAATAGCATGTTAGCATCAATTAGCTGGAAGTCATGCCGCGACCAAATATGTCTGATTAGCACATACTGTAAGTCAATAACATCAACAACACTCACCTTTGTGATTTCGTTGACTTTATCGTTGGGAATGCCTCTGCTTTGAGTGTCGCAGGATATCCAGACCTTCTTGCCTTCTCTGTGCCATCTCTGTCTTAGCATCGCTGGTAAAAACCATTCGAGGGACTTTCGCATCTCTTGACACTGGTGCAACTTGAATCCGTCGATTGGTATGTGTTTGTTTGGCATTAAATGTGTGTGGAAGGAAACGCTGGATGTAAATATAGTTTCAAATGTACATACAGCTAGCCTAAAGAGCATGTTAGCATCAATTAGCTGGAAGTCATGCCGCGACCAAATATGTCTGATTAGCACATACTGTAAGTCAATAACATCAACAACACTCACCTTTGTGATTTCGTTGACTTTATCATTGGGAATGCCTCTGTTTTGAGTGTCGCAGGATATCCATACCTTCTTGCCTTCTCTGTGCCATCTCTGTCTTAACATCGCTGGTAAAAACCATACGAGGGACTTTCGCATCTCTTGACACTGGTGCAACTTGAATCCGTCGATTGGTATGTGTTTGTTTGGCATTAAATGTGTGTGGAAGGAAACGCTGGATGTAAATATAGTTTCAAATGTACATACAGCTAGCCTAAATATTATGTTAGCATCAATTAGCTGGAAGTCATGCCGCGACCAAATATGTCTGATTAGCACATACTGTAAGTCAATAACATCAACAACACTCACCTTTGTGATTTCGTTGACTTTATCGTTGGGAATGCCTCTGCTTTGAGTGTCGCAGGATATCCACACATTCTTGCCTTCTCTGTGCCATCTCTGTCTTAGCATCGCTGGTAAAAAACCATACGAGGGACTTTCGCATCTCTTGACACTGGTGCAACTTGAATCCGTCGATTGGTCTGTGTTTGTTTGGCATTAAATGTGTGTGGAAGGAAACGCTGGATGTAAATATAGTTTCAAATGTACATACAGCTATCCTCTATAGCATGTTAGCATCAATTAGCTGGAAGTCATGCCGCGACCAAATATGTCTGATTAAGTCAATAACATCAACAACACTCACCTTTGTGATTTTGTTGACTTTATCGTTGGGAATGCCTCTGCTTTGAGTGTCGCAGGATATCCATACCTTCTTGCCTTCTCTGTGCCATCTCTGTCTTAGCATCGCTGGTAAAAACCATACGAGGGACTTTCGCATCTCTTGACACTGGTGCAACTTGAATCCGTCGATTGGTATGTGTTTGTTTGGCATTAAATGTGTGTGGAAGGAAACGCTGGATGTAAATATAGTTTCAAATGTACATACAGCTAGCCTAAATAGCATGTTAGCATCAATTAGCTGGAAGTCATGCCGCGACCAAATATGTCTGATTAGCACATACTGTAAGTCAATAACATCAACAACACTCACCTTTGTGAGTTCATTGACTTTATCGTTGGGAATGCCTCTGTTTTGAGTGTCGCAGGATATCCAGACATTCTTGCCTTCTCTGTGCCATCTCTGTCTTAACATCGCTGGTAAAAACCATACGAGGGACTTTCGCATCTCTTGACACTGGTGCAACTTGAATCCGTCGATTGGTATGTGTTTGTTTGGCATTAAATGTGTGTGGAAGGAAACGCTGGATGTAAATATAGTTTCAAATGTACATACAGCTAGCCTAAATAGCATGTTAGCATCAATTAGCTGGAAGTCATGCCGCGACCAAATATGTCTGATTAGCACATACTGTAAGTCAATAACATCAACAACACTCACCTTTGTGATTTTGTTGACTTTATCATTGGGAATTTCTCTGCTTTGAGTGTCGCAGGATATCCAGACATTCTTGCCTTCTCTGTGCCATCTCTGTCGTAGCATCGCTGGTAAAAACCATACGAGGGACTTTCGCATCTCTTGACACTGGTGCAACTTGAATCCGTCGATTGGTATGTGTTTGTTTGGCATTAAATGCGGATGGAGGGAATGGCTCGATGCAAATATAGGTACAAATGAGGCATGTTAGTATTGATTAGCATGCCGTGCTAACCGATGCACATTCTACGTAAATCGACTTGAATCCGTCCCTGATGGTGTTGTTACACCCTCCGACAACACACCGACGAGGCATGATGTCTCCAAGGTACCGGAAAACAGTGGAAAAAACGGAAAATAACAGAGCTGATTTGACTTGTGTGTTTGAGAAAATGTGACGTCATCGCTCCGAGAGCAAATAATAGAAAGGCGTTTAATCCGCCAAAATTCACCCATTTAGAGTTCGGAAATTGGTTAAAAAAATATATGGTCTTTTTTCTGCAACATCAAGGTACATATTGATGCTTACATAGGTCTGCTGATAATGTTCCCCTTTAGACTGTGCGTTTTTTTTTCCGCAGACACGACGCTACAGGAGCTGGCTTTTAGACATTGCATTGTTATATTATTGCCTCATATCTCCCTTTTTTTTTTTTTTTCCTTTCGGTCTTCAAAAGAACTTTGTTCGACAACAGGGTCTCCGGCACTTTAAAGCCCGTCTAACACCGAGAGAAAGTCGAGGATCAGAGACGGGGATATGAGGCGATGCATGTAGGGATAAAGGGCAGGCGGCGTCCTCCAGATCCCCCCGAAGCGCCTGTGTTTCAGAATTATGCATCATTTGCCACGGATGCTGTGTACGGCTTTTAGGTGGGGAACAATATCCTCAACCTTCAAGACGGAAGTAGGATGATGCCCTGCAAATCTTACTCTATACCAGGGGTCGGGAACCTGAGAAAGCCAAGAAGCCAAATATTTTAAAATGTATTTCTGTAAGAGGCATGTATATATTTTTTTTTAGCACTGAACACAACGTGCATTTTTAAGTAAGACCAACATCTCTTATTCTTTGTAATAACACTGTTATTCTGAAGCTAACTGTGGAGGGGGAAGGGTGGCCTGTGAGCCTGCAGCGAAGCGGGGTGTTGCCAGAACCGGCTTCAAAATGGTAAATGGGTTGTATTTGTATAGCGCTTTTCTACACCTTTTTTTTTAAGGAGCCCAAAGCGCTTCGACAGTATTTCCACGTTCGCCCATTCACACACTGACGGCGGGGGCTGCCATGCAACGCGCTCACCAGGACCCATCTGGAGCAAGGGTGAAGTGTCTTGCCCAAGGACACAACGGACGTGACTAGGATGGTAGAAGGTGGGGATTGAACCAGTAACCCTCAGATTACTGGCACAGCCACTCACCAACTGAAGCTAACTGTGGAGGGGGAAGGGTGGCCTGTGAGCCTGCAGCGAAGCGGGGTGTTGCCAGAACCGGCTTCAAAATGGTAAATGGGTTGTACTTGTATAGCGCTTTTCTACACCTTTTTTTTTAAGGAGCCCAAAGCGCTTCGACAGTATTTCCACGTTTGCCCATTCACACACTGACGGCAGGAGCTGCCATGCAAGGCGCTCACCAGGACCCATCAGGAGCAAGGGTGAAGTGTCTTGCCCAAGGACACAACAGACGTGACTAGGATGGTATAAGGTGGGGATTGAACCAGTAACCCTCAGATTACTGGCACAGCCACTCTATCAACTGAAGCTAACTGTGGAGGGGGAAGGGTGGCCTGCGAGCCTGCAGCGAAACGGGGTGTTGCCAGAACCGGCTTCAAAATGGTAAATGGGTTGTACTTGTATAGCGCTTTTCTACACCTTTTTTTTAAGGAGCCCAAAGCGCTTCGACAGTATTTCCACGTTTGCCCATTCACACACTGACGGCGGGAGCTGCCATGCAACGCGCTCACCAAGACCCATCTGGAGCAAGGGTGAAGTGTCTTGCCCAAGGACACAACGGACGTGACTAGGATGGTAGAAGGCGGGGATTGAACCAGTAACCCTCAGATTACTGGCACAGCCACTCTACCAACTGAAGCTAACTGTGGAGGGGGAAGGGTGGCCTGCGAGCCTGCAGCGAAGCGGGGTGTTGCCAGAACCGGCTTCAAAATGGTAAATGGGTTGTACTTATATAGCGCTTTTCTACACCTTTTTTTTTAAGGAGCCCAAAGCGCTTCGACAGTATTTCCACGTTCGCCCATTCACACACTGACGGCAGGAGCTGCCATGCAAGGCGTTCACCAGGACCCATCAGGAGCAAGGGTGAAGTGTCTTGCCCAAGGACACAACGGACGTGACTAGGATGGTAGAAGGTGGGGATTGAACCAGTAACCCTCAGATTGCTGGCACAGCCACTCTACCAACTTCACCACGCCAGTACGTACCTCGGTTTATAGGTCACGGTTTGGTTCTTTTTCGGTACAGTAAGAAAACAACATCAGGGGCAGCACGGTGGAAGAGGGGCTAGTGCGTCTGCCTCACAATACGAAGGTCCTGAGTAGTCCTTGGTTCCATCCCGGGCTCGGGATCTTTCTGCGTGGGTTCCCTTTCGGGTACTCTGGCTTCCTCCCACTTCCAAAGACATGCACCTGGGGATAGGTTGATTGGCAACACTAAATTGGCCCTAGTGTGTGAGTGTGAATGTTGTCTATCTGTGTTGGCCCTGCAATGAGGTGGCGACTTGTCCAGGGTGTACCCCGCCTTCCGCCCGATTGTAGCTGAGATAGGCTCCAGCGACCCCAAGAAAATATTTTAAAGACTCGGTCTTCACTTCTTTAAATAAATGATTTTCTTTTTTTTACTTTGCTTCTTATAACTTTCAGAAAGACAATTTGAGAGAAAAAATACAACCTTAAAAAGGATTTTAGGATTTTTAAACACATATACCTTTTTACCTTTTAAATTCCTTCCTCTTTTTTTTCCTGGCAATTTAAATCAATGTTCAAGTAAATTGGTTCCTTTTTTATTGGAAAGAATAATACATACATTTTTATTTAATTCTTCATTTTAGCTTCTGTTTTTTCCATGAAGAATATTTGTGAAATATGTCTTCAAAGTTATTATGATTAAAATTCCCCCAAAATTTTCTGGCAAATCTAAGAAATCTTTAGAACCAAATTTGAATCTTATTTCAAAGTCTTTTGAATTTCTTTTAAAATTTTTGTTCCGGAAAATCTAGAAGAAATAATGATTTGTCTTTAATTAGAAATATAGCTTGGTCCAATTTGTTGTATATTCTAACAAATTGCAGATTGGATTTTAACCTATTTAAAACATGTCATCAAAATCCGAAAATTAATCTCAATCAGGAAAAATTACTAATGATGTTCCATATATTATTTTTAAAAAACATTTTCAAAAAGATTCGAGTTAGTTAGTTTTTCTCTTCTTTTTTTCCGTTGAATTTTGAATTTTAAAGAGTCGAAATTGAAGATAAACTATGTCTCAAAATTTAATTTCATTTTTTGTGTGTTTTCTCCTCTTTTAAACCAATCAATTAAGTGTTTTTTTCATCATTTCTTCTCTACAAAAAAACCTTCCATAAAAGGAAAAAAAAATACGATGGAATGACAGACAGAAATACCCATTTTTTTATATTTTTCTATAGATTTTTTTATTAAAGGTAAATTGAGCAAATTGGCTATTTCCGGCGATTTATCTAAGTGTGTATCAAACTGGTAGCCCTTCGCATTAATCAGTACCCAAGACATAGCTCTTGCTTTCAAAAAGATTGGCGACCCCTGGCCCAGAATGTCATCTTTCCCTAAAAAAGATACGAGCTATGAGCGTAGATTTGACATGCGCGCCATCTTCCCCCATTTCCATGTGCTCACATTTGTGTTTGTATGACGTCAACATGGCTCGTTCCTCCGGTTTGCTCACATTACCATGTCTGTCTTCCAAGCAGTGCGAGAAGTCCCCTGGCACCTGACCTTTTAGGCCAGTGATATTTCCAGTAGGCGGCCTCCTCCCCCTGGTATCATGCCTCTCGCAGGTCGAGTGCAAATCTGAATGAGTAAAAAGGACCACGCTCTCTCTCTCTCTCTTTCTCTCGCTCGTCCTGTAATATTTTGGCATGAGTACACACTGTGCAGCGTCTCCCAACCTGAGAATCCCTCGGTGACCCCCTCGTCCCCCCCCCCCCCCCCAGACAAGATCAACACATGAGGAGTGGCGAAGATGTGCAGGGAGAGATGTCATTACCAAGCCGTACCCCCGGGTGTGGCAGTTCACTGGATAGGTTAACTGGTTTCGGCTGCTTTTTCGCGCCGGTTGGCATGGCGACCGTTTCCCAGGGTGTTTTTCCGTCCCCATTCTGGTATTGTCCGTGGTCTGGCTGTGATTGGCATTCGCACCGTGGTCAAAGTAAGCCCAGTGTTGATGAAGTCAGTATTCAGTCGATGATTAGCCTGCGATGCCCACTCATTGACGAGCATCACCTAGAGACGGTTATGGTATTTATTTGTTTGAAATGTATGTTCAAAATGTTGGCTCGATTTAGTACAATCTGGTCCATGTCTATTATTAGTGATTCCCAAAGCCCAAAAAAAGTCTGCGGGCTATAGAGCGTTTTCATTTCAGGCTCCAGTACTCTGGAATGCCCTCCCGGTAAAAGTTTGAGATGCCACCTCTGTAGAAGCATTTAAGTCTCACCTTAAAACTCATTTGTATACTCTAGCCTTGAAATAGACTCCCTTTTTAGACCAGTTGATCTGCCGTTTCTTGTCATTTACTCCTATGTCCCACTCTCCCTTGTGGAGGGGGTCCGGTCCGATCCGTTGGCCATGTACTGCTCGCCTGTGTATTGACTGGGGACATCTCTGTGCTGCTGATCCGCCTCCGCTTGGGATGGTTTCCTGCTGGCTCCGCTGTGAACGGGACTCTCGCTGCTGTGTTGGATCCGCTTTGGACTGGACTCTCGCGACTGTGTTTGATCCATTATGGATTGAACTCTCACAGTATCATGTTAGACCCGCTCGACATCCATTGCTTTCCTCCTCTCCAAGGTTCTCATAGTCATCATTGTCACCGATGTCCCACTGGGTGTGAGTTTTCCTTGCCCTTATGTGGGCCTACCGATGATGTCGTAGTGGTTTGTGCAGCCCTTTGAGACACTAGTGATTTAGGGCTATATAAGTAAACATTGATTGATTGATTGATGTTCTCATTCATCCAGGTCATTGTCATCTCAGGGCATTCAATCGATCGGTTGGTCTTAGAAAACATTTTGCATGTCATCCGAGTAGGCTTCATCAGTTCATGGTCATAGACTTAGATTGGTCAGATCTAGATAGTCAGGTGTAGATGTTATCTAGCCAATACCTCAGTAGGCTTCATCAGTTCATGGGCATAGACTTAGATTGGTCAGATCTAGTCTTTGATTGGTCGGATCTAGTCTTACTCTGGTCAGATGTAGATGTTATGTAGCCAATACCTCAGTAGGCTTCATCAATTCATGCTCATAGACTTAGATTGGTCAGCTCCAGTATTAGATTGGTCAGATCTAGTCTTAGATTGGTCACATCTAGTCTTAGATTGGTCAGATCTGGTCTTAGATTGGTCCGATCATGACTTATATTGGTCAGATTTAGGCTAGCGGCTCAAGCCAATACCTCAGTAGGCTTCATCAGTTAGTTCATGCTCATAGACTTAGATTGGTCGGATCTAATCTTAGATTGGTCAGATCTAGTCTAGCGGCTGGAGCCAATACCTCAGTAGGCTTCATCAGTTAGTGCTCATAGACTTAGATTGGTCAGATCTAGTCTTACTCTAGTCAGGTGTAGATGTTATCTAGCCAATACCTCAGTAGGCTTCTTCAGTTTGTGCTCATAGACTTAGATTGGTCAGATCTAGTCTTAGATTGGTCAAATCTAGTCTTACTCTGGTCAGAGGTAGATGTTATCTAGCCAATACCTCAGTAGGCTTCATCATTTCGTGCTCATAGACTTAGATTGGTCAGATCTAGACTTAGGTTGGTCAGATCTAGACTTAGATTGGCCAGATCTAGTCTTAGATTGGTCAGATCTAGTCTTACTCTGGTCAGAGGTAGATGCTATCTAGCCAATACCTCAGTAGGCTTCATCAGTTCATGCTCATAGACTTAGATTGGTCAGATCTAGTCTTAGATTGGTCAGATTCAGACTTATATTGTTCACATCTAGTCTTAGATTGGACAGATCTGGTTTTAGATTGGTCCGATCAAGACTTATATTGGTTAGACTTAATCTAGCGGCTCAAGCCAATACCTCAGTAGGCTTCATCAGTTAGTTCATGGTCATAGACTTAGATTGGTCAGATCTAGTCTTAGATTGGTCAGATCTGGTCTAGCGGCTGGAGCCAATACCTCAGTAGGCTTCATCAGTTTGTGCTCATAGACTTAGATTGGTCAGATCTAGTCTTAGATTGGTCATATCTAGTCTTAGATTGGTCAATTTTAGTCTTAGATTAGTCAGATCTGGTCTTAGATTGGTCCGATCAAGACTTATATTCCTCAGATCTAGTCTAGTGGCTCAAGCCAATACCTCAGTAGGCTTTATCAGTTAGTTCATGTTCATAGTTTTAGATTGGTCGGATCTAGTCTTAGATTGGTCAGATCTAGTCTAGCGGCTGGAGCCAATACCTCAGTAGGCTTCATCAGTTCATGCTCATAGACTTAGATTGGTCAGATCTCGTTTTGGACTTAAATTATCAAGATCTACTCCAGTGGCTGGTGCCAAACCCCCCAAAATGTATACTCCACAAACCAGAATGATTCTAACTCCTGTTGATTGTACTCAATTTAGTACAATCTGGTCCATGTCTATGGATGTTCTCATTCATCCAGGTCAATGTCATCTCAGGGCATTCAATTGATTGCAACTGGACCGTTTTGGTTTGTCTTAGAAGACGTTTCACCTGTCATTCAAGTAGGCTTCTTCAGTTCATGTTCATTGACCTATATTGGTCAGATCTAGTCTTAGATTGGTTAGATCTAGTCTTAGATTGGTCACATCTAGACTTAGATTGGTCACATCTAGTCTAAGATTGGTCACATCTAGTCTAAGATTGGTCACATCTAGACTTAGATTGGTCACACCTAATCTTAGATTGGTCACATCAAGTCTTAGATTGGTCACATCTAGTCTTAAATTGGTCAGATCTAGTCTTAGATTGGTCAGTTTTAGTCTTAGATTAGTCAAATCTAGTCTTAGATTGGTCCGATCAAGACTTTTATTGGTCAGATCTAATCTAGCGGCTCAAGCCAATACCTCAGTAGGCTTCATCAGTTATTTCATGCTCATTGACTTAGATTGGTCAGATCTCCTCTTAGACTTAGATTAGTCAGACCTAGTCTAGCGACAGGTGCCAAAAACCCCAAAATGTATACTCCACAAACCAGATTGATTCTCACTCCTGTTAATTGTACTCAATTTAGTACAATCTGGTCCACGTCTATGGATGTTCTCATTCATCCAGGTCAATGTCATCTCAGGGCCTTCAATTGATTGCAACTGGACCGTTTTGGTTTGTCTTAGAAGACGTTTCACCTGTCATCCGAGTAGGCTTTATCAATTCATGGTCATTGACCTAGATTGGTCAGATCCAGACTTAGATTGGTCAGATCTAGATTTAGATTGGTCAGATCTAGTCTTACATTGGTCAGATATAGTCTAACAGCTGGATCCAATACCTCCGTGTAGGCTTCATCAGTTCATGCTCATAGACTTAGATCCGTCAGATCTAGTCTTAGATTGGTCAGGTCTAGACTTAAATTGGTCAGATCAAGTCTTAGATTGGTCAGGTCTAGACTTAAATTGGTCAGATCAAGTCTTAGATTGGTCAGATCTCGTCTAGCGGCTGAAGCCAATACCTTAGTGTAGGCTTCATCAGTTCATTCTCATTGACTTAGATTGGTTGGATCTAGTCTTATCTTGGTCAAGTCTAGACTTAGATTGGTCAGATCTAGTCTTACATTGGTCAGATCTCGTCTAGCGGCTGGAGCCAATACCTCAGTAGGCTTCATCAGTTCATGCTCATAGACTTATATTCATCAGATCTCCTCTTAGACTGAGATTAGTCAGATCTAGTCTAGAGGCTGGTGCCAAAACCCCCAAAATGTGTACTCCAAAAAAACTCCTGTTAACTTGCAGAGTTACGATTAAGCCTACTGAGGTATTGGCAGCAGCTGCTAGACTAGATCTGACACATCTAGTCCATCGTTGTACTCCTCGTTCCAGCATACAAATAGCCAATGAAAGGTTGTACAAAGGCTCTTATGAGAGAGAAGTTGTGGGAATATCACATTTCCACAGCGATTACAACAAAACTGCACACTTCTCTTGTATTAATTTCCAATTAGTGAGTTGTTCTTGCATATCCGTACCAAACAGAGAACCTCGTAGCACAACACATCCACGCGAGGGGGCCCTCGTCTTTGATGAATGGCTCCATCTTAAGGCATTAGGCGGTCTATTTTTCATAGCAAAGGCCGCTCCGGGCCACGCCGGAGAAAGCGAGCCTCCGTCCGTGCAAGGTGCCACCGTCTGTAGAGATGGTGACTAATCCAGGCCCAGTCCGGAGGCGACAGTGCCCGCGACCAGCGCTGCCAAAAGGTCACACCTGTCAGCACTACTGTGGCATCTGCTTGGAAAGACGCAGCTGATGGTGTCTCAAACGTTTTGTTTTGGTTTTTTTTTTAGAGCTGGCGGGGGAAAACAGGTAGGACAAATAGGGATTTATGTCAGGTGACAAAAGAAATTACGGCTGAAAGCGGCACAGGGTAAGCACAATCGGTTATCATATTATGATAGTAGTTTAAAGTTGTTTTTCCTTTTACTCTTTATTTGATCTTAGGCTGATGGGCCTCACTTTAATACAATTTATTGCCTTTTATTCATCAGCATATTAAGTGGTACGCTTGCTAGAATACATTGTTTTTAGTTTTGAAAGTTGGGTTGTTTCCAACATCTTCCAATTGCAACTTTATGTAAAATCTACTATGTATTACAATACTTGCAAATGATAGACATAATTGTAAAAACAAAACTCTACTATGTATTACAATACTTGCAAATGATACACATAATTGTAAAAACAAAACTCTACTATGTATTACAATACTTGCAAATGATACACATAATTGTAAAAACAAACCTAGCAATATAGCGACACAAGACAAAACAGCTCAGTGTTAAATGTTTAAACAATTAACACACATGAAAGTACTTCAAATTGGTACTGTTTAGTACCGGTATCAGAAATCGGTGCATCAACTCAAATGTGAATGGTACGTATCCTTATATATAAGAGTACTTAATAAGTGTTGGCTACCAATACTGTACCCCTATGTCCGTATTGTTTTGTGTCTGTGGAAGATAATCCACCTGGACCATTTGAAGTGATCTCATAGATCAGTGTTTTTCAACCTTTTTCGAGCCAAGGCACGAAAATATCCGGAGACACACCACCAGCAGAAATCATTAAAAAATGAAACTCCGTTGACAGTAAAGAGTTGTCGTCCCAATTTTTGGATATGACTTTAAACCAGAACCAAGCATGCATCACTATAGCTCTTCTCTCAAAGTAGGTGTACTGTCACCACCTGTCACATCACGCCCTGACTTATTTGAACTTTTTTGCCATTTTCCTGTGTGTAGTGTTTTAGTTCTTGTCTTGTGCTTCTATTTTGGTGGCTTTTTCTCTTGTTTTGGTATTTTCCTGTAGCAGTTTCCTGTTCCCTCATCTACTTTGTGTTAGCAGTCAATAATATTTCAGTTGTCTTAACCCTTCTTTGTGGAGACATTGTTGATTGTCATGTCATGTTTGGAATGTACAATGTCTTTGCTCCACAGTAAGTCTTTGCTGTCGTCCAGCATTCTGTTTTTAAATTGTAGCCAATTCAGTTTTAGTTTTGTTCTGCATAGCCATACGTAAGCGTCAATGCCTTTTCTTAGGGGCACTCACCTTTTGTTTATTTGTGGTTTAAGCACTAGACACCTTTTTTACCTGCACACTGCCTCCCGCTGTTTTCGACATCGGCAAAGCAATTAGCTTCCGGCTGCCATCTACTGAAATTGTGGCTTTTTCTCTTTTTTTTGGTATTTTCCTGCAGCAGTTTCATGTCTTCCTTTTAGCGATATTTCCCACATCTACTTTGTTTTGGCAATCAATAATGTTTCAGTTGTTTTTATCCTTCTTTGTGGGGACATTGTTGATTGTCATGTCATGTTTGGGATGTACAATGTCTTTGCTCCGCAGTAAGTCTTTGCTGTCGTCCAGCATTCAGTTTTTTAGTGTGGCCAATTCAGTTTTAGTTTTGTTTTGCATAGCCTTTTCTAAGCATCAATGCCTTTTCTTAGGGGCACTCACCTTTTGTTTATTTTTGGTTTAAGCACTAGACACCTGTTTTTTTTTACCTACACACTGCATCCCACTGTATTCGACATCGACAAAGCAATTAGCTACCCTCCGCCACCTACTAATATGGTGGCTTTTTCTCTTTTTTTTTGGTATTTTCCTGTAGCAGTTTCATGTCTTCCTTTGACCGATATTTCCCACATCTACTTTATTTTAGCAATCAAGATTATTTCAGTTGCCTTTACCCTTCTTTGTGGAGACATTGTTGATTGACATGTCATGTTTGGATGTGCATAGTCTTTGCTCCACAGTAATTCTTTTCTGTCGTCCAGCATTCTGTTTTTTAAAGTAGCCAATTCAGTTTTAGTTGTCAGAGTTAGTTGGTGACGAACCCCAAGATTCTGAGGAGGAGGCAGGCATTTTGCAGGTAAACGTGATTTAATCTTTAAATACTAAAACAAGAACAAAAAGCAAAAGGGTACAAACAAAAAGCGCGCACGAGGCGGATAACAAACTTGGCTATGAATAAAACAAACTTGGAAGCAGGGAGCAAAAGACAGTAAACTATAAACCGCTACCAAATATAGTTTACCGCAACATTGCATTGACATAACATGACACGACACGACACGACAGGTAGAAACGACAATAATCCAGCGCAGAGTGGAGGACAAAGCAGGTCTAAAATAAGAATCGGGCTGATTGACACCAGGTGTGGCCAGGTGAAGTGAAGTGAATTATATTTATTTAGCGCTTTTCTCTAGTGACTCAAAGCACTTTACATAGTGAAACCCAATATCTAAGTTACATTTAAACCAGTGTGGGTGGCACTGGGAGCAGGTGGGTAAAGTGTCTTGCCCAAGGACACAACGGCAATGACTGGGATGGCGGAAGCGGGAATCGAACCTGCAACCCTCAAGTTGCTGGCACAGCCACTCTACCAACCGAGCTATGCCGCCCCAATCAGCCGCAGTTGAGGGGAAACAGCGGCCAGGGAGAAACACAGGAAACAGACAAAATGAGAGCGCTGACAAGGAAATACTACACACACAGAGGAAACGAAGACAAATGCAGAGGAAAAAACTAAAACATAGCCAAACTGTCAGGGACAAGTCTGACATACGTTTTGTTCTGCATAGCCTTACCTAAGTTTCAATGCCTTTTCTTAGGGGCACTCACCTTTTGTTTATTTTTCTTTTCAATCAATCAATCAATGTTTATTTATATAGCCCCAAATCACAAATGTCTCAAAGGACTGCACAAATCATTACGACTACAACATCCTCGGAAGAACCCACAAAAGGGCAAGGAAAACTCACACCCAGTGGGCAGGGAGAATTCACATTCAGTGGGACGCCAGTGACAATGCTGACTATGAGAAACCTTGGAGAGGACCTCAGATGTGGGCAACCCCCCCCCTCTAGGGGACCGAAAGCAATGGATGTCGAGCGGGTCCAACATGATACTGTGAAAGTTCAATCCATAGTGGCTCCAAGACAGCAGTGAGAGTCCCGTCCACAGGAAACCATCTCAAGCGGATCAGCAGCGTAGAGATGTCCCCAACCGATACAGGCGAGCGGTCCATCCTGGGTCCCGACGAGCGGTCCATCCTGGGTCTCGACTCTGGACAGTCAGTACTTCATCCATGGTCATCGGACCGGACCCCCTCCACAAGGGAGGGGGGGACATAGGAGAAAGAAAAGAAGCGGCAGATCAACTGGTCTAAAAAGGAGGTCTATTTAAAGGCTAGAGTATACAGATGAGTTTTAAGATGAGACTTAAATGCTTCTACTGAGGTAGCATCTCGAACTGTTACCGGGAGGGCATTCCAGAGTACTGGAGCCCGAACGGAAAACGCTCTATAGCCCGCAGACTTTTAAGCACTAGACACCTTTTTTTTTTACCTGTACACTGCCTCCCGCTGTTTCCGACATCGACAAAGCAATTAGCTACCGGCTGCCACCTACTGATATGGAAGAGTATTACACGGTTACTCTGCGGAGCTCTAGACAACACCGGCACTTAACAACAACACATCATTTTCAGACTATAATTACTGGTTTGCAAATAATATATTTAAGTCAAATAGTTGAAATTAGATAATCTCCCAGAGCACACCAGACTGTGCACCTATTTCTTCGCCTCTGACTGTGTTTGTGTGCACACCTCGTTGAACTATTCTCATTGCCATTCCTGTCCAAGCAGAGGTTTAGCTATGCAGTCACAAACACCAACACAAAGCCATTCTGCTCCTGGCAAGTCCCCCTGCCATTCTCCCAGGACTACCTCTGTCGTAAATCAAGCTTGTCCCCTTCATGCGAATCTACCCGAGGAACCTGTGCCGCAGTTGAACATCATTAATGTCTCTGCCTGTTTACCTCAGCCCGGTTTTGTCCTCAGTCACCCTGCATTTTCTCACCCCCCGCCTCTTGGTAAATTACTGCAGATATTTGGCAGTCGCTCCTCAGATTACAGAAGGGAGGAGGGCTTGCAGGTACCTCTGGTGTCATTATTTCTGTGAAGACGAGTACTCCTCAGGAGACTTTCATACTGTCATGTCTTGCGCCAGTTGTGGAGTCGGAAACATGCACTGGAAATAGAGTGGAACAGCTGTTTGGTACACGTTTGCAAGGACAGCAAATTGCTACAGTCCTTCAGCTTGTCGAGTAGGACTGGACCAACCTGACCGTCGAGTCCGTTTCCAGTAACTAGACAGCCGGCATTGTGTCACTCTCTTGTTGGTTTATAGCTCGGGAATATGTGGAATGTGAGCAAAATGCAAAGGGTACTAACCCAAGTGTTTGCATTCCATGTCAGAGCAAGAAACTAGTTGATTTAAAATACCAGGAGAGTGGAAAAAACAAGTTCCACCTATATTGAAGCTATATATATATATATATATATATATGTATGTATGTATGTTTGGGGAAAAAATCACAAAAACATGACAAATTCTTGCATCCAGCACACCTTACAACAGTGCTAATAAAAGATGCAACCTATGCTTGAAAGAAAAACTGTTTATTATACACCACCCAGACCTGTCATCCCTCAACAAGCGCAGTAAAATTGTATCAGCATGCCGTCACAGACGGAAAACACCTCCTAGGTAACACATGAGCCAATCACCCTGCCCCTACGCCTGCCTGTACCTACCCTTTCTGTAGCCCTATATAAACCATGGTATGTGAATGCTTCCATTAGAATATCCTGATGATTGAGGGAACCCCTCATGAAACAGTTTTGTAGAGATGAAGTAGTCTTGTGATTTTTTTTTTCCCACACATACATATATTGCGGCTTCACGGTGGCAGAGGGGTTAGTGTGTCAGCCTCATAATACGAAGTTCCTGCAGTCCTGGGTTCAAATCCAGGCTCGGGAACTTTCTGTGTGGAGTTTGCATGTTCTCCCCGTGAATGCGTGGGTTCCCTCCGGGTACTCCGGCTTCCTCCCACTTCCAAAGGCATGCACCTGGGGATAGGTTGATTGGCAACACTAAAATTGGCCCTAGTGTGTGAATGTGAGTGTGAATGTTGTCTGTCTATCTGTGTTGGCCCTGCGATGAGGTGGCGACTTGTCCAGGGTGTACCCCGCCTTCCGCCCGATTGTAGCTGAGATAGGCGCCAGCGCCCCCCGCGACCCCAAAAGGGAATAAGCGATAGAAAATGGATGGATACATATATTGCGCTCTACCACGGTATCGAGCACTATTCTCTGGATGATCTAATTAAGATATATATATATATATATATATATATATATATATATATATATATATATATATATATATATATATATATATATATATAGGATTCATGACACCAAAAGACTTCCACAGTTTGCCAATAAATAGTATGGAGATTCTCGAGCCATTTTGAGAGATAATGAGGAAGCCAGTCGTGTGATGTAGAGGAGTAACCATGGATCCCTTCCCCATCAACAACATTGCTAATCAAGCTGACTTAGTGAGAGCAAACAACGGTTGCTTTGAGAGAAATAGGATAGAATAGGTCTTTATTGTCATTGCGCAAGTACAACGGAACTTTGTTTTCAGCACAAACCCGTTCAAGATTGGACAAACAGTATACAGGGTTACAGAACAGGAACGCTGATGGGTCGCCACAAGGTGCCCCGTAAAATGGGGAAAAAGGTAAAACGTTGGGGAAGGATGAGTTGGAAAAAATACAATCTAGACTGGGCTCCTAAGGAGGCCCAGTCTGGAGTGGGAAAAACAAAAAAAACATAGCAAAATAATAAATACAGTTTTGGTCAATTGACTTAGTTGTGATTTCTCTCTCTGCATGAACATTTAAAATGAGCATGTAATAATACAGTATAAACAAGAATGTTTTAATGTAGACACATAGAATCATCATACTGCTGTGATTATATGCATCAAGTGTTCATTCAAGGCTAAGGCAAAATATCGAGATATAGATCGTGTATCGTGATATGGCCTGAAAAAATATTGAGATATTTATAAAAGCCCAGATCGCCCAGCCCTATTTTGAGTCTTGATTTGAAGAGCGATATTGATTCCGGTGAGTTACAAAGGTCCGGTGGTAATGAGTTCCAAAGATGCAACCATGTTGGATAGTTTAAAGGGGAACATTATCAGCAGACCTATGTAAGCGTCAATATATACCTTGATGTTGCAGAAAAAAAGACCATCTATTTTTTTAACCGATTTCCGAACTCTAAATGGGTGAATTTTGGCGATTCAAACGCCTTTCTGCTTATCGCTCTCTCAGCGACCACGTCAGAACGTGACGTCACATGGGTCGTCAACGCCATGTTTCCCTACCACTGAGTCAAATCAGCTCTGTTATTTTCCATTTTTTCGACTGTTTTCCGCTACCTTGGAGACATCATGCCTCGTCGGTGTGTTGTCGGAGGGTGTAACAACACCATCAGGGACGGATTCAAGTTGATTTAAGTAGAATGTGCATCGATTAGCACGGCATGCTAATCGATGCTAACATGCTATTTAGGCTAGCTGTGTGCATTATGCCTCACTTGTAGCTATATTTACATCCAGCCTTTCCCTCCATCCACATTTAATGCCAAACAAACACATACCAATCGACAGATTTAAGTTGCTCCAGTGTCAAGAGATGCAAAAGTCCCTTGTTTGGTTTTTACCGGCGATGCTACGACATAGATGGCAAGAATGTCTGGATATCCTTCGACACTCAAAGCAGATGCATTCCCAACGATAAAGTCAACGAAATCACAGAGGTGAGTGTTGTTGTTATTGACTTATTGATCCAGTGTCAATGCCAAAGTCCTGATCGGTTGGTCTGCACATTTTACGGGCGATGCTAAAGCAGAATAACGTTAGCATGGCCGAATAGCATCAATAGCTTCAGTTTCTTCTTCAATTTCGATTTCGCTATCTGCCTCTATACTCCAACCATCTGTTTCAATACATGCTTAATCTGTTAAATCGCTTAAGCCGCTGAAATCCGAGTCTGAATCCGAGCTAATGTCGCAATATCTTGCTGTGCTATCCACCTGGATAGCATGTATATCACTGGATGACGTCACAGGAAAATGGACGGTGGCTTGCAAATAGCGAAAATCAAGCACTTTAAAGCTTTTTTTGGGGATATTCCGGGAGATGTAAAATTTTGAAAAAAACTTCGAAAAATAAAATAAGCCACTGGGAACTGATTTTTATTGGTTTCAACCCTTCTGAAATTGTGATAATGTTCCCCTTTAAAGGCCTCCTGAAACCCACTACTACCGACCACGCAGTCTGATAGTTTATATATCAATGATGAAATTTTAACATTGCAACACATGCTAATTCGGCTTTTTTTAATTTATTAAATTGCAATTTTAAATTTCCCGCGAGTTTCTTGTTGAAAACGTCGCGGAATGACGACGCGTACGCGTGACGTCACGGACTATTAGGAAATATTAGCGCTGCACCACTAGCGGCTAAAAGTCGTCTGCTTTCATCGCATAATTACACAGTATTTTGGACATCTGTGTTGCTGAATCTTTTGCAATTTGTTCATTTAATAACGGAGACGTCAAAGAAGAATGCTGTTGGTGGAAAGCGGTGGATTGCAGCTGTCTTCAGCACCGAGACACAGCCAGTGTTTCTTTGTTTGTTCTGAAGCAGGGCGGTCAAGCGAACATGTTTTCTCTACGTCAACCAGCATGTTTTAGGATGGGGAAATTGTGATACATATCTTACCGGAGACATCAGTGGATTATTCGTCGTCCTGCAGCAGCTGTCAAAAAAGGCAACTGTGAGCTTGGCTCCTCGGCTTCTCTCTGAGACACTGCGTGTTCACCGCAGCCACCCGACCTCGAGGTATGGCTTTACAATCTTTAAAATCTCACTAAAAAACTATTAAAACAATAAGTAGATAAGGGATCTTCCAGAATTATCCTAGTAAATGTGTCTAATTACATCTGAAACGCTCACACTGTCCTTCACTATCAATATCCTAATTCACAAATCTTTCATCCTCGCTCAAATTAATGGGGATATTGTCGCTTTTTCGTTCCGAATCGCTCTAGCTGCTGGTGGCCATGATTATAAACAATGTTCAGATGTGAGGAGCTCTACAACCCGTGAAGTCACGCGCACATCGTCTGCTACTTCCGGTACAGGCAAGGCTTTTTTATCAGCGACCAAAAGTTGCGAACTTTCGTGGATGTTCTCTACTAAATCCTTTCAGCACAAATATGGCAATATTGCGGAATGTTCAAGTATGACACATAGAATGGACCTGCTATCCCCGTTTAAATAAGAACATCTCATTTCACTAGGCCTTTAAATAATTTTATTTTTGTCTAAAAAAAGAGAAGGATTTCTATATTTTTGCCATCAAGACCATTTTAGCATGTCGTTGGAGCTAAGACTGTTTTGCATGTGAGAAATGTCCGCGGTTGTTGTACCAGAGGTCACATCAGTGCATGCTTTTTTTTTTTTTTTTGTGTCACCTATTGCAGTTTTCCCGTAACTTATTGCCACTCTCCGAGGAAGTTTTGTAGGTTTGTTTTGTTTTTTTACAGCCACGGGGCTCGGTAGTGCGTCGGCGAAAACTGCTACTTTGCCCTAAAAAACAACAACGTTTTTGTTGTCAAGGAAATGCAATTCCTTTTTCCTTTTTTTGTAGGTTGTTTAGCTTGATTGTTTTTGTATTTTGTCCCTGGATCTTTGGCCCTGCTTTATGGTCGGACGACGCGGGGATTTGTTGTGGTTTCGTGGAGGTCTGTGAAGGACGAGGCAGCATACATCAGCTTGTATATAAGCCGGTGCTCGCTCATTAAACCGTTGTTTGAGCCTTTCCCCGTTTCATCGCCCTTTTCCTCGCCGTGTGTAGTCGTAGCTCATGGCTTCTCATACTCCGGGGTTCCCGGAGCTGGAGGCGAGCGTACCGAGTTCATTAAGACTGCCACGTTGCAATCAATGCAGCTGAGACCAAAGTGAAAAACCTAAATGAGATCCTGTGTGACTTAACCTGCTTAGCAGCTCACTTATCAGCCCCTCCGCCTTCCCCCCGCCCCGTCGCCACACCGGAACGATCTGAGAGACGTTTCAAGTTGTTGCATTGAGCGCAACAATCTTGTTTTTTCAGGAACTTTCACAACACGCTTTAAGTCGTATAATAGCGCCTCCTATATATTGAGCAATTTAATTGATTTTTAAATGCACCAAAAAAAAAAATTGATACTGTTGATGTGCGTCGATGCCCAGTAGTGCGTTAATGTGTTCCTGTATAGTATTTCTCCAGCGATGGTCATGTGGTGACATCAATAATGGTACAAACCCCGTTTCCATTTGAGTTGGGAAATTGTGTTAGAGGTAAATAAAAACAGAATACAATGATTTGCAAATCCTTTTCAACCCAATTGAATGCACTACAAAGACAAGATATTTGATGTTCAAACTCATAAACTTTATTCTTTTTTGCAAATAATTAACTTAGAATTTCATGGCTGCAACACCTGCCAAAGTAGTTGGGAAAGGGCATGTTCACCACTGTTACATCACCTTTTCTTTTAACAACACTAAATAAACGTTTGGGAACTGAGGAAACTAATTGTTGAAACTTTTAAAAATGGAATTCTTTCCCATTCTTGTTTTATGTAGAGCTTCAGTCGTTCAACAGTCCGGGTTCTCCGCTGTCGTATTTTACGTTTCAAAATGCGCCACACATTTTCGATGGGAGATAGGTCTGGACTGCAGGCGGGCCAGGAAAGTACCCGCACTCTTTTTTAACAAAGCCACGCTGTTGTAACACGTGCTGAATGTGGCTTGGCATTGTCTTGCTGAAATAAGCAGGGGCGTCCATGAAAAAGATGGCGCTTACATGGCAGCATATGTTCTTCCAAAACCTGTATGTACCTTTCAGCATTGATGGTGCCTTCATTGATGTGTAAGTTACCCATGTCTTGGGTACTAATGCACCCCCATACCATCACATATGCTGCTTTTTGGACTTTGCGTCGATAACATTCTGGATGGTTCGCTTCCCCTTTGGTCCAGATGACAGGATGTCAAATATTTCCAAAAACAATTTGAAATGTGGACTCGTCAGACCACATAACACTTTTCCACTTTGCATCAGTCCATTTTTGATGATCTCGGGCCTGGATGTTGTTGATAAATGGCTTTCGCTTTGCATAGTAGAGCTTTAACTTGCACTTACAGATGTGGTGACATACTGTATTTAGTGACAGTAGTTTTCTGAAGTGTTCCTGAGCCCATGTGGTGATATCCTTTAGATATTGATGTCGGATTTTTATACTGTGCCGTCTGAGGGATCGAAGGTCTCGGTCATTCAATGTTGGTTTCCGACCATGCCGCTTACGTGGAGTGATTTCTCCAGATTCTCTGAACATGTTGATGATATTATGGACCGTAGATGTTGAAATCCCTAAATTTCTTGCAATTGCACTTTGGGAAACGTTGTTCTTAAACTGTTTGACTATTTGCTCACGCAGTTGTGGACAAAGGGGTGCACCTCGCCCCAACCTTTCTTGTGAAAGACTGAGCATTTGTTTGGGAAGCTGTTTTTATACCCAATCATGGCACCCACCTGTTCCCAATTAGCCTGCACACCTGTGGGATGTTCCAAATAAGTGTTTGATGAGCATTCCTCAACTTTATCAGTATTTATTGCCACATTTCCCAACTTTTTTGTCACCTGTTGCCGGAATCAAATTCTAAAGTTAATGATTAGTTGCACATTTTTTTTTTTTTTATCAGTTTAAACATCAAATATGTTGTCTTTGTGAATTATATTTATATTTATGTGAATTATATTTATATAGCGCTTTTCTCTAGTGACTCAAAGCGCTTTACATAGTGAAACCCAATATCTAAGTTACATTTAAACCAGTGTGGGTGGCACTGGGAGCAGGTGGGTAAAGTGTCTTGCCCAAGGACACAACGGCAGTGACTAGGATGGCGGAAGCGGGAATCGAACCTGCAACCCTCAAGTTGCTGGCACGGCCACTCTACCAACCGAGCTATACCGCTATTCAGCATATTCAACTGAATATGGGTTGAAAAGGATTTGCAAATCATTGTATTCCGTTTATATTTACATCTAACACAATTTCTCAACTCATATGGAAAAAGGGTTTGTACACAAACTATTTATGGCAATTCATACTTTAGCGATTCGCTAATGTTGATGTTTTATGTCCGTGTGGTTTGGATTTGATGTCAGTTTTCCCCATGTATACAAACACACCCTTCGTGCCTGAACTTTGATTGGCAGAGAACGAGGAAATGTTGTGAGTCTGGCAGGGAGGCAATGACTCAATTAGACAAAAGTATTTTCATGGGAGGTAAAACCTATTGGAATTGTGTTGTTTGTTATGATAAGATTGGCAATACAAGTTAAAAATAGCGTCCGGCTTTGTGTGATTTCTTCTGGGGGCTACAGTATTTTATATTACTTTAATTCGTTTTCAAGTTAAAACGAAGAAAAACCTGTGTTTTTAAGGTGTGAAAGTAATAAAAATGCCGTTGTGGAGTAATGGTGATGATTTTAAGGTAACGGCACGGTAAGCAATGAATCAAAGCCATCAAAGATACGTCAAAATACAGTCGTGGTCAAAAGTTACACATGTAAAGAACATAATGAGTTTCCAATACTTTCTACAATTCTTATTTTTGGGGGATTGGAGCGAATACTTGTTGGTCACCAAAAAAAATCTTGACGTCTGGTTCTTTTATGAATTTATTTTGAAAATGTGAGCAAATCTGCTGGGTCAAAAGTTTACGTACAGCAATGTTAATATTTGCTTACATGTCCCTTGGCAAGTTTCATTGCAATAAGACGCTTTTGGTAGCCATCCACAAGCTTGCGGTAGAATTTTTGACCACTCCTCTTGACAAAATTGGTGCAAAATATGGGTGAGTCAAAGGTATGGCTGTAGAAAAAAAAAATTATTCCATAACTCTCTTTTTATGGTTAACTTCCAGATTCTCAGCCCGGCATGTCATGTTGTGTACTTCTCCTTGTCGGGTTTTCCATGTTGAAATGTTTTCATTTTGTCACACCGCTAAAAAAAAACAGACCCTCCGCCCCCACCCTGCAGAAGTTGTGCACTCAATGTTATTTACACAACTTTTTTTTCCCTGTCCTCACTGACACTGAGATAGAATAGAGCCTTGTGTCTTTATAGGGGCACCATTGAATTCAAGTACTTTGCTCCAAACCCCCCCCCCCCCCCCCCCCCTCCCCCCACAAAATTTCCTTTACATCCGCCCATAAAAGGCTGACACAGTGTCTACCTAAACCATTTTTTTTTTTACATTTTCTAAGACCATCTTTAGTAAAGAGGTCCGAAAATGGCGTTTTGCCGATATTCCGATATTGTCCAACTCTTAATCACCGATACCGAAGGACAATATGACAATATCATGTTAAAAAAACGCACACACAAAAATAAAAAACAATGAACTTAGTCAAAGTGACGACATATCTATGAATTATAAGAATTAAAAAAATAAAATAGGTTGCTTTCTAAAGATGTAAAAAGTTGGACATTCCATAGTATTTATGGGTCGTCTGTTCCAAAAAAATGCATTCAAATATTAGTTGGGGTTTATATTCTGTCATGATCCGTTGCCCGGATCATATCTTATTCTGGTTTTGGTTCTGTCTTTGTATCGTATTCTGTTGGTGTTTGACTTCCTTAGTTCCTGGTGGCACTTCCTGTTTGTTCTGTGGCCATAGTCAAATATTAGTTGGGGTTTATATTTTGTCATGATCCGTTGCCCGGATCATAACTTATTCTGGTTTTGGATCTGTCTTTGTATCGTATTCTGTTGGTTTTTGACTTCCTTAGTTCCTGGTGGCACTTCCTGTTTGTTCTGTTGCTATAGTCATGCATTAGTGTCACCTGCCTCTTGTTTTTGACTCACATCTGTTTGTGATCACTGATTACTTCCTTATTTAAGCCTGTCTTCTCCCTTTGTGCGTCCTTGGTCTTTAGTTTGCGGTAAGCAACCATCACGTTTGTTTCTTGTTCCAGTCCGTGTGCTAAGAGTTACCTTAGCTTCCCGTGCGCTCGGCACGTTGCCCTTTTTGCTTCCTGACTCGGGGCTAAGTTTTAGCATTAGCTTCCCGTGCGTTCGGCACGAGTTTCTTTTGTGGATTTTTCGTCCGTTTTGTACCAGTGTTATTATTTTTTTTATATCAAATCAAGCCCTTGCCTGTAAGTCCTGTCCGACTGGTCCTTAGCATCTTGGGGTTGAACAAAACGCGCCTCACAATGTGTTTCCAACGTGACAATATTCAGTTCAATTTAGTTTTTATAATTAGAGATGTCCGATAATGACTTTTTTGCAGATATTCCGATATTGTCCAACTCTTAATTACCGATACCGATATCAACCGATACAGATATATGCAGTCGTGGAATTAACACACTATTATGCCTGATTTTGTTGTGATGCCCCGCTGGATGCATTAAACAATGTAACAAGGTTTTCCAAAATAAATCAACTCAAGTTATGGAAAAAAATGCCAACATGACACTGCTATATTTACTATTGAAGTCACAAAGTGCAATTTTTTTTTATCATGCCTCAAAACAGCAGCTTGTAATTTGGGACATGCTCTCCCTGAGAGGGGCGTCTCGGGGTTAGCGGGGGGGTGTATATTCTAGTGTCCCGTAAGAATTAGTGCTGCAAGGGGTTCTGGGTATTTGTCCTGTTGTGTTTATGTTGTGTTACGTTGCGGATGTTCTCCCGAAATGTGTTTGTCATTCTCGTTTGGTGTTGGTTCAGCGTGTGGCGCATATTTGCGACAGTCTTAAGGTTGTTTATACGTCCACCCTCAGTGTAACCTGTATGGCTGTTGACCAAGTATGCGTGGCATTCACTTGTGTGTGAAATGCCGTAGATATCATGTGACTTGGCCTGCACGTACCTCTGTACTCCTCCCTACGTCCGTGTACCACTCCGTACAGGGCGACCGGTGCAATGTACGTCGAGTGGGTCCAGCATAATATTGTGAGAGCCCAGTCCATAGTGGGGGCAAAAGGGGAAACGGCAGATCAACTGGTCTAAAAGGAGGGTCTATTTAAAGGTTAGAGCAGTGGCCCCCAACTTTTTTGTATCCGTGGACCGGTCAACGCTTAATAATTTTTCCCGCGGGGGGGTCCTTTTTTTTTTTGTTTTGTTTTTCTTTGTCATGAAAAAGGGACGTTTTTGTGGTTGGTGCACTAATTGTAAGCGTATATTGTGTTGTTTATGTTGATTTAATAATTTTTTATTTTATTTATTTATTTTTTTTAATAAAAATGAATACAAAATTCTTCTGCAGCCCGGTACCAATCAGGTTGGGGACCACTGGGTTAGAGTATACAAATGTGTTTTAAGATGGGACTTAAAATGCTTCTAAAACCTGTGAAAGCTCTGTGTATTATATATATATATATATATATATATATATATATATATATATATATATATATATATATATATATATATATTCCTTGCAAAGTGCCAAAGCATGTTTGCAACTTACAAGCCACCAAATGTTATGAGGCGCAGATCTTGCATCAGATTCCATATTAAAATCACATTTGGTGGTAAAAAATAAATAAATAAATAAAACAACAACGCCACAGAATGAGATGAATCTAATCTTATGATATTATTTCTGTCAAAAGCCTGACATGGCCCCTACCCATAATTCAACAGTTGTCTCATTAATTCCCTTCAGTCAACATTCCCTGCAGTCCGCAGCCTGCGCGGGCTGTCAAATGCGGGCGGCCATATCTGGCAATTTACACAGAATGCAATCATCTTTTTGATGCGCTTTCAGGACACGTCGTGTTCTTCCGACTCAATGCCGCGTAGGAACTGTAGCGACGTTAGGGTGTAAAGGCATCAGTGCCACACAAGCTCAGGTAATTTAGGTTTGCAACGAACTTGAGGCAACATGATTTACTCATGATTCAGTTGGAGATGTAAATGTCCCGTTCAGAACTACAAACCCTGTTTCCATATGAGTTGGGAAATTGTGTTAGATGTAAATATAAACGGAATACAATGATTTGCAAATCATTTTCAACCCATATTCAGTTGAATATGCTACAAAGACAACATATTTGATGTTTTTTTTGCAAATAATCATTAACTTTAGAATTTAATGCCAGCAACACGTGACAAAGAAGTTGGGAAAGGTGCCAATAAATACTGATAAAGTTGAGGAATGCTCATCAAACACTTATTTGGAACATCCCACAGATGTGCAGGCTAATTGGGAACAGGTGGGTGCCATGATTGGGTATACAAACACAAGAAAGGATGGGGCGAGGCACACCCCTTTGTCCACAACCGCGTGAGCAAATAGTCAAACAGTTTAAGAACAACGTTTCTCAAAGTGCAATTGCAAGAAATTTAGGGATTTCAACATCTATGGTCCATAATATCATCAAAAGCTTCAGAGAATCTGGAGAAACACTCCACGTAAGCAGCATGGCCGGAAACCAACATTGAATGACCGTGACCTTCGATCCCTCAGACGGCACTGTATCAAAACCGACATCAATCTCTAAAGGATATCACCACATGGGCTCAGGAACATTTCAGAAAACCACTGTCACTAAATACAGTTTGTCGCTACATCTGTAAGTGCAAGTTAAAGCTCTACTATGCAAATCGAAAGCTATTTATCAACAACATCCAGAAATGCCGCCGGCTTCTCTGGGCCCGAGATCATCTAAAATGGACTGATGCAAAGTGGAAAAGTGTTCTGTGGTCTGACGAGTCCACATTTCAAATTGTTTTTGGAAATATTCGACATCGTGTAATCTGGACCAAAGTGGAAGCGAACCATCTAGACTGTTATCGACGCAAAGTTGAAAAGCCAGCATCTGTGATGGTATGGGGGTGCATTACTGCCCAAGGCATGGGTAACTTTCACATCTGTGAAGGCACCATTAATGCTGAAAGGTACATACAGGTTTTGGAACAACATATGCTGCCATCTAAGCGCCGTCTTTTTCATGGACGCCTCTGCTTATTTCAGCAAGACAAAGCTAAGCCACATTCATCACGTGTTACAACAGCGTGGCATCGTAAAAAAAGAGTGTGGGTACTTTCCTGGCCCGCCTGCAGTCCAGACCTGTCTCCCAGGGAAAATGTGTGGCACATTATGAAGCGTAAAATACGACAGTGGAGACCCTGGACTGTTGAACGACTGAAGAAGAACAAGAATGGGAAATAAATCCACTTTCAAAGCTTCGACAATTAGTTTCCTCAGTTCCCAAACTTTTATTGAGTGTTGTTAAAAGAAAAGGTGATGTAACACAGTGGTGAACATGCCCTTTCCCAACTACTTTGTCACGTTTTGCTGGCAT
>NC_084639.1:7480025-7627525 GCF_033978795.1 Nerophis ophidion | reverse complement strand
CATTAAATTATAACCCCCGACTTTGACGAGTGGACTACTACAGTATCTAATTTAACCATGAAAAGATGTTTATTGGGATAATGTAAACGTCTGTTCAGTATTTTAACACAAAAGTGTTTTTTTGTGAGGCATTAAAAGCCCCAAAATGCAACGGGTCCATCAGACCCACAAACGTTGGCTGAGTAACAACAATATGAACATTACACAGATAATTTCTCTGCCAGTTTCTGCACCCCACAGGGATTCTCCTTTTGTGTTTCTGCACCTGCGGTTCCCACACAAAGTTGCAACATTGTTTGTCAACACTGTCTGCTCTCATTTTCTCGCACAATTGACCCTCTGATGCTCTGTGTACCTACACTCTGTCCTCCCCATGTCTAGGCCTGCTGTGTGTGTGTGTGTGTGTGTGTGTGTGTGTGTGTTTTTCACATAACTTCAATTTCCACACTTATATTAGCCCTGGACATCTTATATGTAATATAAATGTGTAGGGGGTGTATGGTCATTAAATATGTATTCAGGTATATGTTCTTCACAAAAAAATTAGCCAAAGTCAGTGAGTCTCTGTATCATTTTTCTTTGAAAAAATAATGAAAACGGGTCCCACGGACCCAAACACCCACACAAGGGTTAAGAGACAAACACACCATCCGCAGCTTCTTTATATTTTCATGGATAAATGTCGACCATCGGTTTCGATATTATTTCAGCGTCCTTGGCGGCGTCATCAACTCATTCTGCTTCGGTAAGAGGCACGTTCAAAATGCTTACCCACGTTGTCTATACGCCAGGTCTTGTTTTTGATGTTGTCTTTCTTTAATTAAATTTTCGAGTTATTAACTATCGCTGACAAGTAAGATACTGGATGTTTTGTTCGGCTCTTACGGGGTTCACTGTATCGTTCGCTATGCCAGGTAGCGCAAAAAAAAATCCCAACTTGAAGCACAACAATTCGCAGAGAGACAACTCGTATCTGGAAACCATCGTAAGTCGAGGTAACACAATACCTCACTGTAGGCGTTAACACACTTTTTGTGTCTTTTTACGCATTGAAATCGGAAAGGACACACTTTTACGTAAGTCTGACTTATTTTGCTGTTTTCCTGTGTGTAGTGTTTTGATTCTTGTCTAGCGCTCCAATTTTGGTGGCTTTTTCTTTTTTTTTTTTGGTATTTTCCCGTAGCATTTTCATGTCTTCCTTTGAGCGATGTTTCCCGCTTTTACTTTGTTTTAGCAATCAAGACTATTTCAGTTGTTTTTAACCGTCTTTGTGGGGACATTGTTGATTTTCATGTTGTCAGGTTCAAACACTGATTACATCTATTAATCAGACAAGAAGCAAGGAATCAAGCAGAGACAGAGTTCAATTTAGTTAGTGAGGAGAATTCTGGCGCTGAACACTTAGTCACAGTCTCGCCCTACGTGCTAAGGTTCAGCTCCCGCGTCCCTCTTTTTATTCAGAGTTCCATAGTCAACATCACTGAGGATGCCTCTAAAAGGAGTGGTCACATGTATTCTGCAAAGCAGGTCCAGGACGCACAGTACGTGACGGAATGGGCTGGGGGCCTTGTGATTTCGCCTTGTCCCCGCTTTGTCTGCGTGCTGTCATATTATCTTCGTTGAGGTCCTTGAAGTCTCTGTCTCGTCTGTGTGCTGTCATCTTATCCTCGTTGAGGTCCTTGGTTGTTCGCGGGCTAAAACAAAGATAACATCTGTGGCCCTCAGACAAAAAGTTTTGTCCTTGTATCGATTAGAAAAAGTCTAACTTGAGCTAATAACTAAAGCAACATACTTTAAGCATATTAAAGTTAGTGTGATATATATATATATACATAATTATTCTAACACATGTCATGTTCGGATGTACTTTATGGACGCCGTCTTTGCTCCACAGTAAGTCTTTGCTGTCGTCCAGCATTCTGCTTCTGTGTACTTTGTAGCCAGTTCAGTTGTAGTTCCGTTCTGCAAAGCCTTCCATAAGCTTCAATGCCTTTTCTTAGGGGCACTCACTTTTTGTTTATTTTTTGGTTTAGGCATTAGACACCTTTTTTACCTGCACGCTGCCTTCCGCTGTTTCTGACATCTACAAACCTACTGCCGCCTACTGATGTTGCATGGATTAGAAAAAGTCTAACTTGAACACAATAGCTAATAAGTAAAGCAACAGACTTTAAGCATATTAAAGTTAGTGTGATATATATATATATAATTATTCTAACACACGTCATCTTCGGATGTACTTTGTGGACGCCGTCTTTGCTCCACAGTAAGTCTTTGCTGTCGTCCAGCATTCTGCTTCTGTGTACTTTGTAGCCAGTTCAGTTATAGTTCCGTTCTGCAAAGCCTTCCATAAGCTTCAATGCCTTTTCTTAGGGGGCCACTCACTTTTTGTTTATTTTTTGGTTTAGGCATTAGACACCTTTTTTACCTGCACGCTGCCTTCCGCTGTTTCTGACATCTACAAACCTACTGCCACCTACTGATATGGAAGAGTACCGTATTTCCTTGAGTTGCCGCAGGGGATAAAGTATGCGCCTGCCTTCAATTACTGCCGGGTCAAACTCGTTTCGCGAAATAATTAGCGCATGCTTAGTATTACCGCCCGGTCAAACTCGTGACGTCACAAGTGACACTTCCCCTGTCATCATTTTCAAAATGGAGGAGGCTGATTTCAATACCGATAATTTGAAATCGCATATAGGGAAGAAGATAAAGAGCTTTTCAGTGGGTTTTAAGGTCCAAGCTTACATCACACTCAAATTTTTACTGCGTGCCTTTGGTAAGTGCCGAAGTGAGAAGAGGTTTTAAAATAATTCGCGCATGCTTACTTTTACCGCATGCCTTTGGTAAGCGCAGGAGTGAGAAGAGGTTTTAAATTAATTAGTGCCCTGGCGGCAATTTAAGGAAATACGGTATTACACGGTTACTCTGCCGACACAATTGCAGACTTTAATTACTTTAATTGCAAAAAAAAAAAAAAACATTTTTAACCCAAATAGGTGAAACTAGATCATCTCTTACGGCTCAGTGGTTGAAAAACACTGCCCTACTGGACACCGGCCTGAGTAATGGAGAAAATCAATGTTGGCGGTCGGCTAATTGCATCTGCGTTATCGCGAGCGGCGTCGCCACCGTGATCTCGAGCCCTGAGTAAATGTTCCCAGCACACACGAAGCGAGTAGCGAACGTAGTAAAGATACTCACCCGGACGGGGCGAGAAACTGACAGGCCAATATACGAGTGTGCTGGGGAGGAAAAAAAAACAGGAATGATGGCTGAGAGGTGGGGAAGGCAGAACGAGGCGGTCTGCTGGGAAATCCCGCCCTCCTGAGCTCGGATCGGAGCCCCCCGGTCCTCTCTGTGGCGAGATGAAATGTCTTATCTGCCGGCCGCAGGACTCCGTCCTTGAAGTACTCGTTGCCAGCATCTCAACTGATCCATGTTCCCGGTGACCTTTTGCTGCACCGTCGCAAAACCCAGGGCCAGCTCGAGATTGTGCTAAAAGCGCTTAAAGATTGCTTGTTTACTTCCCCTTGCACGCGTGTGTTCAATCCACATTTTGATTGATGTTGTAGTCACGATTAATTACACGATTATTTGTTCATTTGGAAACATGAGTACCGTATTTTTCCGACTATAAGGCATACTTGCCAACCTTGAGACCTCCGGATTCGGGAGATGAAGGGGTGTGCGGGATTGAGGTGGGTAGGGTTTAGGGCAGGGGTGTCAAACTCAAATACAGAGTGGGCCAAAATTGAAAACTGAACAAAGCCGCGGGCCAAAGTTGAACAAATGAACCTTTTAATAGGGACCCAAACAAGTTTTGCATTGAACATTGAACAAGAAGACTTATATACTATCCATCCATCCATCCGCTTGAGATGGTTTCCTGTGGACGGGACTCTCACTGCTGTCTTGGAGCCACTATGGATTGAACTTTCACAGTATCACGTTAGACCCGCTCGACATCCATTGCTTTCGGTCCCCTAGAGGGGGGGGGGGGTTGCCCACATCTGAGGTCCTCTCCAAGGTTTCTCATAGTCAGCATTGTCACTGGCGTCCCACTGGATGTGAATTCTCCCTGCCCACTGGGTGTGAGTTTTCCTTGCCCTTTTGTGGGTTCTTCCGAGGATGTTGTAGTCGTAATGATTTGTGCAGTCCTTTGAGACATTTGTGATTTGGGGCTATATAAATAAACATTGATTGATTGATTGATTGATTTTCTACCGCTTATTCCCTTTTGGGGTCTCGGGGGGCGCTGGCGCCTATCTCAGCTACAATCGGGCGGAAGGCGGGGTACACCCTGGACAAGTCGCCACCTCATACTACATAGTGACATGCAAAATCGAGTTTCAAATAATAATAATAATAATTAAAAAATATCAATGGCATATCAAATACAATTTAAATACAAATTTAATACCTCTTTTCTATTTGCAGCCTTCCGAGGTAAATATCAAAATATATTGTAGCGTCCCGAAAGTTCGTGCTGCAAGGGGTTCTGGGTATTTGTTCTGTTGTGTTTATGTGATGTTACAGTGCAGATGTTCTCCCGAAATGTGTTTGTCATTCTTGTTTGGTGTGAGTTCACAGCGTGGCGCATATTTGTAACAGTGTTAAAGTTGTTTAAACGGCCACCCTCAGTGTGACCTGTATGGCTGTCGACCAAGTATGCCTTGCATTCACTTATGTGTGTGTAATGGCCGCATGTATTATGCGAGTGGGCCTGCACGCGTTTGTAGTGAGGAAATGCGGACGTGACGACAGGTTGTAGAGAATGCTAAAGGCAGTGCCTTTAAGGCACGCCCTCAATATTGTTGGCTGGGTGAAAATCGGGAGAATGCTTGCTTGCCCCGGGTGATTTTCGGGAGGGGCACTGAACTTTGGGAGGATTTGCAAGTGTGCGAAAGTGCAGTGTAATAGCCAGGAGACGGATTCTAGGTGCCCATGATGGAGGGGGGCCCAGAGAGGCCCCTAATGATGACGAAATTATATGAAATTATGTGTTGGGGGCCCTGTAAAGAATATTTTCTTGGGGCCCAAAATTCCTAGCGGAGCCCCTGGTTACAGCGGCACCGCTGCTGTGTAATAACGGCGGGCCATATGTAATTAAATTACATGGCGGGCCAAATTTGGCCTTCGGGCCAGAGTTTGACACCCATGGTTTAGGGGTAGCTGTGCTTGCTGGTTACTAATAAAACAACAACACTTACCTTTTGGTCAGGTATGTTTCTCTTCTAGCGTCCCAGAAGAGTTGGTATTGCAAGGGGTTCTGGGTGTTTGTTCTGTTGTGTTACGGTGCGGATGTTCTCCCGAAATGTGTTTAGTCATTCTTGTTCGGTGTGGGTTCACAGTGTGGCGCATATTTGTAACAGTGTTAAAGGCCTACTGAAACCCACTACTACCGACCACGCAGTCTGATAGTTTATATATCAATGATGAAATATTAACATTGCAGCACATGTTTAGTTTACTAAATTACAATTTTAAATTCCCCGCGGAGTTTCTTGTTGAAAATGTCGCGGAATGATGACGCGTCTTTGTGACGTCTCGGGTTGTAGCGGACATATTAGCCCAGCATTCATTGCATAATTACACAGTAATTTGGACATCTGTGTTGCTGAATCTTTTGCAATTTTTTTCAATTAATTATGGAGATGTCAAATAAGAATGCCGTTGGTGGAAAGTGATGGATTGCAGTTGCTTTTAGCAACCAAGACACAGCCGGTGTTTCTTTGTTTGTTGTGAAGCTTTAACACAGAGAAGTCAATCAAACATGTTTCTCTACGTCAACCAGCAAGTTTTTGGATGGGAAAATTGTGATTTTAAGTCTGCTCTTACCGGAGACATCGTAAGTTATGCGTCATCCCCCAGCAGCTGTCCAAAAGGCAGCTGTGATCTTGGCTCCTCCATTGGCTTATCTCAGAGACACTGGCGTTCAACACAGCCATCCGACTTTCAGGTATGATTTTCGAATCTCACTAAAATACTATTAACACAATAAGCAGATAAGGAAATTTCCAGAATTATCCTAGTAAATGTTTCTAATTACATCTGAAATGCTCCCACTGGAGCCGGCCCCCTTTTTTTTTTTTTTTTTATTTTTTTTTTAGTACTGCACTCTAACTTTCCTCATCCACAAATCTTTCATCCTCGCTCAAATTAATGGGGAAATTGTCACTTTCTCGGTCCGAATAGCTCTCGCTGCTTGAGCCTCTGATTATAATTGATGTGGGGAGCCCTACAACCCGTGACGTCACGCGCACATCGTCTGCTACTTCCGGTAAAGGCAAGGCTTTTTTATTAGCGACCAAAAGTTGCGAACTTCATCGTCGATGTTCTCTACTAAATCCTTTCAGCAAAAATATGGCAATATCGCGACATGATCAAGTATGACACATAGAATGGACCTGCTATCCCCGTTTGAATAAGAAAATCTCATTTCAGTAGGCCTTTAAAGTTGTTTATACGGCCACCCTCCGTGTGACCTGCATGGCTGTTGACCAAGTAAACCTTGCGGTCACTTGTGTTTGTTTGTAAAAGCTGCATATGTTATGCGACCGGTATCGTGGTATTAGTACAGTACGGCAATACTAAATAATTGTTTTCGGTACCATACCGCCTCTGACATTGCTGGTTTACATGCAGAGGAGCATGTTTGGCAGCGCACAATCACAGAGTGCTTACAAGCAGACACAGTGTGTAGGAGAACGGACACATTTTGGCTTAAAAATTAACCATAAAGGTAAAGTCGGGGGTGGGGCGGAGGCGTGGTTGGGGCGGGGGGCGTGGTTAAGAGGGGATATATAAATAAATATATATATATATATATATATGAAATACCTGACTTTCAGTGAATTCTAGCTATATACATTTATTTTATTTTACATATAAATAAAATAAATAGTTGAATTTCAGACGGAACCTATCAAATACACAGTAATAAAAACACAGTGTTTCTACTAACTGTACTGTGCTTGATGGTTACCAATAAAACAACAACACTTACCTTTCACTGTTTGAGTAACCTTTGTTCTGCCATTTATTTCTTAATTTTGCTCGTCGACGGTGTAATATATTGGGTTGGAGTCAATAACCAGGCGAGGTGATGAAGTTATGTCTCTTTACTGTGGGCTTCAGAACCGACTCCCTCACCTGCCGTCAGGTGCCCAACACCACGTAAATCGTTGGCCAATCAAAAAGCAACCCCATAACGCTATAGCCAACATTCACCAGGAGATGGCAACAGACAACATAGAATCACTCTATTACAGACTATTGGCTGTAACTTCCTCGTTCTTCTGCTTCGTATCCTTGTGTGTGTAGTTTTTTATTCAAATCCATAGATTTTGTAACGTGATTGGGCAGGCAAGCAGTGGGAAAGCAGACGTGAAAACAGGCTGTCCCCACTAAGGTCCGCAAGGAGCTGGAGAGGGCGTGGCCTCCAGCTCCGGCTGAATTTCGGGAGAAAATTTCTTCCGGGAGGTTTTCGGGAGAGGCGCTGAATTTCGGGAGTCTCCCGGAAAATCCGGGAGGGTTGGCAAGTATGCGGGAAGCTAAAGCTAAAACTTAGCACGGAGTCGAGAAGTCCAAAGTCAACGTGCCGAGCGCACGGGAAGCTAAGGAGATACTTAGCACAGAGACAAGACTTAGGAAAGAAACATCCACGTGAGTGTTGCTTACCGCAAACAAAAGACCAAGACCGAACGTAGGGAGAAGGCAGGCTTAAATAAGGAAGTAATCAATAAAGTAACAGGTGGAACCAATCAGAAACTATGGTAACAGAACAAAACAAGGAAGTACAACCAGGAACCAAAAGAGTCCAAGACAAACAGAAACCACAAAAGGACTCAAAAACCAAAATCAAAATGTGATCCGGGCAGCGGATCACAACCGTTTCCATTGGGTAGATTGGCAAATCAATGAAAAGAAGCCCAAAGCAGTTTGACCGTAGACTCCAACCCCATGCATGCCTGCACCATGTACAGTAAGTGATACAGTGAGGAGTGTTGTTGTTGGAAAACTGCACACGCGGGTGCGCTTGAAAGCGAGTCGGAAGAGGCAAGAATAGAAGAGGCGGAGGCCATCAGCAGCAGCGGCCCGGGCTCAGACACATTGTCGCCATCTGGTTTTTCCAGTAAGCTGACAGTGGAGCTGAATAATGCATCCATCAGTCTGCCCGGGTCTGCCGACTGCCAGCTTGTTATAGGCTCATTACAGGTGAAGATGACATGTTGGGGTGGCTCGCCTTGGCATTGTCTCCCCGCCCTGCCCCTCCACAGATAGCGCCCGCGCTCTGTCACGCCCCGCGCTATACAGGGGGATTTGAACGAGCCTCAATCCGGCCTCTAACCCACCAAAATGAAATTGACAGGCTCCCTAAAGTAATTGGCCCCAGCACTATTTTCTTTGGCAGAAAATACTGTTATCGACAAATAGGGGGATTCAATAAGAGACAGGAGATGAGGCTCTCGACTGTGTGTGTGTGTGTGTGTGTGTGTGTGTGTGTGTGTGTGTGTGTGTGTGTGTGTGTGTGTTCCTGTATTCCTACCCTTTTTGAGGCATCAACCATATGAGGACCGGTGAACAAGTTAAGACATAAACCATGGTCCCAATACGGAAAACCATTGCATCTAATAGAGAATGTCTCATTTGCACCCCTGGTGGTGAAATATGTCCAAATTTGGGTGTTTTTGTTGTTGTTAAATTGACCGTGTGTCAGTTTTAAAAGTGCTCCCCCTTTTTAATGTCAACATATGAAATAACATGTGTGTGTAAACATTTTTTTAAGTGCGGTCCCTCTGGCCAACATATGTAATAACAAGAGTGTGTACAAAGTTGAAATGCGCCCCCTGTTTCAAAATGTATTAAAACAATAAAATTAAATATGACAATAGGTAGAAAAAATAACTAAAACTAGTCTTTTTCTGATTCTGATTCTGATTCTCACAAGGTGTCGACTTTTTTCTTATGAAATTCTGAACAATTTCTCATATTATTTCTGTTTCTGTGATATTGCAATGTTTTCTCGTACAATGATGACTTTTTAATGCAAAATGGTGACATTTGTTGCCAAAAAATATCTGACTTTTTTTTTTTTGTCGTTCTTGTAAAGTAGTGAAATTTTTTTAAGTAAAATTATGACTTTTGTCAGAATTTTGCCAAATAAAATTCCGACTATTATTACAATAAATGCCAACATTTTAAATTTTTTTTTTTTATAAAATTGTGACATTTTTCGAGTAAAATTAAGACTCCTCATAAAATTGCCAAAATGTGAAGCTTTTCTCGTAAAATTGCCACTGTTATTGAGCAAAATCCCAATTTTAATTATAATATTGCTAAAAAAAATATATATTTTAAAATTGTGACTTTTATTTTAATATTGCCAAAATTATAAGTTTTCTTGTAAAAACTATGCCGTCCATATGAGGACCGGTGAACAAGTTAGGACATAAACCATGGTCCCAATACGGAAAACCATTGCATCTAATAGAGAATGTCTCATTTGCACCCCTGGTGGTGAAATATGTCCAAATTTGGGTGTTTTTGTTGTTGTTAAATTGACCGTGTGTCAGTTTTAAAAGTGCTCCCCCTTTTTAATGTCAACATATGAAATAACATGTGTGTGTAAACATTTTTTTAAGTGCGGTCCCTCTGGCCAACATATGTAATAACAAGAGTGTGTACAAAGTTGAAATGCGCCCCCTGTTTCAAAATGTATTAAAACAATAAAATTAAATATGACAATAGGTAGAAAAAATTACTAAAAGTAGTCTTTTTCTGATTCTGATTCTGATTCTCACAAGGTGTCGACTTTTTTCTTATGAAATTCTGAACAATTTCTCATATTATTTCTGTTTCTGTGATATTGCAATGTTTTCTCGTACAATGATGACTTTTTAATGCAAAATGGTGACATTTGTTGCCAAAAAATATCTGACTTTTTTTTTTGTCGTTCTTGTAAAGTAGTGAAATTTTTTTAAGTAAAATTATGACTTTTGTCAGAATTTTGCCAAATAAAATTCTGACTATTATTACAATAAATGCCAACATTTTAAAGTTTTTTTTTTATAAAATTGTGACATTTTTTGAGTAAAATTAAGACTCCTCATAAAATTGCCAAAATGTGAAGCTTTTCTCGTAAAATTGCCGCTGTTATTGAGCAAAATCCCAATTTTAATTATAATATTGCTAAAAAAAATATATATTTTAAAATTGTGACTTTTATTTTAATATTGCCAAAATTATAAGTTTTCTTGTAAAAACTATGCCGTCCATATGAGGACCGGTGAACAAGTTAGGACATAAACCATGGTCCCAGTACGGAAAACCATTGCATCTAATAGAGAATGTCTCATTTGCACCCCTGGTGGTGAAATATGTCCAAATTTGGGTGTTTTTGTTGTTGTTAAATTGACCTTGTGTCAGTTTTAAAAGTGCTCCCCCTTTTTAATGTCAACATATGAAATAACATGTGTGTGTAAACATTTTTTTAAGTGCGGTCCCTCTGGCCAACATATGTAATAACAAGAGTGTGTACAAAGTTGAAATGCGCCCCCTGTTTCAAAATGTATTAAAACAATAAAATTAAATATGACAATAGGTAGAAAAAATTACTAAAAGTAGTCTTTTTCTGATTCTGATTCTGATTCTCACAAGGTGTCGACTTTTTTCTTATGAAATTCGGAACAATTTCTCATATTATTTCTGTTTCTGTGATATTGCAATGTTTTCTCGTACAATGATGACTTTTTAATGCAAAATGGTGACATTTGTTGCCAAAAAATATCTGCCTTTTTTTTTTTTTGTCGTTCTTGTAAAGTAGTGAAATTTTTTTAAGTAAAATTATGACTTTTGTCAGAATTTTGCCAAATAAAATTCTGACTATTATTACAATAAATGCCAACATTTTAAAGTTTTTTTTTTATAAAATTGTGACATTTTTTGAGTAAAATTAAGACTCCTCATAAAATTGCCAAAATGTGAAGCTTTTCTCGTAAAATTGCCACTGTTATTGAGCAAAATCCCAATTTTAATTATAATATTGCTAAAAAATATATATATTTTAAAATTGTGACTTTTATTTTAATATTGCCAAAATTATAAGTTTTCTTGTAAAAACTATGCCGTCCATATGAGGACCGGTGAACAAGTTAAGACATAAACCATGGTCCCAATACGGAAAACCATTGCATCTAATAGAGAATGTCTCATTTGCACCCCTGGTGGTGAAATATGTCCAAATTTGGGTGTTTTTGTTGTTGTTAAATTGACCGTGTGTCAGTTTTACAAGTGCTCCCCCTTTTTAATGTCAACATATGAAATAACATGTGTGTGTAAACATTTTTTTAAGTGCGGTCCCTCTGGCCAACATATGTAATAACAAGAGTGTGTACAAAGTTGAAATGCGCCCCCGGTTTCAAAATGTATTAAAGCAATAAAATTAATAATGACAATGGGTAGAAAAAATAACTAAAACTAGTCTTTTTCTGATTCTGATTCTGATTCTCACAAGGTGTCGACTATTTTCTTATGAAATTCTGAACAATTTCTCATATTATTTCTGTTTCTGTGATATTGCAATATTTTCTCGTACAATGATGACTTTTTAATGCAAAATGGTGACATTTGTCGGAAAAAAAAATCTGACTTTTTTTTTTGTCGTTCTTGTAAAGTAGTGAAATTTTTTTAAGTAAAATTATGACTTTTGTCAGAATTTTGCCAAATAAAATTCCGACTATTATTACAATAAATGCCAACATTTTAAAGTTTTTTTTTTTATAAAATTGTGACATTTTTCGAGTAAAATTAAGACTCCTCATAAAATTGCCAAAATGTGAAGCTTTTCTCGTAAAATTGCCGCTGTTATTGAGCAAAATCCCAACTTTAATTATAATATTGCTAAAAAAAAAAATATTGTAAAATTTTTACTTTTATTTTAATACAGCCAGAATTATAAGTTTTTCTTGTAAAAACTATGCCGTCCATATGAGGACCGGTGAACAAGTTAGGACATAAACCATGGTCCAAATACGGAAAACCATTGCATCTAATAAAGAATGTCTCATTTGCATCCCTGTTGGTGAAATATGTCAAAATTTGGGTGTGTTTTTTTTTGTCAAATGGACCGTGTGTCTGTTTTAAAAGTGCTCCCCCTCTGGTCAACATATGAAATAACATGTGTGTGTAAAAAATTTTTAAGTGCGGTCCCTCTGGCCAACATATGTAATAACAAGAGTGTGTACGAATTTGAAATGCGCCCCCTGTTTCCAAAATGTATTAAAACAATAACATTAAATATGACAATAGGTAGAACATGGATGGATGTATATACTGTATATAGAAGCATACCGTAATAACTTGAAGTAAATATTGAAGATTAAAAAACAATTACAAAAAATAATTTATACAAAATAACTAAAAGTAGTCTTTTTCTGATTCTGATTCTGAATCTCACAAGGTGTCGACTTTTTTTTTATGAAATATGGAACAATTTCTCATATTATTTCTGTTTCTGTGATATTGCAATATTTTCTCGTACAATGATGACTTTTTAATGCAAAATGGTTACATTTGTCGTAAAAAAAAATCAGACTTTTCACAATATTGCCAATTTTTGTTGTTGTTTTTGTAAATTAGTGACATATTTTTAAGTAAAATGATGACTGTTGTCATAATTTTGCCAAGTAAAATTCCGACTATTATTACAATAAATGCCAACATTTTAAATTTTTTTTTTTTTATAAAATTGTGACATTTTTCCAGTAAAATTAAGACTCCTCATAAAATTGCCAAAATGTGAAGCTTTTCTCGTAAAATTGCCGCTGTTATTGAGCAAAATCCCAACTTTAATTATAATATTGCTAAAAAAAAATATATTGTAAAATTTTTACTTTTATTTTAATACTGCCAGAATTATAAGTTTTTCTTGGAAAAATGATGCCGTCCATATGAGGACTGGTGAACAAGTTAGGACCAAAATCATGGTCCAAATACGGAAAACCATTGCATCTAATAAAGAATGTCTCATTTGCACCCCTGGTGGTGAAATATGTAAAAAAATTGGGTGGTTTTTTTTCGTCAAATTGACCGTGTGTCGGTTTTAAAAGTGCTCCCCCTCTGGTCAACTTATGAAATAACATGTGTGTGTAAACATTTTTTAAGTGCGGTCCCTCTGGCCAACATATGTAATAACAAGAGTGTGTACAAAGTTGAAATGCGCCCCCTGTTTCCAAAATGTATTAAAACAATAACATTAAATATGACAATAGGTAGAAAATGGATGGATGTATATACTGTATATAGAAGCATACCGTAATAACTTGAAGTAAATATTGAAGATTAAAAAACAATTACAAAAAATAATTTATACAAAATAACTAAAAGTAGTCTTTTTCTGATTCTGATTCTGATTCTCACAAGGTGTCGACTTTTTTCTTATGAAATATGGAACAATTTCTCATATTCTTTCTGTTTCTGTGATATTGCAATATTTTCTCGTACAATGATGACTTTTTAATGCAAAATGGTTACATTTGTCGTAAAAAAAATCAGACTTTTCACAATATTGCCAATTTTTGTTGTTCTTGTAAAGTAGTGAAATTTTTTTAAGTAAAATGATGACTTTTGTCATAATTTTGCCAAGTAAAATTCTGACTATTATTACAATAAATGCCAACATTTTAAAGTTTTTTTTAATAAAAATGTGACATTTTTCGAGTAAAATTAAGACTCTTTTTTATACGATTGCCAAAATGTGAAGCTTTTCTCGTAAAATTGCGACTGTTATAGAGCAAAATTCCAACTTTAATTATAATATTGCTAAAAAAAAATTTTTTTTTAAATATTTTCTTAGTATGCATATGTTATTAATGTTGTAAATACAAATCTTTATATATCTAGAAAGGGTGGTCCAAAAGAGGTAAGCATTGTTCTGAGGTCTCAAGAAGATAACAAATACATGAATGTTTGTGTGTGTGTGTGTGTGTGTGTGTGTGTGTGTGTGTGTGTGTGTGTGTGTGTGTGTGTGTGTGTGTGTGTGTGTGTGTGTGTGTGTGTGTGTGTGTGTGTGTGTGTGTGTGTGTGTGTGTGTGTGTGTGTGTGTGATAGCTGCCTGTTCTTTTCGAGTCTTTTTCCTTTCCTTTCTTGTCGTAATTTCACAGTTGGGCGCCGTTTTTTTTTGTCCGCCTCAAGAGGAAAACTCCATTTCCCAGTAGCCGGCATTTTTTTCCTCGGATCGTATGACTTTCTGAGCGCTGGTGGTCTAACGTCGATGTGGTCCCATGACTCCCTTTACGCGGGATAAAGTCACGGTAAAGTGGTTTACGGTCAATGTTTTGTTTGCAGAGGTTAGACCGGGGGTCGGCAACCCGGTTTAGCGCCGCCCTAGTGGCTAATTTTTTTGTTTTGTTTTATGGGGTTTCTGTAGGAAGACAAAGTTGACACAAACCTCTGTAATTATTAGAAATCACACGGTTTATTATGTTTGTGTGTAAGTTTCACTGATGACAGTTTTTGGCGAGCAATGTTTCGTTCTACTAAGTTCGGCGGTCCTTATTTTTACAAGTACCACAGTAAGACATGTTTTATGCCACTCTTTTGTCTCATTTTGTCCACCAACTGTTTTATGCTGTGCGTGAATGCACAAAAGTGAGCTTCGTTGAGGTTATTGACTTGTGTGAAGTGCTAATCAGGCATGCCAGCAAACAATTCAATGCTAACATGCTATTTAGGCTAGCTGTATGTACATATTGTGTCATTATGCCCCGTTTGTAGGTATATTTAATCTCATTTAATTTCCTTTACTTATGCTTCCTGTGTAATTAATTTTATATTTGCATGTCTCATGACACATTATCGGTGTGTAATATCGGCTGTATTTCTGATCGTTGTCTGTGTGCCATGTTGTTCCAGACCACAGAAAACGTTAGCCAGCTTGCACAGATCATAATAAATCCATTAGGAGAAGACTAAACTTGGAGACACACATCTATACCTTCTGTCATTCTAAGCCAGTCATTTCCAGGAGTTATTTCACCCTCTGATAAGTTTTACTAATGTTTTGCAATGTTGTAAAAAAGTGCGTCATAAATATTTTATTTCAACATTTCTGTCAATGTAGAGAACCCACACCAAACAAGAATGACAAACTCATTTCGGGAGAACATCTGCACCGTAACACAACATAAACACAACATAACAGATACCCAGAAGCCGTTGCAGCACTAACTCTTCCGGGACGCTACAATAGACACCCCCCGCTACCTCCTACCCCGCCCACCTCAACCTCTTCATGCTCATTGAGAGAGATCATGTCCCAAATTTCAAGCTGCTGTTTTGAGGCATGTTAAAAAAAATTGTGCAAGTTGTGACTTCAATAATAAATATGGCAGTGCCATGTTGGCATTTTTTTCCCATAACTTGAGTTGATTTATTTTGGGAAACCTTGTTACATTGTTTAATGCATCTAGCGGGGCATCACAACAAAAATTAGGCATAATAATGTATTAATTCCACGACTGTATAAAATCGAACCCACACCAAACAAGAATGACAAACTCATTTCGGGAGAACATTCGCACCGTAACACAACATAAATAGATAGATAGATAGATATACAGATAGATAGATAGATAGATGGATAGATAGATAGATAGATAGATAGATAGATAGATAGATAGATAGATAGATAGATAGATAGATAGATAGTACTTTATTGATTCCTTCAGGAGAGTTCCTTCAGGAAAATTAAAATTCCAGCAGCAGTGTACAGAGTTGAGATCAATTTAAAAAAAAAAAGTAAAAAGTAAATAATGGGGGTTTAAATGGAAACAAAATAGAGAAATATTACAATAAGAATAAAAAATAAAAAGTAACAATGGGAATACAAATACAACAGAAAAATACGACTATAACAAGAGAAAGCAGGCAGTAGTGACCATGTTATGAAAACACACTGCACTGTTATTGTTTTGCATCCAGCACAACAGAACAAATACCCAGAACCCCTTGCATCACTTACTCTTCCGGGACGCTACAATATACACCCCCGCTACCACCAAACCCCCCCCAACCTCATCTCCCGAATTCGGAGGTCTCAAGGGTGGCAAGTATGCTGGAGAGAGGGAAGTGTGGGCTTCTCTGCTTAGGCTGCTGCCCCCACGACCTAACCTTGGATAAGTGGACGAAGATGGATAGATGGCAATATGTTATTCTTTAGAAAGTTGAAAGTGAACATCACCTCTGCTGGTTGCAGCCAAGTATTCCACTCCATTTTGCTTCAATGGCTTCAACTTGTGGCTTCACGGTGGCAGAGGGGTTAGTGCGTCTGCCTCACAATACGAAGTTCCTGCAGTCCTGGGTTCAAATCCAGGCTCGGGATCTTTCTGTGTGGAGTTTGCATGTTCTCCCCGTGAATGCGTGGGTTCCCTCCGGGTACTCCGGCTTCCTCCCACTTCCAAAGACATGCACCTGGGGATAGGTTGATTGGCAACACTAAATGGGCCCTAGTGTGTGAATGTGAGTGTGAATGTTGTCTGTCTATCTGTGTTGGCCCTGCGATGAGGTGGCGACTTGTCCAGGGTGTACCCCGCCTTCCGCCTGATTGTAGCTGAGATAGGCGCCAGCGCCCCCCGCGACCCCGAAAGGGAATAAGCGGTAGAAAATGGATGGATGGATGGCTTCAACTCATAATTCAATGTATCCCCCCAAAAGTTCCATTTTATATGCGGTGCTTCTGAATCGTCTTTTCTTTTTTTTTTTCAAATTGTCACCTCACAGCCTTTGTTTTCATGCATTGTTCACTGTAACTGTTTCAACTTAATCCAGTTTGTTGCACACCACAATAAAAGCACCTGAGAGTCCCAAGGGTAGAGCAGTGTGTGTCCTGACCCTTCCTGCAGACAGCCACACTTCTTTTTTTTTTAAATTGATTTGGACCCCGATGTAATGACTTTGCCTACTTTTTTTTTACTCCTTCTCCCTGGATGGCAACCAAGCCTATTTTTTCTGCTTGGACACTACATACTTGTGGTTTACAGTCACAGGACAATGCTGAAGCATACTTGCCAACCCTCCCGATTTTCCCGGGGGACTCTCGAATTTCAGTTCCCCTCCCGAAAATCCGCAACCATTCTCCTGAATTTCTCTCGATTTCCACCCGGGCCACATATTGGGGGTCTTTAGCGTCCTCTACAGCCTTTGGTCACGTCCGCTTTTCCTTCATACAAACTGTGTGCCGGCCCAGTCACATAATATGTGCGACTTTTACACACACACACAAGTGAATGCAATGCATACTTAGTCAACAGCCATACAGGTCCCACTTATGGTGGCCGTATAAACAACTTTAACGCCGTCACAAATATGTGCCACAACAAAAAAGATAGACAAACACAGATCCGCACCGTAACACAACTTAAACACAAAACAAAAAATACCTAGAACCCCTTGCAGCACTAACTCTTCAGGGACACTACAATATAGACCCCCGCTATAACCTGTCGTCACGTCCGCTTTTCCTCCGTACAAACAGTGTGCCGGCTCATTAACATAATATGTGCTGCTTTTACACACACACACATTTGTGAATTCAAGGCATACTTGGTCAACAGCCATACATGTCACACTGAGGGTGGCCGTATAAACCACTTTAATACTGTTAAAAATATGCGCCACACTGTGAACCCACAACAAACAACATAGATAAGCACATTTTGGGAGAACATCCGCACCGTAACACAACATAAACACAACAAATACCTAGAATCCCTTGCAGCTCTAACTCTTCAGGGACACTACAATATACACCCCCGCTACAACCTGTCGTCACGTCCGCTTTTCCTCCATACAGTGTGCCGGCTCATTCACATAATATGTGCGGGTTTACACACACATAAGTGAAGGCAAGGCATACTTGGTCAATGGCCTGAGGGTGGCCGTATAAACAACTTTAACACTGTTAAAAATATGCGCCACACTGTGAACCCACACCAAACAAGAATGACAGACACATTTCGGGAGAAGATACGCACCGTGACATAACATGAACACAACGGAACAAATACCTAGGTTCCCTTGCAGCACTAACTCTTCCGGGACACTATAATATACACCCCCCGCTACAACCTGTCATCACGTCTATTTTTCCTCCGTACAAACAGTGTGCCGGCTCATTCACATAATATGTGCGGCTTTTACACACACACATAAGTGAATGCAAGGCATACTTGGTCAACAGCCATACAGGTCACACTAAGGGTGGCCGTATAAAACACTTTAACACTGTTACAAATATGCACCACACTGTGAACCCACAACAAACAAGAATGAAAAACACATTTCGGGAGAACATCCGCACGGTAACACATCATAAACACAACACAACAAATACCTAGAACCCCTTGCAGCACTAACTCTTCCGGGACACTACAATAAACAATCCCCGCTATAACCTGTCGTCATGTCCGCTTTTACTCCATACGAACAGTGTGCCGACTCATTCACATAATATGTGCGGATTTACACACACATAGGTGAAGGCAAGGCATACTTGGTCAACAGCCTGAGGGTGGCCGTATAAAACACTTTAACACTGTTAAAAATATGCGCCACACTGTGAACCCACACCAAACAAGAATGACAAACACATTTCGGGAGAACATACGCACCGTGACACATCATAAACACAACACAACAAATACCTAGAACCCCTTGCAGCACTAACTCTTCCGGGACACTACAATAAACAATCCCCGCTACAACCTGTCGTCACGTCTGCTTTTCCTCCGTACAAACAGTGTGCTGGCCCAGTCACATAATATTTTAGATTTTTTTTATTTATTCAGATTTATTGGTCTCCATTGGGGAAATTTGTTTTCACTGCCGTACATTTAAACGAGACATTAAACATCACGATCAAAAATAACAAAAAGACATCATACATGACCAACACATTTACAGGCTTGTCAGAAAGGTCGGCGGGGCCTGTTGTTTAGGGCGGCTATAGCTGCAGGGATAAGGCTTATATGTGTGGCTTTACACACACATAAGTGAATGCAAGGCATACTTGTTCAAAAGCCTGAGGGTGGCCGTATAAACAACTTTAACACTGTTACTGTCAGGCTTGTCCCTGACAGTTTGACTCTGTCTTAGATTTTCCTCTGCATTTGTCTTTGTTTCCTGTCTTTAGTTCCTGTCAGCACTCTTATTTTTTGTTCTGTTTCCTGTTTGTCTCCCTGAGTGCTGTTTCCCCTCAGCTGTGGCTGATTGGCACCTGGACACACCTGGTGTCAATCAGCTAGCCACTATTTACACCTGCTTTCTCTTCCAGTCATTGCTGGATTATTGTCGCTAATACTTGTTGATGTCGTTTCTACCTGTTGATTTCGTGCTACTACTTGTCGGTGTTCCTGCTTTCCATCTTTTTGTTCCTGCTCCCTGTTTCCAGTTTGTCCAATCCTGTTCCTGATTTGTGTTTTTTTTATATTTTGGACATTAAATCATGTTTTCTGCATTTTGGTGTTCGTCACCAACTCTACTTGGCAGAATAGTCCAGCATTCACTGGCGGTGAAAGCAGGTCTAAATAGTGTCTGGCTGATTGACACCAGGTGTGGCCAGGTGCCAATCAGCCACAGCTGAGGGGACACAGCACTCAGGGAGACAAAACAGGAAACAGAACCAAAATAAGAGTACTGACAGGAACTAAAGACAGGAAACAAAGACAAATGCAGAGAAAAAACTAAGGCAAGTATGTGCCAGAGACACGTCCGTTATATGTAAGCCGGCTCTCGGTTTTGCCTTGTAAAAAAAAAAAAAATCAGTTCCCTCATGTTGATTGTGCTTTGCAGGAGAGCAGCAGGCATCTCTTTTCCTTCAAAAAATAAACAAGCGCTCTCACGATTTCCAAAACTGCCTTTTAGCACAGCTCATGTTGCGAACGCAGCAGTGGGCGGACAGACACATTTGCAGAGGATTCTGCAGAGCTCAGTGGTCATGTCTGGTCCCTTGATTTAAGGCGGGGGGGTCAGCAACCCGCGGCTCTAGAACCTGGTGGCTCCGTGGAGGTTTTGGAAAATGTATGGAAATAGAAAAAAAAAAAATGGGGTAAAAAATGTACGACACAGATCTTTCTAATTGTTCGAAAACCCACTGTTTGATATGTCTGTGTGTACGCTTACTGATGACAATATTTGGCGAGCGCCGTTTTGTCCTACTAATTTCGGCGGCCCTTGAACTCACCGTTGTGTGGACTGTGACTTAACAGTTTGCGACTTTCTCCGACGTTGCCACAGAAAAACCTGTTTTAACTTCTTAAGGCCCGAGCTTTTTGTTTACATGCTTTTTTTTAAATTGTATTTCTCTTAACTATTTGGGTTCATTGGACCCTAATTAGAATAATAACTAAAAATCATAATTCCATGATGTACTTAGTCCATAAGTACACAAATGTGTACTTCATGTGTAGTGACATGCTCTTTTTATTTTTACACTTCTTTTTTTTTTTTCCAAATTCCATTGTATGTTATACTCTTCTGACACCACCAGATGGCAGTATAAGTGTCCACATACATGGCCATAAGACCCCAATTCAGTAGTGTACACAATTTTGGAAACAAGAGCTAAAAGGTGCTGTCCACGCATGTGGGTTGGACTCATTTGTCTCATTTCGTCCACCAAACTTTTTATGCTGTGCGTGAATGCACAAAGGTGATCTTTTTTTATGTCATTGACTTGTATGGGGTGCTAATCAGTCATATTTGGTCACTGCATGACTGCAGGCTAATCTTTGATTGATTGATTGATTGATTGATTTAAACTTTTATTAGTTGATGTACAGATTCTGTACAATTGACCACCAAATGATAACACCCGAATAAGTTTTCCAACTTGTTTAAGTCCGGGTCCACGTTAATCAATTCATGGTTCATCGATGCTAACATGCTATTTACATATTCCGTACAATTGACCATTAAATGGTAACACCCGAATAAGTTTTCCGACTTGTTTAAGTCGGCTTCCACGTTAATCATTTCATGGTTCATCGATGCTAACATGCTATTTAGGCTAGCTGTATGCACATATCGCAACATTTTGCCGCGTTTGTTGGTAATTTAATTTCCTTTACTTGTGTCCTCTGTATATTTAGTTTGTTTTTCCATATTTCATGACACATCATCTGTATGCAATATTGGCTGCATTTTGAATAGTTGTTTTTATGCCGTGTTGTTCCAGACCACAGCAAATATTGTGATACATCCATTAGAAGAAGACAGCCTGTTGTTTCCTTTAACTTGGACACACACATATGTACCTTTGGTCATTCTAAGCCAGTCACTTCCAGGAGTTATCTCACCCTCTTGAGAAGTTTTTCTCATGTTTTCCAATGTTGTAAAAATGTGTCGAATAAATATGACATTTCAGCATTTCTGTCAATGAAGATTAATGTACGTCCTTTAATCTTTTTTGCGGCTCCATACGATTGCTTTTTTTGTATTTTTGGTCCAATATGGCTCTTTCAACATTTTTTGGGTTGCCAACCCCTGATTTAAGATCAACCTGAAAGTACTGTTTTCAAAAGGACTGTTTTCTCTTCGACACTCGCCCAGCACAGAAAGAAAGCCAAATGTGCCTAAAACAGGTTAGATTCAGCATTTTCTCAGTATTAGACTTACAAAGGCCAGCCAGAACCATTTGCAGAACTATGTCTGAAAGAATAAGAAATATTTCTTAAAGGTGTTTTCCATCATCAACTAATTGTTGTCCTGTTTTTTTATGTTCCTGCTCTCAGGGAGGACTGAGGAACAGCAAGCATGAATGTACGCTCTCGTCCCAGGAGTACGTCCACGAGCTTCGCACGGGCATCACGGAAGAAAAGCTGCTCAATTGCCTGGAGTCGCTTCGGGTTTCTCTCACCAGTAACCCTGTCAGGTGAGTACGTTTATTCAGAACCACATACCACCAGTTAGCGTGTGCAAAAAAAAATAAAAATAAATAACGTCTCCGATGAGTTATTAAAGGCCTACTGAAATGAGATGTTCTTATTTAAACGGGGATAGTAGGTCCATTGTATGTGTCATACTTGATCATTTCGCGATATTGCCATATTTTTGCTGAAAGGATTTAGTCGAGAACGTCGACGATAAAGTTCACAACTTTTGGTCGCTAATAAAAAAGCCTTGCCTGTACCGGAAGTAGCAGACGATGTGCGCGTGACGTCACGGGTTGTGGAGCTCCTCACATCTGAACATTGTTTATAATCATGGCCACCAGCAGCGAGAGCGATTCGGACCGAGAAAGCGACGATTTCCCCATTAATTTGAGCGAGGATGAAAGATTTATGGATGAGGAAAGTGAGAGTGAAGAACTAAAAAAAAAAGAAAAACAAAGACGAGGACAGTGGGAGCGATTCAGATGTTATTAGACACATTTACTTGGATAATTCAGGAAAATCCCTTATCTGCTTATTGTGTTACTAGTGTTTTAGTGAGATTATATGGTCGTGCCTGTACAATCTGAAGGTCAGCCCCGCACCTTTCTTCAGCACCAGTCGACGGGTGGTGGCGATGCCCATCTCTGCCCTTCGCAACGGACCCTTTTCGAAACACGATCTTTCGAAATGATCGCTGCATAATACACTGTACTTTGTGTGTGTGGTCCGATTTAACCTTGTTCGCTTGACCGCTCTGTTCCATAGTAAAGCTTCACCCGTCATCTTTCGGGAATGTAAACAATGGAACACCGGCTGTGTTTGTGTTGCTATAGCCGGCCGCAATACACCACTTCCCACCTACAGCTTTCTTCCTTGATGTCTCCATTGTCCATTGAACAAATTGCAAAAAGATTCAGTAACACAGATGTCCAGAATACTGTGGAATTTCGCGATGAAAACAGACGAACTAATAGCTGGGAACGATGCTGGAACAAAATGTCCTCAACAATCCGTGACATCACACGCACGCGTGATCATACTAAGATGTTTCAGCCGGATATTTTGGCGCGAAATTTAAAAAAATTGGTCGGTAGTAGTGGGTTTCAGTAGGCCTTTAAGACTGCGTGTGCAATTGTAAAGTGGTGCAGACCGCCTTAATTGAGTTATTAAATGTATTTATTATTACATTTCTGCCGATTTGTCACATGTTGAAGCATCAGCGCACATCTAGCATCTATAACACCTTTAAAGTTAAAAAGTTAAAGTACCAATGATTGTCACACACGAACTAGGTATAGCAAAATTATTCTCTTCATTTGACCCATCACCGTTGATCACCCCCTTGGAGGTGAGGGGAGCAGTGAGCAGCAGCGGTGGCCGCGCCCGGGAATAATTTTTTGTTGATTCAACCCCCAATTCCAACCTTTGATGCTGAGTGCCAAGCAGGGAGGTAATGGCTGCCATTTTTATAGTCTTTGGTATGCCTCGGCCGGGGTTTGAACTCACAACCTACCCATCTCAGTGCGGACACTCTAACCACTAGGCCACTCAGTAGGATTTCTCTATCGCAATCAAGACTGTGGAAACATATGCACACTGGCACTTCATTTAGGATTTTATCGGTACTGTTACGCTCAACTCACATTTTACTGTGCAAATCGTTCTCCTCCCAAGAAGCAGCAGGAACTCTGCAAGCAAGGTGTAGGTAAATAAACGATTTATTCTTCACAAATCATTCAAAAATACCAAAATACAAGACACAAAACAAAAGTACCAACGATTGTTACACTCTATAGGTGTGGCAAAATTATTCTCTGCATTTGACCCTTGATTACACCCTGGGAGGTGAGGGGAGCAGTGAGCAGCAGCGTTGGCCGGGCCCGGGAATAATTTATTGGTGATTTAACCCCCAATTTCAACCCTTGATGCTGAGTGCCAAGCAGGGAGGTAATGGGTCCATTTTTATAGTCTTTGGTATGACTATACAAATATCATACCTAAGACCGCCCTGAGATGGGTAGGTTGCGAGATCAAACCCCGGCAGAGTCATACCAAAGACTATAAAAATGGGACCCGTTACCTCCCTGCTTGGCACTCAGCATCAAGGGTTGGAATTGGGGGTTAAATCACCCAAAAAATGATTCCCGGGTGCGGCCACCGCTGCTGCTCACTGCTCCCCTCACCTCCCAGGGGATGAACAAGGGGGTGGGGTCAAATGCAAAGGACACATTTCACCACACATAGCATGTGTGTGTGACAATTATTGGTCATCTACTGGTCACACTTATCAATAACACCATGTACCAAATCAAATTGCTTGGAGGTGGGTAAGCTCAACCAAACTCGTTCCTCACATTAGGCGCACCGGGTCATAAGGTGCACTGTCGAGTTATGGCACATCAAACAGTGCATCCTACACTTATCTCGTATGTTTGGCTGCCATCTACTGGTCACACTTATCAATAACACCTTGTACCAAATAAAATTGCTTCGAAGTGGGTAAGCTCAACCAAACTCATTCCTTACAATAGGCACATCGGGTTATAAGGTGCACTGTCGAGTTATGGCACATCAAACGGTGCAGCCTACACTTTTCTCTTATGTTTGGCTGCCATCTACTGGTCACACTTATCAATAACACTTTGTACCAAATAAAATTGCTTCGAAGTGGGTAAGCTCAACCAAACTCATTCTTTACATTAGGCGCACTGGGTTATAAGGTGCACTGTCGAGTTATGGCACATCAAACGGTGCAGCCTACACTTATCTCTTATGTTTGGCTGCCATCTACTCGTCACACTTTTCAATAACACTTTGTACCAAATAAAATTGCTTCGAAGTGGGTAAGCTCAACCAAACTCATTCCTTACATTAGGCACATCGGGTTATAAGGTGCACTGTCGAGTTATGGCACATCAAACGGTGCAGCATACACTTATCTCTTATGTTTGGCTGCCATCTACTGGTCACACTTACCAATAACACTTTGTACCAAATAAAAGTGATTCGAAGTGGGTAAGCTCAACCAAACTCATTCTTTACATTAGGCGCACTGGGTTATATGGTGCACTGTCAAGTTATGGCACATCAAACGGTGCAGCCTACACTTATCTATTATGTTTGGCTGCCATCTACTGGTCACATTTATCAATAACACTGTGTACCAAATACAATTGTTTGGAGGTGGGTAAGCACAACCAAACCCATTCCTTACATTAGGTGCACCGGGTTATAAGGTGCATTGTCGAGTTATGACACATCAACCCGTGCAGCCTACACTTATCTCTTATGTTTGGCTGCCATCTACTCGTCACACTTATCAATAACACTTTGTACCAAATAAAATTGCTTCGAAGTGGGTAAGCTCAACCAAACTCATTCCTTACATTAGGCGCACTGGGTTATATGGTGCACTGTCAAGTTATGGCACATCAAACGGTGCAGCCTACACTTATCTCTTATGTTTGGCAGCCATCTACTGGTCACACTTATCAATAACACTATGTACCAAATAAAATTGTTTGGAGGTGGGTAAGCACAACCAAACCCATTCCTTACATTAGGTTCACCGGGTTATAAGGTGCATTGTCGAGTTATGGCGCATCAAACCGTGCAGCCTATACTTATCTCTTATGTTTGGCTGCCATCTACTCGTCACACTTATCAATAACACTTTGTACCAAATAAAATTGCTTCGAAGTGGGTAAGCTCAACCAAACTCATTCCTTACATTAGGCGCACTGGGTTATAAGGTGCACTGTCGAGTTATGGCACATCAAACGGTGCAGCCTACACATATCTCTTATGTTTGGCTGCCATCTACTGGTCACACTTATCAATAACACTATGTACCAAATAAAATTGTTTGGAGGTGGGTAAGCACAACCAAACCCATTCCTTACATTAGGCGCACCGGGTTGTAAGGTGCATTGTCGAGTTATGGCACATCAAACCGTGCAGCCTATACTTATCTCTTATGTTTGGCTGCCATCTACTCGTCACACTTATCAATAACGCTTTGTACCAAATAAAATTGCCTCGAAGTGGGTAAGCTCAACCAAACTCATTCCTTACATTAGGCGCACAGGGTTGTAAGGTGCACTGTCCAGTTATGGCACATCAAACGGTGCAGCATACACTTTTTTCTTACGTTTGGCTGCCATTTACTGGTCACACTTATCAATAATACCATGTACCAAATAAAATTGCTTCGAAGTGGGTAAGCTCAACCAAACTCATTCCTTCCATTAGGCACATCGGGTTATAAGGTGCACTGTCGAGTTATGGCACATCAAACGGTGCAGCCTACACTTATCTCTTATGTTTGGCTGCCATCTACTGGTCACACTTATCAATAACACTATGTACCAAATAAAATTGTTTGGAGGTGGGTAAGCACAACCAAACCCATTCCTTACATTAGGCGCACCGGGTTATAAGGTGCATTGTCGAGTTATGGCACATCAAACGGTGCAGCCTACACTTATCTCTTATGTTTGGCTGCCATCTACTGGTCAGATTTATCAATAACACTTTGTACCAAATAAAATTGCTTCGAAGTGGGTAAGCTCAACCAAACTCATTCCTTACATTAGGCGCATTGGGTTATAAGGTGCACTGTCGAGTTATGGCACATCAAACGGTGCAGCCTACACTTATCTCTTATGTTTGGCTGCCATCTACTGGTCACACTTATCAATAACACTTTGTACCAAATAAAAGTGATTCAAAGTGGGTAAGCTCAACCAAACTCATTCTTTACATTAGGCGCACTGGGTTATATGGTGCACTGTCAAGTTATGGCACATCAAACGGTGCAGCCTACACTTATCTCTTATGTTTGGCTGCCATCTACTGGTCACATTTATCAATAACACTGTGTACCAAATAAAAGTGATTCGAAGTGGGTAAGCTCAACCAAACTCATTCTTTACATTAGGCGCACTGGGTTATATGGTGCACTGTCAAGTTATGGCACATCAAACGCTGCAGCCTACACGTATCTCTTATGTTTGGCTGCCATCTACAGGTCACACTTAAGTGCGTCTTATATTCCGGAAAATATGGTATACCGTACATGAGACGTCACAATACATCCTGGATCATTCTTTTGAGGGAATAACCTTCCATTAAAAAAAACAAACAAGCAAACTAAAATGCAGCAAAGTTTTACCCTCAATGCCTAACACAATTTTCAGCAGGTAAACACGTTTATCGTCATTTTGAGTCTCATTCTAGAAGCGACAAATCTCCACTTCCTGTTGCTCATTAACGGATTTTAAGTCCTACATACACAATCATTTTATTTTTCAGCTGCAGGCGTCATTACTGACCTTTTTTTTTTTGTTTGTTTTTACTGTTTTTGTTAACAAATATCTTTTCTCTCCACTCTAAATGGGCTCCTCAGTTTTGTATTTTTCGGGTCCCACTCGTGCACAAGGGCACACGTATTTACCAGCTGCTGAGGAAGTGTCATCATAATGCGAATCAATGAGCGCCGTATGGGAAATAAACGGTCGTTGCATGAGCAAAAAAAAACCAAAAAAAAAACAAGTTTGCCCGCGTCCCCATGGGAACAACTACCTTGTCTCCATGTTTGTACCAGTCAGCAGAGCTCTTGTCCTCTTTGGAAACCATTAGCTTGAATAGCCGTTCCCCAAAAAAAAAAAAAAAGAGTGAGTAATTCAACCACTCCGATCTATTAATTACACGTGTCAGCAGGTGTAATTAACATTTCTTATTGTGTTCTACTCTCACTTTTCACCGCTTTGCAGGTGCTAATGGCGAGCATTAATTAGTCTTCCTTTGGACTGACTATGCTGCGCAATATCCTGCTTTCTCGACCAAGAAATTGTAGGTTGTAGTCATTATGGCGTACACCGGCTGACAAATGGAACGGATTTGACGGGATACAAGTGGAACACTCAGTGGTTCATAAAGAATGGATTTCAAAGCACCTTTTTATTAAATGCACCTTTAACATATTTGATATTAAAGGCCTACTGAAACCCACTACTACCCACCACGCAGTCTGATAGTTTATATATCAATGATGAAGTGTTTCCCACAGGTCAGGCATCTATTTTTGGGGGTGTGGTCGGGGGGGATGACCAAGAAGGACGCGGAGTTGGAATATAATTACAGCACTTTATGTCTATATTTATATACATATTTATATAATATTTACATATTTATATAATATGTAACTACAAGCTTCATTCACAGACAGAGTCCCATTGCTTTTATGAGCGGTCGAGTGAGTCAAAAGCCGGAAAAAAAAAATATATATATATCTACATATATTTTTTTGTATTATTATTATTTTTTTATTTTTTATTTGTGGCGGCCGTAATTCTTTCGTGGGGGGCCGCCACAAATAAATGAATGTGTGGGAAACCCTGAATGATGAAATATTAACATTGCAACACATGCCAATACGGCCGGTTTAGTTTACTAAATTGCAATTTAAAATTTCGCGCAAAGCATCCTGTTGAAAACGTCGCGGTATGATGACGCTTGCGCGTGACCTCACGGATTGTAGCGGACATTTTGGTCAAGCACCGATCCCAGCTGTAAGTCGTCTGCTTTAATCGCGTAATTACACAATATTGCGGACATCTGTGTTGCGGAACTTTTTCCGATTTGTTCAATTAATAATGGAGACGTCAAAGAAGAAAGATGTAGGTGGGAAGCGGCGTATTGTGGCTGCCTTTAGCAACACCAACACAGCCGGTGTTTCCTTGTTTACATTCCCGAAGGTGAAGCTTTACTATGGAACAGAGCGGTCAAGCGAACACTGTTCTCTACCACATGTCAACCGGCAGGTTTCGGTGAGAAAATTGTGGTAATAAGTCGGCTCTTGCCGTAGATATGAGCGGAGCTTGCGTCGTTCCTCGTGCAGCTGTCAAAGAGGCAGCTGCAGACTCTCTTGCCTCCTCCGACCGGCCGCCCCTGAACGTGGCATGCTTCCACCGAGGAGGAGTGTAAAAAAAAAAATCAGCCCGGCCCGACCGGCTGCCTTCGCTTCACCTCGTCGAGAAACATAGCTTCCCTCAGAGACACTGGCGGTCACCACACCCGTGGCCACAACCCTCCTACTTTGAGGTACGACTATGTAATCGCACTAAAACACTAGTAACACAACAAGCAGATAAGTTTTTTTTCCAGAATTATCCTAGTAAATGTGTCTAATAACATCTGTATCGCTCCTACTGCCCTCGTCTTTTTTTTTCTAGTCCTTCACTCCTACTTTCCTCATCCACAAATCTTTCATCTTCGCTCAAATTAATGGGGAAATCATCGCTTTCTCGCTCCGAATCGCTCTCGCTGCTGGTGGCCATGATTGTAAACAATGTTCAGATGTGAGGGGCTCCACAACCCGTGACGTCACGCGCACATCGTCTGCTACTTCCGGTACAGGCGAGGCTTTTTTATTAGCGACCAAAAGTTGCGAACTTTATCGTCGATGTTCTCTACTAAATGCTTTCAGCAAAAATATGGCAATATCGCTAAATGATCAAGTATGACACATAGAATGGACCTGCTATCCCCGTTTAAATAAGAACATCTCATTTCAGTAGGCCTTTAAAGGACTTGCACCTCATTATCCGTTCAGCATCCGCAGGGCATTAAGTCGACCTTGCGTCTTATATACTGTAATATTGTACATGGTAATTGGTTATATATTTTATAAACATATAGTATAATATATTGCCAAATGATCAGAATCAGGTGTCCTAATCACTTGGCCCGGCCACAGGTGTATAAAATCAAGCACTCAGGCATGGAGACTGTTTCTACAAACGTTTGTGAAAAAATGGGCCGCTTTCAGTGATTTCGAGCGTGGGACTGTCATAGGGTGCCACCTCTGCAACAAATCCAGTCGTGAAATTTCCTCGCTCCTAAATATTCCAAAGTCAACTGTGGGCTTTATTATACGAAAATTGAATAGTTTGGGAACAACAGCAACTCATCCACAAAATGGTAGGCCACAAACTGACAGAGAGGGGTCAGCGGAAGCTATTAGCCCACGTACAGGACGCAGAGAGATTCATGGAATGGGTTTCCATGGCCGGGCTGCTGTATCTAAGCCATACATCACCAAGTCCAATGCAAAGCGTGGGATGTAGTGGTGTAAAGCACGTCGCCACTGGACTCTAAAGCAGTGGAGACGCGTTCCTTGGAGTGATGAATCTAGTTTTTCCATCAGGCAATTTGATGGACGAGTCAGGGTTTGGAGGTTGCCAGGAGAATGGTACATTTTGGACTGCATTGTGCCGAGTGTGAAATGTGGTTTGGTGGAGGAGGAATTTTGGTGTGGGGTTTGTTTTTCAGTAGTTGAGCTTGGCCCCTTAGTTCTAGTGAAAGGAACTTTAAATGCTCCAGGATACCAAAAGTTTTTGTCAATTCCAAACTGGGAACAGTTTGTAGTGGCCCCCTTCCTCTTCCAACATGACTGTGCACCAGTGCACAAAGGAATGTCCATAAATACATGGATGACAGAGTCTGGTGTGGATGTACTTGACTGGCCTGCACAGAGTCCTGACCTGAACCTGATGAATTAGAACAGAGACTGAGAGCCAGGCCTTCTCGACCAACGTCAGTGTGTGACCTCACCAATGCGCTTTTGGAAGAATGGTAGGAATTTCTTATAAACACACTCTGCAACCTTGTGGACACCCTTTCCAGAAAAGTTGAAGCTGTAATAGCTGCAAAAGGTGGACCTGCATCATATTGAACCCTATGGGTTAGGAATGGGATGGCACTTCAAGTTCATATGTGAGTCAAGGCAGGGGGCTAAATACTTTAAGCATTTTATTGTTGTGGAAGTCGCTTCCTTCCGGGTTCTTTGGGCCACCAGTCACCGACATCACCACTCCTTTTCAGGGTCAACAATAATGTTTATTTTACAATAAACGCCAGATCGTGCAAAATCTTGATGTGCTTTCCAGCAATTATCTTTCCTCGATGGTTTCCCTAAAGAGTCGTCTGTCTTGCTCACGCTCCCATCGGGCTTCGCCAACCGCCATCAACAACTCCCCCTCTCCTTCCCGACTGCTGCTTTTAACAGAGCGACAGGTGATTAGACAAACACTCTCAGCTGTGTCATCTACGCACCTGTCGCTAATCTCGACGCCGGTTCTGCCACACCCCGCTTCGCTGCAGGTCCGCAGGCCACGCCCCCCACAATTGTGTATCGGTATATATTATCCATCCATCCATTTTCTACCGCTTATTCCCTTTGGGGTTGCGGGGGGCGCTGATGTCTATCTCAGCTACAATCGGGCGGAAGGCGGTGTACACCCTGGACAAGTCGCCACCTCATCGCAGGTCATGCAAGATGAAGGTTGTAAAATATGTTATACAAGAAGATTGTTCTAGAATGTGTTGTGATGAATATTCTCGTAGTACAGAAAATAAAGTATATATTTATTTTAATTAATAATTCAAAATAATGCTGACAACTATATTAATATCTGTCCGCACAAATTTCGTATGACGCAGAGGTCAAAGCGTATGAAAAAGTATCGGTGAATAGTGCAAAAAATACAGAATGTTTTTACATTAATTAATAATTCAAAATAATGCTGACATTGATATTAATATTTATTTGCACAAATTTCATATGACACAGAAGTCAAAGCGTATGAAAAAAGTATTGGCTTATAGTACAACAAATACAGTCTATATTTCTAATAAGTAATGATTAAAAATAATGCCGACAATAATATTAATACATATCCACACACATTTCATATGACGCAGAGGTCAAAGCGTATGAAAAAGTATTGGCTTACAGTAAAAACAATACAGTATATATTTATTTTAATTAATAATTCAAAATAATGCTGACAATAGTATTAATATGTATCTGCACACATTTCATATGACAGAGATCAAAGCGTATGAAAAAGTATCGGCTAATAGTACAAAAATACGGTATATATTTGTTTTAATTAATAATTTAAAATAATGCTGACAACAATATTAATATTTACCCTCACAAATCTCATATGACACAGAGGTCAAAGCGTATGGAAAAAGTATTGGCTTATAGTACGAAAAATACAGTGTATATTTATATTAGTTAATAATTCAAAATAATGCTGACAATAATAGTATTTATCCGCATAAATTTCATACGACGCAGAGGCAAAAGTGTATGCAAAAAGTATTGGCTTGCAGTACGACAAATACAGTAGATGTTTGTATTAATTAATAATAAAAAAAAATGCTTACAATAATATTAATATTTATCCACTCAACTTTCATATGGCACGGATGTCAATGCATATGTAAAAGTATTGGCTTATAGTAAGAAAAATACAGTATATATTAATTAATTGAAAATAATGCTGACAATAATATTAATATTCATCCGCACAAATTTCATATGATGCAGAGGTCAAAGCACATGAAAAAGTATTGGCTTATAGTATGAAAAATACAGCATATTTATATTAATTAATAATTCAAAATAATGCTGACTATGATACTAATTATTATCTGCACAACTTTCATTTGACACAGAGGGCATAGCGTATGAAAAAGATTCGGCTTATAGTACGTAAAATCCAGTCTATATTTATATTAATTAATAATTAAAAATAATGCTGACAATAATATCAGTATTTATCCGCATAAATTTCACATGACGCAGAGGCAAAAGCGTATGCAAAAAGTATTGGCTTGCAGTACGACAAATACAGTAGATGTTTGTATTAATTAATAATAAAATAAAATGTTTACAATAATATTAATATTTATCCACTCAACTTTCATATGGCACAGAGGTCAAAGCATATGTAAAAGTATTGGCTTATAGTACGAACAATACAGTATATATTAATTAATAATTCAAAATAATGCTGACAATAATATTAATATTCATCCGCACAAATTTCATACGACGCAGAGGTCAAAGCGTATGAAAAAGTATCGGCTTATAGTAGGAAAAATACAGCATATATTTATATTATTTAATAATTCAAAATAATGCTGACAATAATAATAATAATATTTATCCGCACCAATTTCATATGACACTGAGGTCAAAGTGTATGAAAAAGTATCGGCTTATAGTACAAAAAATACAGTATATATTTATATTAATTAATAATTCAAAATAATGCTGACAATAGTATTAATGTTTACACGCACACATTTCATATTACGCAGAGGTCAAAGCGTATGAAAAAATATTGGTTTATAGTACAAAAAATACAGTATATATATATATATATATATATTTATATATATATATATATATATATATATATATATATATATTTTTTTTTTTTTTTTTTTTTTTTTTTTAAATAATTTTTTTAATTAATAATTCAAAATAATTCTGACAATAATATTAATATTTATCCGCACACATTTCATATGACACGGAGGTCAAAGCGTATGAAAAAATATTGGTTTATAGTACAAAAAATACAATATATATATGTATATATATATATATATATATATTTTTTTTTTTAATAATTTTTTTTATTAATAATTCAAAATAATTCTGACAATAATATTAATATTTATCCGCACACATTTCATATGACACGGAGGTCAAAGCGTATGAAAAAATATTGGTTTATAGTACAAAAAATACAGTATATATATATATATATATATATATATATATATATATATATATATATTCATTCATTTTTTTATTATTTTTTGTATTAATAATTAAAAATAATTCTGACAATACTATTAATATTTATCCGCACACATTTCATATGACACGGAGGTCAAAGCGTATGAAAAAGTATCGCCTTATAGTATGAAAAATACAGTCTATATTAATACTACTTAATAATTCAATATAATTCTGACAATAATATTAATATTTATCCGCACACATTTCATATGACACGGAGGTCAAAGCGTATGTAAAAGTATCGCCTTATAGTATGAAAAATACAGTCTATATTAATACTAATTAATAATTCAAAATAAAGCTGACAATAATATTAATATTTATCCACACACATTTCATATGACGCATAGGTCAAAGCGTATGAAAAAGTATCGGCTTATAGTAAGAAAATTACAGTATATATTTATATTAATTAAAATTTCAAAATAATGCCGACAAAAATCTTGTTTATCGGCAGTAATTTGCGATCATGTCGAACTTAGTGCTGACGTAAGAATTGTTGGATAACTTTTGAAACCATTTATGCACAAACTGAGTCATCTGGATATTCCTCGATTCAGCATTTTTGTAAAAGCAGCAATACATTCTAGAAGCATATACTAAAATATAGTTTTACCCGCCGAGTGCTGAGCATGACGCTCTTCTCGTCCCCATGGTGTTTGGGCAGCCTGCTAATTTGCTCCCGCAGGCCTGTGTTTGTCTAATAGTTTAATTGTCGAGGCTGCGCACCTGTTTGGCAGCGCAGGTGGCCGCAGGGCCCATTGTGCTGAGGGCTTTATCTCTCAGGCAGTTCCACACAGGTGCGTGGCGTGCAGCCTCCGCAGATCCACCCACAGATGGCATCGCCCGGAGCGGCGGATGCCGACTGTTTCCAGTCTCTCCTCCTCAGCTGCAGCAGTGTTTTTCTCCCACTTTTTCTTTCTACGCCCTCGACAATTACCTGGCTTGTAATTCTATACTCCTTACTTTTATTTTGCCGTGTTGGATGGAGAACAAGGAATGTTAAAGCTTAAAATGCATTTCTATCCAGGTTCCTTTATGACTTGTACACAGATATTTAAGGACCAGGAAAAAAATCAAGGTTGCAAAAGAAATAATTAGCATATATCGGCCGATACATGCTTTGAAATGTGATATCGGAAATGATCGGTTTCAAAAAGTAAAATGTATGACGTGCCGGCCCAGTCACATAATATCTACAGCTTTACACACACACACAAGTGAATGCAAGCATACTTGGTCAACAGCCATACATGTCACACTGAGGGTGGCCGTGTAAACAAATTTAACACTGTTACAAATATGCGCCACACTGTGAACCCACACCAAATAAGAATGACAAACACACAAACGCACCGTAACACGACATAAACACAACAGAATAAATACCCAGAAACCCTTGCAGCACTAACTCTTCCGGGACGCTACAATAGACACCCCCCCGCTACCTCCTACCAAGCCCACCTCAACCTCCTCATGCTCATTGAGAGAGAAGATCATGTCCCAAATTCCAAGCTGCTGTTTTGAGGCATGTTGTAAAAAATAATGCACTTTGTGACTTCAATAATAAATATGGCAGTGCCATGTTGGCATTTTTTCCCATAACTTGAGTTGATTTATTTTGGAAAACCTTGTTACATTGTTTAATGCATCCAGCGTGGGCATCACGACACAATTAGGCATAACAATGTGTTAATTCCTCGACTGTATATATCGGTACATATCGGTTGATATCGGAATCGGTAATTAAGAGTTGGACAATATCGGAATATCGGACATCGGCAAAATCTCTAATTTACATCATTGTCATCATTATTGTTTTTTTTTTGTATAAATGTAAATAAAACATATTTAAAATTATTAGAAAATAAATTTCTTTGGAAATGCAATTTATTTATTTTTTTTATTTATATTTATTACACACTTTTGTGTAGCACTAAATCTGTATTTGTTTCAATTACAGATAAAGACAGTTTCATAATTGCCATCAGCAAAAAAAAAAATAAAAAATCCATGAATTAGCAGCTCTGTGTTACAAGTTGTAGAAAACGTAGGAAAAAGTAGCGGATAGTAGTCCGGATTATATATATGTATATATGTGTTTATATATATATATATATATATATATATATATATATATATATATATATATATATATATATATATATATATATATATATATATATATTGGGGATAGGTTGATTGGCAACACTAAATTGGCCCTAGTGTGTGAATGTGAGTGTGAATGTTGTCTGTCTATCTGTGTTGGCTCTGCGAATAGGTGGCGACTTGTCCAGGGTGTACCCCGCCTTCCGCCCGATTGTAGCTGAGATAGGCGCCAGCGCTCCCCGTGACCCCAAAAGGGAATAAGCGGTAGAAAATGGATGGTTATATATATATATATATATATATATATATATATATATATATATATATATATGTAGGTGTGGGAAAAATCACAGGACTACTTCATCTCTACAGAACTGTTTCATGAGGGGTTCCCTCAATCATCAGGAGATTTTAATGGAAGCATTCACATACAATGGTTTATATAGGGCACAGAGTGGGTGGGTACAGGCAGGCGTAGGGGCGTGGTGATTGGCTCATGTGTTACCTAGGAGGTGTTTCCGTCTGTGGCGGCATGTTGAAATGATTTTACTGCACTTGTTGAGGGATGACAGGTCTGAATATTCAATAACATGGCAAATTCATGCATCTAGCACACCTTACAACAGTGGTAATAAAAGATGCAACCTAGGCTTAAAAGAGAAACCGTTTATTATATATCATCCAGACCTGTCATCCCTCAACAAGCGCAGTAAAATCATTTCCTGTACCCACCCACTCTGTGCCATATATAAACCATTGTATGTGAATGCTTCCATTAAAATCTCCTGATGATTGAGGGAACCCCTCACGAAACAGTTCTGTAGAGATGAAGTAGTCTTGTGATTTTTCCCACACATACATATTGCGCTCTACCACGGTATCAAGCACTATTCTCTGGGAAATCCAATCAAGCCATATATATATATATATATATATATATATATATATATATATATATATATTAAAGGTCCTTTTCAATTGCTCGTCGATGAAGAGACATTGATTAAAAAATATTCAATTCCATCCAAGTGCTTTACTTTCTTGTTTCACATCACAGCAATGCTCCGTTAAGATTCAAGACGCGCTACTCGGAAAGTCCGATGCATTAAACTGTATTCGGGCCCGTTACGAAAATTGGTCGGGATATAATGTAGCCTGGTGTTTGACATGCTAAATCACTCGACACGGTCCGCGCCGGTGCTGGGTTTCAAGCGACGCAAAGAGCATCACTTGGAAGCGCGTGTGGGTCAGTGATCCCCCACGGGAGGACGACTAAAGGACCGCACTTGAAAGGTAATACGGGACAAATAGATGCTTCCGATAAAAAGGCCGCCCGCCTATTTCTGATAAGATGCAATGTTTCCCGCAGGACTGCGATCTTTTATTTTTTTCAAGGTTTGCTGCATGCTTTGAATGGGAAAAGGTACTGCGACCTGGGGGGGCATACTTGCCAGCCTCGAGACCTCCAAATTCGGGAGATGGGGGGCGTTGAGGTGGGCGGGGTTTGGAGGTAGCTGGGGGTGTATATTGCATACTTGCCAACCCTCCCGGATTTTCCGGCAGACTCCCGAAATGTATCGCCTCTCCCGAAAACCTCCCGGGAAAATTTTTTCCCGAAATTCAGGCGGAGCTGGAGGCCACGCCCCCTCCAGCTCCATGCGGACCTGAGTGAGGACAGACTGTTTTCACGTCCGCTTTCCCACAATATAAACAACGTGTCTGCCCAATGACGTTATAACTGTAGAATGATTGAGGACGAGTTCTTGGTTTCTTATGTGGGTTTATTGTTATAAACGTCCTCCAAGCGGGGTAACAACACACAACAACAGCAGTCACGTTTTCGTCTACCGTAAAGCAGTTAGTCTGCTGTAAACAGCAATGTTGTGACACTCTTAAACAGGACAATACTGCCATCTACTGTACATGCATATGGTTAGAAAAATAGTGGCAGAGAATAGAACAAAGATGGACAATTCAACCCTTAACTCATCAATGAGTAGATGAGTGTTATGTGTGTAATTAAATGAACACTGAAATTCAAGTATTTATTTTATATATATATATACATATATATATATATATATATATATATATATATGTATATATATATAGCTATAATTCACTGAATGTATTTTATATATGTACCCCGCCTTCCGCCCGATTGTAGCTGAGATAGGCGCCAGCGCCCCCCGCGACCCCAAAAGGGAATAAGCGGGAGAAAATGGATGGGATGGATATATATATATATATATATATATATATATATATATATATATATATATATATATATATATGGAATACTTGACTTGGTGAATTGTAGCTGTAAATATACTCCTCCCCTCTTAACCATGTCCCGCCCCCAACCACGCCCCCCACCCCTCATCTCCCGAAATCGGAGGTCTCAAGGATGGCAAGTATGGTATATTGTAGCGTCCCGGAAGAGTTAGTGCTGCAAGGGATTCAGAGTATTTTTTCTGTTGTATTTATGTTGTGTTACGGTGCGAATGTCATTTTCCAAAAAGCTCCATGGAGCCACCAGGTCGCCGCCGAAGAGCCGCACGTGACTCTAGAGCTGCGGGTTGCTGACCACCCCCGCCTCAAATGAAGGGACCAGACATGACCACTGAGCTCCGCAGAATCCTCTGCAGTTTGTCGGTCCGTCCACTGCTGCGTTCGTGAAAGCGCTCGTTTATTTTTGAAGGAAAATAGATGCCTGCTGCTCTCCTGCAAAGCACAATCAACATGAGTAGGTTGTGAGTTCAAACCCCGGCCGAGTCATACCAAAGACTATAAAAACGGGACCCATTGCCTCCCTGCTTGGCACTCAGTATCAAGGGTTGGAATTGGGGGTTAAATCACCAAAAATGATTCCCGGGCGCGGCCACCGCTGCTGCTCACTGCTCCCCTCACCTCCAGCCTTACGTCGTGGTTGCGAACTCCTGGTTTTGTTTGCCTGTAAATAGGAGTATTACCAGGGACAAGGACTGGGATCACTGACTGGAACTCTTCTAATGATCTTTGCTCACTCAACTGCTTCTGTTTGCTTGTTTGTGTCAACATATTTGCCATTCAAATTGAAACATTTGGACAAATAAACTGTTGCGTTGTCCACATATTGACACCAAATACACCGATGACTATAGCAAACCAAATGTAAGTTTTTGCCACTGTGACCGTCTCGCACCGTCGTCGTGCGGGTTCTCAGGACCACCAAGGAATGACATTCTGTCCAGCAGGTGTGGACTTCTTTTATTTTGCATTAAGTAAGTCTCTGGCTGGTTTTCTTTGCTGCCTTCCCGTTTTTCTGCTCGCTCTTCCGCGTCAGCTTTTCGGCTGCATGCATCGACTTCCTTCTGGCTCTTTCTTTCTCCGTCTCTCCCCCCCCCGCTGTTTACGGCCGCTGCCCTTTTATAGAGTGCGAGAGGAGATTTAAATTGGGCCCAGCTGGTCGACCCAAGCACCTGATAATATTTGCGGGGTTGATTCCGTCGCGCCCCGCCTCGCTGCTTGCTCGCAGTCCACGCCTCCTCGCCGCCATCTTGGGCCGGGCTCCAGCATGCCCTGCCTTGCTGTCGGACTGCCGCCCACACCTCCTCCCCGCCATCTTGGGCCTGGCCCCCGGCATGCTCTGGCATGCCCCGCCTCGCTGTCGGACTACCGGCCACGCCTCCTCGCCGCCATCTTGGGCTGGTCTCCGGCGTGTCCTGCCTCGCTGTCAGACTGCCGGCCACACCTCCTCGCCGCCATCTTGGGCCTGGCTCCGGCATGCCCTGCCTCGCTGTCGGACTGCTGGCCACGCCTCCTCGCCGCCAATTTTGCAGCGGGCTCTGGCGTGCCCTGCTTCGCTCTCGGACGGCCGGCCACACCTCCTCGCCGCCATCTTGGGCCCTTGGGCGCCATCTCCAGCGTCCCCTGCCTCGCTGTCGGACTGTTGGCCACACCTCCTCGCCGCCATCGTGGGCCAGGCTCAGGCGTGACCTCCCTCGCTGTCGGACTGCCGGCCACGCCTCCTCGCCGCCATCTTGCAGCGGGCCATTGTGTGCCTGGCCTCGCTGTCAGACTGCCGGCCACACCTCCTCGCCACCATCTTGGGCCTGGCTCCAGTATGCCCTGCCTAGTTGTCGGACTGCCGGCCACACCTCCTCGCCGGCATCTTGGGTCTGGCTCTGGCGTGCCCTGCCTCGCTGTCGGACTGCCGGCCACACCTCCTCGCCGCCATCTTGCAGCGGGCTACTGTGTGCCTGGCCTCGCTGTTGGACTGCTGACCACGCCTCCTTGCCGCCATCTTGGGCCGGGCTCCGGCACGCCCTGCCTCGCTGTCGGACTGCCGGCCACGCCTCCTCGTCGCCCATCTTGGGCCGGGCTCCGGCGTCCCCTGCCTCGCTGTCGGACTGCCGGCCACACCTCCTCGCCGCCATCGTGGGCCAGGCTCAGGCATGCCCTCCCTCGCTGTCGGACTGCCGGCCACGCCTCCTCGTCGCCCATCTTGGGCCGGGCTCCGGCGTCCCCTGCCTCGCTGTCGGACTGCCGGCCACACCTCCTCGCCGCCATCGTGGGCCAGGCTCAGGCGTGCCCTCCCTCGCTGTCGGACTGCCGGCCACGCCTCCTCGCCGCCATCTTGCAACGGGCCATTGTGTGCCTGGCCTCGCTGTCAGACTGCCGCCCACACCTCCTCCCCGCCATCTTGCAGCGGGCTACTGTGTGCCTGGCCTCGCTGTTGGACTGCTGACCACGCCTCCTTGCCGCCATCTTGGGCCGGGCTCCGGCACGCCCTGCCTCGCTGTCGGACTGCCGGCCACGCCTCCTCGTCGCCCATCTTGGGCCGGGCTCCGGCGTCCCCTGCCTCGCTGTCGGACTGCCGGCCACACCTCCTCGCCGCCATCGTGGGCCAGGCTCAGGCGTGCCCTCCCTCGCTGTCGGACTGCTGGCCACGCCTCCTCGCCGCCATCTTGCAACGGGCCATTGTGTGCCTGGCCTCGCTGTCAGACTGCCGGCCACACCTCCTCGCCGCCATCTTGGGCCTGGCTCCGGCATGCCCTGCCTAGCTGTTGGACTGCCGCCCACACCTCCTCCCCACCATCTTGGGCCTGGCTCCGGCATGCCCTGCCTCGCTGTCGGACTACCGGCCACGCCTCCTCGCCGCCATCTTGGGCCGGGCTCCAGTATGCCCTGCCTAGCTGTTGGACTGCCGCCCACACCACCTCCCCGCCATCTTGGGCCAGGCTCCGGCGTGCCCTGCCTCGCCGTCGGACAGCCGGCCACGCCTCCTCGCCGCCATCTTGGGCCGGTCTCTTGCGTGCCCTGCCTCGCTGTCAGACTGCCGGCCACACCTCCTCGCCGCCATCTTGGGCCTGGCTCCGGCATGCCCTGCCTAGCTGTTGGACTGCCGCCCACACCTCCTCCCCACCATCTTGGGCCTGGCTCCGGCATGCCCTGCCTCGCTGTCGGACTACCGGCCACGCCTCCTCGCCGCCATCTTGGGCCGGGCTCCAGTATGCCCTGCCTCGCTGTTGGACTGCCGGCCATGCCTCCTCGCCGCAATCTTGGGCCAGGCTCCGGCGTGCCCTGCCTCGCCGTCGGACAGCCGGCCACGCCTCCTCGCCGCCATCTTGGGCCGGTCTCTTGCGTGCCCTGCCTCGCTGTCGGACTGCCGGCTCCGCCTCCTCACCGCCACATTTTCCCAATCCGCCCAATGTTTTGTCTGATTTATAATTTGACCAACTTATGATGGAGTCAAGAACAAAGTTCCACTTTAACAGAAATGAATGCAAATCATCACTTTCTACTCATCCTTCATCTCACAAGTGGCACGACATTCCTTAAATCTAACAGCACCATCATGCAAAGTCACATAAACAAAGTGAATTCTGCTCCCTCGTCCGTGACGCCTTGTCTTCCGTCTTTTGTTGTCCTCGTCCTTTTGTTATTTTTTTGTTTGTTTTGTTTTGCTTCCCTGATTCAGGGAACGCAAACACAGACACTCTGCACTGTTTTTCTGCACTTCACTGAGTCGCTTTGTGCTCGCTTCGTTTTGTGCTGTCAGGAAATATTGAAGGCTCAATTTGAGCCCCTTTGTGTGTACCTGGACCAACAGACACGACAGTAAATATCATTGAAAGGACATGCAGCTGCCTCAGAAACAAACATGGCGTCGAACAAATGCTGTGCTGAATACCTAGAATGTCATAAAAAAGTTGGCGGAGGAATCTTTGATTTTGATGTGTGCTATGATCTTCAAAGCATTCAAAGAAATGTTCTCATAAAGTAATGAAGACATGAGGTATGGTGTTCTTGGGATGCAACTCAGTATTCTTCTTCCTCCAAACACGTTGAGTTGAGTTTATACCAAAATGGATACATGGATGATACAGCAGAGGATTGGGAGAATGTCATGGGGTCAGATAAATCAAAATAGAACTTTTTGGTATAAACTCAACTCGTCGTGTTTGGAGGAAGAAGAATACTGAGTTGCATCCCAAGAACACCATACCTACTGTGAAGCATGGGGCTGGAAACATCATGCTTTGGGGCTGTTTTTTTTTACTAACGGGACAGGACGATTGATCCGTGTTAAGGAAAGAATGAATGGGGCCATGTATCGTGAGATTTTGAGCCAAAACCTCCTTCCATCAGTGAGAGCTTTGAATGGTTGACCAAATACTTATTTTCCATCAAAATTTACAAATAAATTCTTTAAAATTCCTACAATGTGAATTCACGGATTTTTTTTCACATTCTGTCTCTCACAGTTGAAGTGTACCTATGATGAAAATTACAGACCTCTGTCATCATTTTAAGTGGGAGAACTTGCACAATCGGTGGCTGCCTAAATACTTTTACGCCCCATTATATACATATATATATATATATATAGTCAAGTTGTCTGTGGTTGGTTTATCCGCTATACAGTGCTCAATTCGGTGTTAGAGCAGAATATATGTTAGGTCAGAAAAAAAACACAAAAGGCTATATCATCCCTACAAGCCTGTTTCGCAGGTTTCCCTGCTCTTCAGGGAAATATATATATATATATATATATATATATATATATATATATGTGTATGTATGTATGTGTGGGGGAAAAAAATCACAAGACTACTTTATCTCTACAGAACTGTTTCATGAGGGGTTCCCTCAATCATCAGGAGATTGAGGGAACCCCTCATGAAACAGTTCTGTAGAGATAAAGTAGTCTTGTGATTTTTTTCCCCCACACATACATATAATGTGCTGTACCACGGTATCGAGCACTATTCTTTGGATAATCTAATTAAGACAGTACATAATCCAATTGTTTTGGCCTTTAATCAGCAAGGCAACAGCGTTCAGCGTGCGTTGCAAATACATTTTTCGAGAATGCTACGTGAGAATGCTACGTGAAAACGCTGCCTTGCCATTGTCAGGCAAACAGGCAAACTTCTGCTTTTTGAGGCACGTTCGTGTTCAGTTCTTCTTGGCGTTTGCTTAATAACCTGCATGCCAGTGATTATCGATAGTGGGGGGGGGTTGGGCGGTGGGTTTAGATGTTTCTAATTTAGCCACTGATCACCGTATGAATACTTCGGCACGACGTAAACAGCTTTCTAAAGGTACATCCGTCTTCATGGAAGGGCCCAGTCGATACAGATGGCTTTCGTACTCAAAGTCCGACTATTTAGAATCGAATGGACTTTATTGTCATTATATTTGCATATAACGAGATCAAAGACTCCAACTTAAGGTGAAGTAGTGGGAACAAATATGGGGTGAAATAAATAACACAAGAGGTAATAAAGGAAAAAACTAACAATTGAAATAAACAGACTTCTATCCAATAAAAAATAATAAGCAATCCTGTGCAAGTATACAAAACACTATAGAAATACAAAATACTGTACAATATACAGAACAAGACAAGAGTACCGAAGTAATAAATAACAATCAGTGTCGGACGTATTGCACTCGAAGGGTAGTATTGCACAGTAGGGTATTAGGGCAGGATATTGTGTAAGGGTGAATTATTATTATTATGAGTTGGAGTTCAACATGGTGACAGCTTTGGGAAAGAAGCTGTCTCTAAGCCTGTTTGATGCACCTGTAGCGCCTGCCTGATGGCCTCAGGTCGAACAGGTGGAAGCCAGGGTGTGTGTTGTCCTTGGTAATATTTTTTGCTCTGTTGAGGCAACGGGAGTTGGGTAAATCCTTCAGGGAAGGCAGGGGACAGCCAATGATTTTTTTGTGCAGACTTTATGACCCTCTGAATCGCCTGTTTGTCTGCTTTCGTGCAGCTGGCGTACCACACTGTTATGCAGTACGTCAGCAGGTTCTCGACAGCCGAGCGGTAGAAGGTCACCATCAGCTGTCTCTCCAGTCTGCTCTTCCTCAGCACCCTCAGGAAGTGGAGTCTCCGCTGGGCTCTATTTCAAATCATTGTCTAAAGGGTGTTGTAAATAATGGACGTACGCCCGTTTGACGTCTGGAAATGGCTGCATGCATTTTATGTTTATTGACAGTCCGGGTACTGGAAACAAGCGATGCTAATGGCATCAGCTCGGCTACGACCGCACCCCCCGCCAGGGTGTGTGCTATCCTTGGTAATGTTTTTTGCTCTGTTGAGGCAACGGGAGTTGGGTAAATTCTTCAGGGAAGGCAGGGGACAGCCAATTATTTTTTTGTGCAGACTTTAGGACCCTCTGAATCGCCTGTTTGTCTGCTTTCGTGCAGCTGGCGTACCACACTGTTATGCAGTACGTCAGCAGGTTCTCGACAACCGAGCGGTAGAAGGTCACCATCAGCTGTCTCTCCAGTCTGCTCTTCCTCAGCACCCTCAGGAAGTGGAGTCTCCGCTGGGCTCTATTTCAAATCATTGTCTAAAGGGTGTTGTAAATAATGGACGTACGCCCGTTTGACGTCTGGAAACGGCTGCATGCATTTTATGTTTATTGACAGTCCGGGTACTGGAAACAAGCGATGCTAATGGCATCATCTCGGCTACGACCGCACCCCCCGCCAGGGTGTGTGCTGTCCTTGGTAATGTTTTTTGCTCTGTTGAGGCAACGGGATTTGTGTAAATCCTTCAGGGAGAGCAGGGGACAGCCGAAGATTTTTTGTGCAGACTTTATGACCCTCTAAATCGCCTGTTTGTCTGCTTTCGTGCAGCTGGCGTACCACACTGTTATGCAGTACGTCAGCAGGCTCTCGACAGCCGAGCGGTAGAAGGTCACCATCAGCTGTTTCTCCAGTCTGCTCTTCCTCAGCACCCTCAGGAAGTGGAGTCTCCGCTGGGCTCTATTTCAAATCCTTGTCTAAAGGGTGTTGTAAATAATGGACGTACGCCCGTTTGACGTCTGGAAATGGCTGCATGCATTTTATGTTTATTGACAGTCGGGGTACTGGAAACAAGCGATGCTAATGGCATCATCTCTGCTACGACCGCAAGCCCCCGCCCCCCCACCGCCGGTCCCCTCCTCTTTCCACAAACAGGTCCATCTGCACTGGATCATTTGCCGTCTCCCGATACGCTGTGGTTTATAGGCAATTATCTCTGGCGATCCATTATCGATTACGGTGTTATCTTTCTCGCATTGCTCAATTTTGGCGGCGCGAGCGCAGGCAGCTTCGCGCAGGGGCGGCAGGGATACAAACAGCCCGGTGATGGGAGCTCTAGTTAAGATGGATGCTTGTTCATTTGCTCCTAAATGGGTGTTAGTTTAAATCCAAACTGTACTCGGTGTCAGGGAGGGCCACGCCGGGGAGTTGTGCGCCTCTCTGTTGTCAGGAATTAAAAACCACGACGCCGGTCGATTTGTCCGAACGAGTCCAACCCCTTGACATTGAGTCTCTCTGTGAAAAATAGTAGCCCCCCCTGACATAAACAAGACTAGCTTTTTGCACTAGAATTTAAGCAGGCGGGATAATCAAGATTCACAATATTTTCCTAACAAATTCAGCTTTTATTCCACGTCTTGCTGTTAACTGACTTAGGTATCTTAAAGGGGAACTGCACTTTTTTTTGGAGTTTTGCATATTGTTTACAATATTATAAAAGACATGACGGATGGATTTGTTTTTATGCATTCTAACTATTAAATATACAATAAAAAAAAATACATATGTGATCAAAAGTCTGCTTATAATGGAACCTGTAGGAGTCGTTCAATTGCGCCAATGGAACCCCTGAAACAGGGGTCCCAAAACTATGGCCCAGTTCCGGCCCACCAGCGTCCAAAATCTGGCCCGCAGGAAGTCCCGAGTAAAAAAATAAATAAATAAATAAAATATAAAACATATATATATATATATATATACATATATATATATATAGTAAAACATCACCTACTGAACAAGGTCTGCGATCATGTTTATACAGTATATTCCCGTTTAGTAGAATAATACCTTATAATCCTTTCGAATAAACAGGTATGTATGAGTATGGGAAAGGAGAGGGTGGGGGGTGGGAGGCGTCAAGCGCTGTTTGTGTCGTCCTCGCCAGTTCCAGGTCCTATATGGCGGTCAAAGTGTCCCATCTTGTTGGATTATATCCTCAGCCATCTACTTTCCAGGTGATTTCATTTATGATCCACAATGACCACTTCCAAAAACATGCACCTGGGGATAGGTTGATTGGCAACACTAAATTGGCCCTAGTGTTTGAATGCGAGTGTGAATGTTGTCTGTCTATCTGTGTTGGCCCTGCGATGAGGTGGCGACTTGTCCAGGGTGTACCCTGCCTTCCGCCCGATTGTAGCTGAGATAGGCGCCAGCGCCCCCCGCGACCCCAAAAGGGAATAAGCGGTAGAAAATGGATGGATGGAATGAACTTATATAAAGCAGGGAAGCGAGGAAGCAGCAGACCAAACGATGATGTCATCATCAACCATTGTGTTGCCATTATGAATAGTTTGTCTGTGTTAGCGCTCATAATAACAATATCACTATTTTTTTTTCATATTTAAGTCACCAAATGTAAATGGAGAATTATCGGCACTTTTTAAGTGGTTATTTATCGGGTTTTGTAGGTGGCGCTCCTGTTTGCTCCTCTATTACTTATGTTTATTGATTATTTGGAATGCTTTTCAAAACATCCATCCGTCGTCATGTCTTTTAAAATGGATTGTGAACGATAGAAAAATGTAATAGCGCGTTCTCTGTTGCTCTTCCTGGTCAAACATCAAAGAGCGGTAATGATACTGACATGGTATTTTTGTCTTCTTCTATTTGTTCCACAGTTGGGTCAATAATTTCGGCCATGAGGGTCTGGGACTGCTTCTGGATGCGCTGGAGAAGCTCTTGGATAAGAAACAGTGAGTGTATTATCACATATTTGACGCCTTGATGCACTACATATTAATTGCAAAGGTTTTTTTTTTCTCATTTCCAGGCAAGAGAATATCGATAAACGGAATCAGCATAAGCTCATCCAATGCTTGAAGGCTTTCATGAACAACAAGGTTTGTACGAATCAAAATATAAACTCAGGAGAACTTGGTTCTAAATAGAGGTGATTAAAAGTGTTATTTACAGGAGCCATCAGTAAATGTTGAGACACTGGAAGGGGGTCGGATTAACTCGGCTCCGCGTCCTCCTACTCTCGTTCTGACATGTTGAGTCGTCCAAATGTAACATTACATAACATTGTGCACCGTGGGATGCACTTGAATGTTCCTTTTTAAAGCGTTTTTTTTTTTTTTTTTTTTTTAATAAATCATGCCATGCCCACAATTTAAAGGCCTACTGAAATGAGATGTTCTTATTTAAACGGGGATAGCAGGTCCATTCTATGTGTCATACTTGATCATTTCGCCATATTGCCATATTTTTGCTGAAAGGATTTAGTAGAGAACATCCACGATAAAGTTCGCAACTTTTGCTCGCTAATAAAAAAGCCTTGCCTGTACCGGAAGTAGCAGACGATGTGCGCGGGACGTCAAGGGTTGTGGAGCTCCTCACATCTGAACATTGTTTACAATCATGGCCACCAGCAGCGAGAGCGATCCGGACCGAGAAAGCCACAATTTCCCCATTAATTTGAGCGAAGATGAAAGATTCGTCGATGAGGAAAGTGAGAGTGAAGGACTAGAAGAAAAAAAAAGACGAGGGCAGTCGGAGCGGTTCAGATGTTATTAGACACATTTACGAGGATGATTCTGGAAAATGCTTATTGTCTTACTAGTGTTTTAGTGAGATTATATAGTCATACCTGAATGTCGGAGGGGTGTGGTGACCGCCAGTGTCTCTGAGAGAAGCCACGGATAAGCCAAGAGAGTCCACAGCTGCCTCTTTGACAGCTGCAGGAGGACACAAGCTTTGCTCATATCTACGGCAAGAGCCGACTTATTACCACCATTTTCTCACCGAAACCTGCCGGTTTACACGTGGTAGAGAACCATGTTCGCTTGACCGCTCTGTTCCATTTTAAAACTTCACCGTCATCTTTAGGGAATGTAAAAAAAAAACTAAAAAAAACACCGGCTGTGTTTGTATTGCTAAAGGCGGCCGCAATACACCGCTTCCCACCTACATCTTTTTTCTTTGATGTCTCCATTATTAATTGAAAAAATTGCAAAAGATCCAGCAACACAGATGTCCAGAATACTGTGCAATTATGCGATTAAAGCAGACTACTTATAGCTTGGATCGGGCTTGAAAAAAATGTCCGCTACAACTGGTGAGGTCAAACGCACGCGTCATCATACCGCGACGTTTTCAACAGGATACTTGGCGGGAAATTTAAAATTGCAATTTAGTAAACTAAAAAGGTCCTATTGGCATGTGTTGCAATGTTAATATTTCATCATTGATATATAAACTATCAGACTGCGTGGTCGGTAGTAGTGGGTTTCAGTAGGCCTTTAAATTGAGTCATAATTTTTAAAAACATATTAAAACAACAAAAATTATAAACGTTCGAATCGTCCCCCCAGGAATTGGAATCAGAATCTTTAGGTGCCGAAAGACTCTTAAATAGCATGCATCAACACAATTTTTTTTTTAATTCGCCAAAATTCACCCATTTAGAGTTCGGATATCTGTTAAAAAAATATATGGTCTTTTTTCTGCAACATCAAGGTATATATCGATGATTAGATAGATAGATAGTACTTTATTTATTCCGTCAGGAGAGTTCCTTCAGGAAAATTACAATTTTCAGCACAATCCCATTCAAGATCAGACAAACATTACAGGGAGACAGAACAGGATCGCTGACGGGTCTGCCGGCTTCCAGCGCCCCTTACAAAAAAGATGACATACAGGTAAACAAGGGGGGGGGGGGATGGTACAAAAAAAATAGAAGATTAAAATAAAAAAATAAAAAAATTACATAGGTCTGCTGATAATGTTCCCCTTAACGATTTCATCATTGATATATAAACTATCAGACTGCGTAGTAGTGGGTTTCAGTAGGCCTTTAATATGCTTCTATACATCATTTTCCATTTTCTACCGCTTATTCCCTTTTGGGGTCGCGGGGGGCGCTGGCGCCTATCTCAGCTACAATCGGGCGGAAGGCGGGGTACACCCTGGACAAGTCGCCACCTCATCGCAGGGCCAACACAGATAGGCAGACAACATCCACACTCACATTCACACACTAGGGCCAATTTTAGTGTTGCCAATCAACCTATCCCCAGGTGCATGTCTTTCATTTGTTTGTGATTAATCACACGAGTTAACTGTTTCCCCATTTTTTTTCAGTAAGGTTTTAAGTTGAACCAAATGGACGTCAAAAGTCCTTAAAAGCTTCCTGTAGCTGGGTGGCCACATGCTTGTGAGACTTGGGGGATAATGGACTGAGATAGAGAAGCTAATTTTACCATTTCCACTCTGGTCTCGGGTGAATTAATTATCCATTTTGGGGAAAGTCTCGCTCATTCCTTAAATAGAGGCATATATTTCAAGGCTAAATGACCAATTTGTGGTGCTGCTTTTTCATCTCCACCTCTGGTCATCTTAGCCTTTAGTTTTGAGGAGACTTAAAAAAGGTTACCGGGATTCGCTTTTCCCTCTCGTTCTGTCCTCAATTTGACAAATTAATCACGCTCTTTTCGCTTCCTAGTGGGCGTTGTCGCCCGCTTGGTTTTAATAAGTCACAGTATTTCCCCGTGTCCATTTTTCGGCACGCCTATAAAAAAACGAGGGTTTAAATGATGAAAAAAACACTTACTTGAACGGTTTAAAAAAATGAAAAAAATGAAAATTAAATTTTGAAACATAGTTTATCTTCAATTTCGACTCTTTAAAATTCAAAATTCAACCCCAAAAAATTAAGAGAAAAATGATCTAATTTGAATCTTTTGGAAAAAAATTTAAAAAATAATTAATCGAACATCGTTAGTAATTTTTTCTTGATTAATATTAATTTTAGAATTTTAATGACATGTTTTAAAATTAGGTTAAAATCCAATCTGCACTTTGTTGGAATATATAACAAATTGGACCAAGCTATATTTCTAACAAAGACAAATCATTATTTCTTCTAGATTTTCCTGGACAAAAAATTGAAAATAAATTCAAAATAAGATTTAAATTTGATTCTACAGATTTTCTAGATTTGCCAGAATAATTTTGGGGAATTTTAATCATGATAAGTTTGAAGAAATATTTCACAAATATTCTTCGTCGAAAAAAACATTAGCTAAAATGAGGAATTAAATTAAAATGTATTTATTATTATTTACAATAAAAAAAAAATTGAACATTGATTTAAATTGTCAGGAAAAAAGAGGAAGGAATTTAAAAAGTAAAAAGGTATGTGTTTAAAAATCCTAAAATCATTTTTAAGGTTCTTTTTTTTCTCTAAAAATGTCTTTCTGAAAGTTATAAGAAGCAAAGTTAAAAAAAATAAATGAATTTATTAAAAAAGTGAAGACCAAGTCTTTAAAATATTTTCTTGGATTTTCAAATTCTATTTGAGTTTTGTCTCTCTTAGAATTAAAAATGTCGAGCAAAGCGAGACCAGGTTGCTAGTAAATAAATACAATTTAAAAATTAGAGGCAGCTCACTGGTAAGTGCTGCTATTTGAGCTATTTTTAGAACAGGCCAGGGGGCGATTCATCTGGTCCTTACGGGCGACCTGGTGCCCGCGGGCCCCGTGTTGGTGACCCCTGCTTTAAAGATTTTTTCCAGTGGTCAAATTGAACACCTGCTTAATTTATACCCTGTGGTTTCCTTCCTCTTTCCCCCGTCTCGGCAGTACGGGTTGCAAAGGATCCTGGGAGACGAGCGCAGTCTGTTGTTACTGGCGAGATCCATTGACCCCAAGCAGGCCGGCATGATGACGGAGACTGTCAAGATCCTCTCCGCCTTCTGCATCATCGGCGAGGAGAACATGTAAGTTCCCCCACGTTTCCACCTGATTGCCGGGCGTCGTCGCCGGCCGCCGTGTCATCGATAACGAGACGTTTCTTCTTGACACGGGCGTTGCGTGTTGGAAATTGAAAGGAAGATTGTGTCCGTGTGAAAGTGTTAGCTCAACATAACGAGACCCGAAGGGAAGACGTGTTCAAAATAACATCCAGCCTGGCCTTTCTTTTAAACCCAACGCTGCTTAGTTTGGTCAGTCTTGATATGAAATAGTTTTAAGAGTTTTATGGTAGACTTGGTACTGAACAGGAATGAGCAATTAATTTTTGACCCCCTTTAAAGTGTTTTGTATCATTTTGGGCATCGTTTCGCAACTCTATAGATCACAGTCTTCTAAATGGGGGGTGCTTTCACTATCAGTTGCAGGTATGTGAAAAAATGAGGACACCCCTTGTTTTTTTCTGTAAGATTTCCCCTGAAGCAATGGTTGGCAACCCAAAATGTTGAAAGAGCCGTATTGGACCAAAAATACAAAAAAATATATAATATAGGCAACACATGATGTAAGTGTCTATATTAGCTATATTAGCCTACTATCAAAACGACTTTAAAAGACTGTTATTAGTGTTATAATAAAGGCAACACGTGATGTAAGTGTCTATATTAGATATAATTGGCCTACAATCAAAATGACTCTAAAAGACTTATAAGTGTTATAATGAAGGCAACACATGATGTAAGTGTCTATATTAACTATATTAGCCTACTATCAACATTACTTCATAGGACTTATATAAGTGTTAAATGAAGGCAACACATGATGTAAGTGTTTATATTAGCTATAAAAGCCTACTATCAAAACGACTTTAAAAGACTTATATGTGTTATAATGAAGGCAACACATGATGTAAGTGTTTATATTAGCTATATTAGCCTACTATCAACATTACTTTAAAGGACTTATATAAGTGTTAAATGAAGGCAACGCATAATGTAAGTGTTTATATTAGCTATAAAAGCCTACTATCAACATTACTTCAAAGGACTTATATAAGTGTTAAATGAAGGCAACACATGATGTAAGTGTTTATATTAGCTATAAAAGCCTACTATCAAAACGACTTTAAAAGACTTATATGTGTTATAATGAAGGCAACACATGATGTAAGTGTTTATATTAGCTATATTAGCCTACTATCAAAACGACTTTAAAAGACTTATAAGTGTTATAATGACGGCAACACATGATGTAAGTGTCTATATTAACTATATTAGCCTACTATCAACATTACTTCAAAGGACTTATATAAGTGTTAAATGAAGGCAACACATGATGTAAGTGTCTATATTAGCTCTAAAAGCCTACTATCAAAACGACTGTAAAAGACTTATAAGTGTTATAATGAAGCCAACACATGATGTAAGTGTCTACATTAGCTATATTAGCCTACTATCAAAACGACTTTAAAAGACTGTTATTAGTGTTATAATAAAGGCAACAAATGATGTAAGTGTCTATATTAGATATAATTGGCCTACAATCAAAATGACTCCTCTAAAAGACTTATAAGTGTTATAATGAAGGCAACACATGATGTAAGTGTCTATATTAACTATATTAGCCTACTATCAACATTACTTCAAATGACTTATATAAGTGTTGTAATGACGGCAACGCATGATGTAAGTGTCTATATTAGATATAATTGGCCTACAATCAAAATGACTCTAAAAGACTTATAAGTGTTAAATGAAGGCAACGCATGATGTAAGTGTCTATATTAGCTCTAAAAGCCTACTATCAAAACGACTTTAAAAGACTTATATAAGTGTTATAATGAAGGCAACACATGATGTAAGTTTCTATATTAAATATATTAGCCTACTATCAAAATGACTTTAAAAGTCTTATATCAGTGTTATAATGAAGGCAACACGTGATACAAGTTTCTATATTAGCTATTATAGCCTACTATCAAAATGACTTTAGAAGACTTATATAAGTGTTATAATGAAGGCAATGCATGATAAAAGTGTCTATATTAACTATATTAATTTCTGTAAGATTTCTGTAACATTTTGTTGAAAGAGCCATATTGGACCAAAAATACAACAAAAAAAAAAATAATAATAATAAATAAAAACCTGTCTGGAACCGTGAACATATATAAATATATAAGTGATATAATAAAGGCAACACATGATGTGAGTGTCTGTATTAGCTATATTCTACTACTATCAAAATGACTTTAAAACACTTATGTAAGTTTTATCATGAAGGCAACCCATGATGTAAGTGTCTATATTAACTGTAATAACCTACTATCAAAATGACTTTAAAACACTTATATAAGTGTTATAATGAGGGCAACACATGATGCAAGTGTCTATATGAGCTATTATAGCCTACTATCAAAACGACTTTAAAATACTCATATCAGTATTATAATAAAGGCAACACATAATATGTGTGTCTATATTAGCTATAATGTTAGCATAATATTGTGAAAGTCCAGTCCATGGTGGATCTAACATAATAGTAGGAGTCCAGTCCATAGTGGATCTAAAATAATAGTGAGAGTCCAGTCCATAGTGGATCTAAAATAATAGTGAGAGTCCAGTCCATAGTGGATCTAACATAATATTGTGAGAGTCCAGTCCATAGTGGATCTAACATAATAGTGAGAGTCCAGTCCATAGTGGATTTAACATAATAGTGAGAGTCCAGTCCATAGTGGATCTGACATAATGTGAGAGTCCAGTCCATAGTGGATCTAACATAATAGTGAGAGTCCAGTCCATAGTGGATCTAACATAATAGTGAGAGTCCAGTCCATAGTGGATTTAACATAATAGTGAGAGTCCAGTCCATAGTGGATCTGACATAATAGTGAGAGTCCAGTCCATAGTGGATCTAACAAAATATTGTGAGAGTCCAGTCCATAGTGGATCTAACATAATGTGAGAGTCCAGTCCATAGTGGATCTAACAAAATAGTGAGAGTCCAGTCCATAGTGGATCTGACATAATAGTGCGAGTCCAGTCCATAGTGGATCTGACATAATAGTGCGAGTCCAGTCAATAGTGGATCTAACATAATAGTGAGAGTCCAGTCCATAGTGGATTTAACATAATAGTGAGAGTCCAGTCCATAGCGGATCTAACAACACATTGTGAGAGTCCAGTCCACAGCGGATCTAACATAATAGTGAGAGTCCAGTTCATAGTGGATCTAACATAATTTTGTGTGAGTCCAGTCCATAGTGGATCCAACATGATAGTGAGAGTCCAATCCATAGTGGATCTAACATAATAATGCGAGTCCAGTCCATAGTGGATCTAACATAATAGTGCGAGTCCAGTCCATAGTGGATCCAACATAATAGTGAAAGTCCACTCCATAGTGGATTTAACATAATAGTGAGAGTCCAGTCCATAGTGGATCTAACAAAATATTGTGAGAGTCCAGTCCATAGTGGATCTAACATAATAGTGAGAGTCCAGTCCATAGTGGATCTAACATAATAGTGCGAGTCCAGTCCATAGTGGGTCTAACATAGTAGTGACAGTCCAGTTCATAGTGGATCTAACATAATTTTGTGTGAGTCCAGTCCATAGTGGATCTAACACTATAGTGAGAGTCCAGTCCATAGTGGATCTAACATAATAGTGAGAGGCCAGTCCATAGTGGATCTAGCATAATAGTTGGAGTCCAGTCCATAGTGGATCCAACATAATAGTGAGAGTCCAGTCCATAGTGGATCCAACATAATAGTGAGAGTCCAGTCTAGGTGGATCTAACAAAATATTGTGAGAGTCCAGTCCATAGTGGATCTAACATAATAGTGAGAGTCCAGTCCATAGTGGATCTAACATAATAGTGTGAGTCCAGTCCATAGTGGATCTAACATAATAGTGACAGTCCAGTCCATAGTGGATCTTACATAATATAGTGAGAGTCCAGTCCATAGTGGATCCAGCATAATAGTTAGAGTCCAGTCCATAGTGGATCTAACATAATAGTGAGAGTCCAGTCCATAGTGGATCTAACATAATAGTGACAATCTAGTCCATAGTGGATCTAACATAATAGTGAAAGTCCAGTCCATAGTGGATCTAGCATAATAGTTAGAGTCCAGTCCATAGTGGATCTAACATAATCTTGAGAGTCCAGTCCATAGTGGATCCAACATAAAAGTGAGAGTCCAGTCCATAGTGGATCTAACATAATAATGGGAGTCCAGTCCATAGTGGATCTAACATAATAGTGTGAGAGTCCAGTCCGTAGTGGATCTAACAAAATAGTGAGAGTCCAGTCCATAGTGGATCTAACATAATAGTGTGAGAGTCCAGTCCATAGTGGATCTAACAAAATAGTGACAGTCCAGTCCATAGTGGATCCAACAAAATAGTGACAGTCCAGTCCATAGTGGAGAAAATAAAAGAAACGGCAGATCAACTGGTCCAAAAAGGGGATGTATTTAAATGCTAGAGTATACAAATGAGTGTTAAGATGGGACTTAAATGCTTCTAGTTATGTCATACATCATTCGTTTATGTTCAAACCTGATTTGACCGTCGCGAGTTTCCCTCGATAAAAACAAAACAAAACGTTATGCCTTGCTGGGAGTCACTAAAACCAACATTAAACTAATATTACATCACCTTCATCTCCAAGTCAAGTGGAGTCGATCAGAGCCAGAGTGTCGCACCAGAGAGACACGGTCCATCTCCGCCTGTGCTAACATGTTTCTGTCCCGATAAATAGGATGGGGGGATTGTTGGAGAGATTGTAATATCCGCGCTTGCCTCGGCGGACCCCCCGCCGAGTGGCATGCGCCGGTGTAACGCACACAGCGATACGTTGGCACATCTTCTCACAGTGTACGCCAAATGTAGATGCAGCCTCTACGGCAGGGGTGTCAAACTCAGATACAGAGTGGGCCAAAATTTTAAAATGAACAACTTAACCTTTTAATAGGGACCCGAACAAGTTTTGCATTGAATATTAAACAAGCAAGGCTTATATAACTTTATAGTGACATGCAAAATCGAGTTTTGTTGGTAGCGGGGGTGTATATTGTAGTGTCCCGGAAGAGTTAGTGCTACAAGGGTTTCTGGGTATTTGTTCTGTTGTGTTGATGTTGTGTTACAGTGCGGATGTTCTCCCGAAATGTGTTTGTCATTCTTGTTTGGTGTGGGTTCACAGTGTGGTGCATATTTGTAACAGTGTTAAAGTTGCTTATAAGGCCACCCTCAGTGTGACCTGTATGGCTGTTGACCAAGTAAGAGAGCATGAGGAGGTTGAGGTGGGTGGGGTTGAGGTTAGGGAGTAGCGGGGGTGTATATTGTAGTGTCCCGGAAGAGTTAGTGCTGCAAGGGGTTCTGGGTATTTGTTCTGTTGTGTTGATGTTGTGTTACAGTGCGGATGTTCTCCCGAAATGTGTTTGTCATTCTTGTTTGGTGTGGGTTCACAGTGGGGCGCATATTTGTAACAGTGTTAAAGTTGTTTATAAGGCCACCCTCAGTGTGACCTGTATGGCTGTTGACCAAGTAAGAGAGCATGAGGAGGTTGAGGTTAGGGAGTAGCGGGGGTGTATACTGTAGTGTCCGGGAAGAGTTAGTGCTGCAAGGGGTTCTGGGTATTTGTTCTGTTGTGTTGATGTTGTGTTACAGTGCGGATGTTCTCCCGAAATGTGTTTGACATTCTTGTTTGGTGTGGGTTCACAGTGGGGCGCATATTTGTAACAGTGTTAAAGTTGTTTATAAGGCCACCCTCAGTGTGACCTGTATGGCTGTTGACCAAGTAAGAGAGCATGAGGAGGTTGAGGTTAGGGAGTAGCGGGGGTGTATATTGTAGTGTCCCGGAAGAGTTAGTGCTGCAAGGGGTTCTGGGTATTTGTTCTGTTGTGTTGATGTTGTGTTACAGTGCGGATGTTCTCCCGAAATGTGTTCGTCATTCTTGTTTGGTGTGGGTTCACAGTGTGGTGCATATTTGTAACAGTGTTAAAGTTGCTTATAAGGCCACCCTCAGTGTGACCTGTATGGCTGTTGACCAAGTATGGCTTGAATTCACTTGTGTGTTAGTGTGTGTGTAGAATCCGCATATATTACGTGACTGGGCCGGCACGCTGATTGTATGGCGGAAAAGCGGACATGACGACAGGTTGTAGAGGACGCTAAAAGCAGTACCTTTAAGGCACGGCGCCGATATTGTTGTCTGAGTGGAAATCGGGAGAAATTCGGGAGAATGGTTGTCCCGGTAGATTTTCGGGTGGGTTGGCAAGTATCAGAACTAGCGTTGAATGCACCGCCGCTGTATAATACCGGCAAGCCAGCTCTAATGTTAATTTAATATTGTCTCAAGGGCCAAAATAAATTACATGTCGGGCCAAATTTGGCCCGCGGGCCAGAGTTTGACACCCATGCTCTACGGCGTCCATCCAGTAGACGGACATCTTTTGAATTGCATTTACAGGAGTTTTCTCTTTACATTGTTTCCCAGAAAGACGGACCAGAATAGCAAAGACACCCCCACAGTCTGTTTGTATGCAGCCAAGCCACATATTCTGTAGCCCTTCAGAAGTCTCTCGAGCTCTTACTCTTGCTGTTTTTTACACTTTTCTCTAACAATTCCATTAATCTGAATTTTAAATTGATTCATAATTTTTAAAAACAGATTAAAACAACAAAAATTGTATCTTTAGGTGCCCAAAGACTCTTAGAGGCCTGCTGAAATGAGATATTTTTATTTAAACGGGGATAGCAGGTCCATTCTATGTGTCATACTTGATCATTTCGCGATATTGCCATATTTTTGCTGAAAGGATTTAGTAGAGAACATCCACGATTAAAGTTCGCAACTTTTGGTCGCTACCAAAAAAAGCTTTGCCTGTACCGGAAGTAGCAGACGATGTGCGCGTGACGTCACGGGTTGTGGAGCTCCTCACATCCTCACATTGTTCATAATCATGGCCACCAGCAGCTAGAGCGATTCGGACTGAGGACGTGACAATTTCCCCATTAATTTGAGCGAGGATGAAAGATTTGTGGATGAGGAAAGTGAGAGTGAAGGACTAGAAAAAAAATAAAGGCGAAAAAAGCCTTGTCTGTACCGGAAGTAGCAGACAATGTGCGTGTGACGTCATGGGTTGTAGAGCTCCTCACATCCTCACATTGTTCATAATCATTGCCACCAGCAGCTAGAGCGATTCGGACCGAGAAAGTGACAATTTCCCCATTAATTTGAGCGAGGATGAAAGATTTGTGGATGAGGAAAGTGAGAGTGAAGGACTAGAAAAAAAAATAAAGACGAGGGCAGTGAGAGCGATTCAGATGTTATTAGACACATTTACTAGGATAATTCTGGGAACATCCCTTATCTGCTTATTGTGTTACAAGTGTTTTAGTGAGATTATATGGTACCTGAAAGTCGGAGGGGTGTGGCCACGGGTGTGGTGACCTCCAGTGCAGCTGCGGGAGGACGCAAGCTCCGCTCATAATTACGGTAAGAGCCGACTTATTACCACAATTTTCTCACCGAAACCTGCCGGTTGACATGTTCGCTTGACCGCTCTGTTCCATTGTAAAGCTTCACCCATGGGAATTTTAAACAAGGAAACACCGGCTGTGTTTGTGTTGCTAAAGGCGGCCGCAATACACCGCTTCCCACCTACAGCTTTCTTCTTTGACGTCTCCATTATTAATTGAACAAATTGCAAAAGATTCAGCAACACAGACGTCCAGAATACTGTGGAATTACGCGATGAAAAGAGTTGACTTATAGCTGGGAACAAAATGTCCTCTACAATGCGTGAGGTAACGCGCACGCGTCATCATACCGCGACATTTTAGCATGATACTTCCTCGCAAAATTTTAAATTGCAATTTAGTAAACTAAGCAACCCAAATGTCCAGAATACTGTGTAATCATGCGATTAAAGCAGGGAATGTAAAAAAAAACAAAAAAAAACACCGGCTGTGTTTGTATTGCTAAAGGCGGCCGCAATACACCGCTTCCCACCTACATCTTTTTTCTTTGATGTCTCCATTATTAATTGAAAAAATTGCAAAAGATTCAGCAACACAGATGTCCAGAATACTGTGTAATTATGCGATTAAAGCAGACTACTTATAGCTTGGATCGGGCTGGAAAAAAATGTCCGCTACAACCGGTGACGTCAAACGCACGCGTCATCATTCCGCGACGTTTTCAACAGGAAACTTGGCGGGAAATTCAAAATTTGTAATTTAGTAAACTAAAAAGGCCGTATTGGCATGTGTTGCAATGTTAATATTTCATCATTGATATATAAACTATCAGACTGCGTGGTCGGTAGTAGTGGGTTTCAGTAGGCCTTTAAATTCATTCATAATTTTTAAAAACAGATTAAAACAACAAAAATTGTAACCGTTCTAACTGTCACCCCGGGAATTGGAATCAGAATCTTTAGGTGCCCAAAGACTCTTAAATAGCATGCATCAACACACATTTTATTTATTTTTGCTGTTATCCAATCATGTGACTTCTTCCCGGAAGTGAAAATCAGTGGTGGTCAGCCAAGTCAAGATGGCTGTGCATCGCGAGGACTTTGAGTGCAAAAAAAAAAAAAAAAGGCTTAAACGTTCCTCCAAAAAGTGGATACGAGCAAACAAATCCAACAATGCATTGGAAAAGATTCCTTTCTTTTATCAAAAAAAAAAGATTTGTCGAGTGATATCAAGTCGCTGGCGTTCCCAGAAATATGGAACCATTGTGCTCCTGACATCATTCTACAGGACAAAACAGTTGGAAACTTTGAAAAAGTCTAGAAATTATTTGTGTGTGGCTGGGTCAAGGACATTGGTATCAAGACTGTCCCGGATCAATATGTATCGTTTTTGCCCAAGTAAAGTTGCATTTGAAGATTTAGATTGGCATGTTTGTTGCTGTTGTAAGCACTGTTTACGAGCAGCGTGTTTTTCCCCGTCCTTATCAAAATATAACTGTAGATGTCAACATTGTGTATGTGCTGAAATAGTAATGTATAATTGTTGTCTTTATCAAAATATAACTAATTTATGATTGTTCAATCAATCAATCAATGTTTATTTATATAGCCCCAAATCACAAATGTCTCAAAGGACTGCACAAATCATTACGACTACAACATCCTCGGAAGAACCCACAAAAGGGCAAGGAAAACTCACACCCAGTGGGCAGGGAGAATTCACATTCAGTGGGACGCCAGTGACAATGCTGACTATGAGAAACCTTGGAGAGGACCTCAGATGTGGGCAACCCCCCCCCTCTAGGGGACCGAAAGCAATGGATGTCGAGCGGGTCTAACATGATACTGTGAAAGTTCAATCCATAGTGGCTCCAAGACAGCAGTGAGAGTCCCGTCCACAGGAAACCATCTCAAGCGGATCAGCAGCGTAGAGATGTCCCCAACCGATACAGGCGAGCGGTCCATCCTGGGTCCCGACGAGCGGTCCATCCTGGGTCTCGACTCTGGACAGTCAGTACTTCATCCATGGTCATCGGACCGGACCCCCTCCACAAGGGAGGGGGGGACATAGGAGAAAGAAAATATCAAAATATAACTATAGATGTCAACATTGTGTATGTGCTGAAATATTAATTCATGATTGTTGTCTTTGGTAAAAACTTAACTATTTTACGTTTTGCTCACATTTTATTTATTTTATTTAGACTTGCCGAGTTGGTGTTTCACGGAACGCTCGTAACGAACATGTGTTTGAGAAATACAAACAATAATGGGGAATAATGAATGTTATAAACTAAATCAAACACACTTTTAACCCAAGTGATCACTCTTAACTCGCGTGTACTTTCACTTGTCCTCCCATTTTTTGATTACCTCTCGAGGAACTCTGAAAAAAAATGTTTATGCTTTTTGCAAATTGAATGATTTATACAGGAGAAAACAACACAAACAGAGGGTATTTTTTTTCTTCCAGAAAGGCTAAATGGCGCCTCGTACCCATTGAGAACAAAGCCAGCTTGACCACCACTAGTGTTGAACGGTATACCGGTATTAGTATAGAACCGCGATACTAATGACTCATATTCGGTACTATACCACCTCTAAAAAGTAGCGGTCCCCGCCCCCGTCCCCGTCGTTGTCACGTCGTGTCATGGCTGGTTTACGAGCAGAGGAGCATGTTCGGCAGCACACAGTCACAGAGTACTTACAAGCAGACACAGTGTGGAGACAGAAAAGGGAGAACGGACGCATTTTGGCTTAAAAAACTAACGATAAAGGGGAAGTTTTCTGAAACACCCTCAGTAAGAGGTGCTTTAAGGCATGGCTAGCTAGCTAGCGGCTAAAGGCAAGTCCCAGTCTGCAGTGTTTTAGCTATTTCTAAATCACTAACCCTTGTCTCAATAGCAACAAATAATGTAAGTTTCATATAAGTGTCATTCCTGCAGGACGTGGAAAAGCTAAACATGCTTCACTACACACCGTAGTGCGCGAGGATTTTTTAACTGTGCCTAACTGGGCGCCCCGCGCACCTGATCACGATTGCGGCGTCGCTCCTGGTGCGCCTCGCCACTCGCTCGCCGTCCACGCCTCCTCACCGCCATCTTGGGCCGGGCTCCGGTGTGCCCTGCCTCGCTGTCGGACTGCCGGCCCCGCCTCTCCAGATATATATATATATATATATATATATATATATATATATATATATATATATATATATATATATATATATATATATATATATATATATATATATATATATATATATATATATATATATATATATATATATATATATATATATATATATACGGCGTGGCGCAGTGGGAGAGTGGCCGTGCGCAACCCGAGGGTCCCTGGTTCAATTCCCACCTAGTACCAACCTCCTCACGTCCGTTGTGTCCTGAGCAAGACACTTCACCCTTGCTCCTGATGGGTGCTGGTTAGCGCCTTGCATGGCAGCTCCCTCCATCAGTGTGTGAATGTGTGTGTGAATGGGTAAATGTGGAAGTAGTGTCAAAGCGCTTTGAGTACCTTGAAGGTAGAAAAGCGCTATACAAGTACAACCCATTTATCATTTATCATTTATATATATATATTTTTTTAAATGTATGTATATATATATATATATGGATGAACTGAAAATAAATATATATGTATAACATAAATACTTGAATTGCTGCAATTCAAGTATTTATTATATATTATATTGTATATATATATATATATATATATATATATATATATATATATACATATATATGTATATATATATATAAATCAATTTTAAAAAATATATGGATGAACTGAAAAAATTATGTATATGTATAAAATAAATACCTGAATTACTGAAATTCAAGTATTTCATATATATATATATATATATATATATATATATATATATATATATATATATATATATATATATATATATATATATAAAGAAATACTAGAATTTCAGTGAATTCTAGTTTTAAGTATACTCCTCCCCCCTTAGCCCCGCCCCCAATCTCCCCAATTCAGAGGTCTCAATGTTGGCACGTATGCACTAACCACCACACATATTTAATGGGCGGGATGTGACGTGGGTAAAATCCACGTTGGGGGGGCTCATGTTCCACAAGCACTTTAGCAGACAGCATCAAGAGGGAAGGCGACAACTTTAAGCAGATCCCTCCGTTCCCGCTTTGACTCGCCGTTTGAAGCGCTTTTAAAGCCACTCGGAATGTGCTAACCTCCATTTGTGTCTTTGTCACTTCTACTCAGCGCCGGCGGTCAGGAGCGTGTGATGTCCCTCGCTCAGAACACAGTCGGCGGGGTTTCTAAATGATAGGGGGAACGTGATCGCTCCATTTATTTCCATTAGAGCGTTTTGTGTTTCCAGCTGAAAATGAGCCACCTCTACAAGCTGCAAGTTCTCTAACTTGCTTAAATTCTTATTAGAGGCCTACTGAAACCCACTACTACCGACCACGCAGTCTGATAGTTTATATATCAATGATGAAATATTAACATTGCAACACATGCCAATACGGCCTTTTTAGTTTACTAACTTGCAATTTAAAATTTTGCGAGGAAGTATCATGCTAAAATGTCGCGGTATGATGACTCGTGCGCGTGACCTCACGCATTGTAGAGGACATTTTGTTGCCAGCTATAAGTCAACTCTTTTCATCGCATAATTCCACAGTGTTGCTGAATCTTTTGCAGTTTGTTCAATTAATAATGGAGACGTCAAAGAAGAAAGCTGTAGGCGGGAAGCGGTGTATTGCGGCCGCCTTTAGCAACACAAACACAGCCGTTGTTTCCTTGTTTACATTCCCGAAAGATGACGGTGAAGCTTTGGAAGTGTTGGAGCAACTATGGATTGAACTTTCACAGTATCATGTTAGACCCGCTCAACATCCATTGCTTTCGGTCCCCTAGAGGGCGGGGGTTGCCCACATTTGAGGTCCTCTCCAAGGTTTCTCATAGTCATCATTGTCACCGGCATGCCACTGGGTGTGAATTCTCCCTGCCCACTGGGTGTGAGTTTTCCTTGCCCTTATGTGGGTTCTTCCGAGGATGTCGTAGTCGTAATGGTTTGTACCGTCCTTTGAGACATTTGTGATTTAGTGCTGTATAAATAAACATTGATTGATTGATTGATTGATTGATTGAAGCTTTAATATGGAACAGAGCGGTCAAGCGAACATGGTTCCTGACCACATGTCAACCATCAGGTTTTGGTGAGAAAATGGTGGTAATAAGTCAGCTCTTACCGTAGACATGAGCGGAGAGCTTGCGTCGTTCCTCCTGCACCTGTCAAAGAGGCAGCTGCGACTCTCTTGCCTCCTCCTACCGGCCGCCCCCGACCGTCGGATGCTTCCACCGTGGAGGAGGGGGAAAAAAAAAAAAAATTCAGACCGGCCCGACCGGCTGCCTTCGCCTCATAGAGAAAGTGGCTTCCCTCGGAGACACTGGCTGTCATTTCACCCGTGGCCACACACCTCTGACTTTCAGGTTGTACAGGTACGACCATATAATCTCACTAAAACACCATCCATCCATCCATCATTTTCCGCTTATCCGAGGTCGGGTCGCGGGGGCAGCAGCCTAAGCAGGGAAGCCCAAACTTCTCTCTCCCCAGCCATTTCGTCCAGCTCTTCCCGGGGGATCCCGAGGCGTTCCTAGGCCAGCCGGGAGACATAATCTTCCCAACGTGTCCTGGGTCTTCCCTGTGGCCTCCTACCGGTTGGACGTGCCCTAAACACCTCCCTAGGGAGGCGTTCGGGTGGCATCCTGACCAGATGCCCGAACCACCTCATCTGGTTCCTTCTCGATGTGGAGGAGCAGCGACTTTATTTTGAGTTCCTCCCGGATGGCAGAGCTTCTCACCCTATCTCTAAGGGAGAGACCCGCCACACGGCGGAGGAAACTCATTTCGGTTACTTGTACCCGTGATCTTATCCTTTCGGTCATGACCCAAAGCTCATGGCCATAGGTGAAGATGGGAACGTAGATCGACCGGTAAATTGAGAGTTTTGCCTTCCGGCTCAGCTCCTTCTTCACCACAACGGATCGATACAACGTCCGCATTACTGAAGACGCCGCACCGATCCGCCTGTTGATCTCACGATCCATTCTTCCCCCACTCGTGAACAAGACTCCTAGGTACTTGAACTCCTCCACTTAGGGCAGGGTCTCCTCCCCAACCCAGAGATGGCCCTCCACCCTTTTCTGGGCGACAACCATGGACTCGGACTTGGGGGTGCTGATTCTCATTCCGGTCGCTTCACACTCGGCTGCGAACACTCAAACACTAGTAACACAATAAGCAGATAAGGGATTTTCCAGAATTATCCTAGTAAATGTGTCTAATAACATCTGAATCGCTCTGCCGTCTTGTTTTTTTGTTGTTGTTTTTTTTTCTAGTCCTTCACTCTCACTTTCCTCATCCACAAATCTTTCATCCTCGCTCAAATTAATGGGGAAATCTTCGCTTTCTCGGTCCGAATCGCTCTCGCTGCTGGTGGCCATGATTGTAAACAATGTTCAGATGTGAGGAGCTCCACAACCCGTGACGTCACACGCACATCGTCTGCTACTTCCGGTACAGGCAAGGCTTCTTTATTAGCGACCAAAAGTTGCAAACTTTATCGTGGATGTTCTCTACTAAATCCTTTCAGCAAAAATATGGCAATATCGCAAAATGATCAAGTATGACACATAGAATGGACCTGCTATCCCCGTTTGAATAAGGAAATCACATTTCAGTAGGCCTTTAAGTATATTTTGCACATTTGTCTGCTGGTGCCCCTCGATTAGTTCTGCAACTTTTCCACGATCGCGCGGACAGCTGAACGCGAACACACCCGTTTATTCCCCTAGCGTTGCCCGTCTTAGTGCGATGAGGGCGAAATGAGATGCCGGCGAGTTTGGAACAAGGGGGCGGGAGAACAGGTGCTGGCCGGAAAAAAGTCATCCGAAAATAAGACGGATGGTGTTTGAGCGGAAAACTGGGAGTAAATGTCCTGTCAGGGAAGGTGATAAAAGTGTGTGTTGACAGCGCTCCCTGTGGTCTCTTCTCTCGCAGCCTGGATAAGATTCTGGCTGCCATGACGATTGCTGCGGAGCGGAATAATAAAGAGAGATTTGCTCCAATTGTGGAAGGACTGGAGAACCACGATGCCCAACAGCTCCAGGTTAGGATTCTCGTGCTGACACACACTGCTTTCAACACAAACTGCTGCACTAGACAGTTTCACTTTTTTTTCTTTTTTTGGGTGGGGGGGGACCGTGCAGAAAGTATATTTTACGCCAGAACAATCATAGCTTAAAGCCAGCCCTTCATCTTTGCCAGGCCCCACAGATGCAATCACACCTGCACCATCGTGTTGGCACTTTGGGCGTTCGGGAGGGGGGCACTGTCACGACCTGTTTGTTTATTTGGGGGACAATGCGCAGCTGCACAATGCTAATTTCCATCTGTATTTCTTTTATGGTGCATCTAACATACATATATATATATATATATACATATATACACATATGTGTGTGTATATATATACATATATACACATATGTGTATATATATATATACATATATATATGTGTGTATATATATATGTATATATATATATATATATATATATATATGTATGTATATATGTATATACACATATGTGTATATATAAATATATATACATATATATATATATATGTGTGTGTATATATATATATATATATATATATATATATATATACATATACATATATGTGTATATATATATATATATATATATATATATGTAAGTGTAGGAAAAAATCACAAGACTACTTCATATGTGTATATATATGTATATATATACACATGTATGTGTGTATATATATATATATATATATATATATATATATATATATATATATATATATATATATATATATATATATATATATATATATATATATATATAATGATTGAGGGAACCCCTCATGAAACAGTTGTGTACAGATGAAGTAGTCTTGTGATTTTTTTCCCACACACACATATATATATATATATATATATATATATATATATATATATATATATAAAACAATTTGGAATACAAGTACAATACATAGAGGGTATGTAAACTTCTTGAATGCTCGAAAAAATTAACATTTTTGTCTACAATAAAAAAAAAAAAAAAATATTTTGTAGGTATACTAGTATTTGAAAAAAATCACAAGACCAATTCATATCTACAGAACTGTTTCATGAGGGGTTCCCTCAATCCTCAGGAGAAATTTTTTTTAAAAATCCCCTGATGATTGAGGGAATCCCTCTTGAAACAGTTCTGTAGAGATGATTGCGCTCTACCACGGTATCGAGCACTATTCTCTGGATAATCTAATCAAGACATCCACACATATATATATATATATATATATATATATATATATATATATATATATATATATATATATATATATATATATATATATATATATACGTACATGTATACACCTTTGTCATATTTTTGGTAAGTGATGCATGCTAACGTTTGCAGGCTAGTGTTTTAAACATTTATTTTTCCAAATTTTATTTTTAATGTGCATCAAACATCCACAATGAAATGACAAAGGATTAAAAATACACAACAATATGAAACTTACATAATGATAAACCATTTAGAATACAAGTACAATACATAGAGGGTATGTGAACTTCTTGAATGCTTGCTAGCTAATTTGAATCTTTTTGAAAAAATTAAAAAAACTATTTATGGAACATCATTAGTATTTTTTCCTGATTAAGATACATTTTAGAATTTTGATGACATGTTTTAAATAGGTTAAAATCCAATCTGAACTTTGTTAGAATATATAACAAATTGTACCAAGCTATATTTCTAACAAAGACAAATCCTTATTTCTTATAGATTTACCAGAACAAACATTTTAAAATAAATTCAAAAGACTTTGAAATAAGATTTAAATTTGATTTACAGATTTTCTAGATTTGCCAGAATAATTTTTTTGAATTGTAATCATAATAAGTTTGAATAAATATTTCACAAATATTCTTCGTCGAAAAAACTTTAGCTAAAATGAAGAATTAAATTAAAATATATTTATTATTCTTTACAATAAAAACAAATATTTGAACATTGATTTAAATTGTCAGGAAAGAAGTGGAAGGAATTTAAAAGGTATATGTGTTTAAAAATCCTAAAATCATTTTTAAGGTTTTATTTTTTCTCTAAAATTGGTCTTCTGAAAGTTATAAGAAGCAAAGTAAAAAAAAATTATGAATTTATCTAAACAAGTGAAGACCGTCTTTAAAATATTTTCTTGAATTTTCAAATTCTATTAGAGTTTTGTCTCTTTTAGCATTAAAATTGTCGAGCAAAGCCAGACCAGCTTGCTAGTAAATAAAAATAAAAAATTGAGGCAGCTCACTGATAAGTGCTGCTATTTGAGCTATTTTTAGAACAGGCCAGCGGGCGACTCATCTGGTCCTTACGGGCTACCTGGTGCCCCCGATCTACTTTTAACATGTTTCTCTTTTAACATGTTCAATCTACACTTCTGTTAAAAGACAATAATCACTTGTTCTTCTGTTGTTTGGATGCTTTACATTAGTTTTGGATGAAACCACATATTTGGACCGGTATTTTTCAGAGGCGGTATAGTACCGAATTTGATTCATTAGTATTGCAGTACTATACTAATACCAGTCTACCGTACAACCCTAGTACAAACTGTAAATCCCATTCTGAGTCAGTATTCAGGGGGTCAGGTAGTGGGTTAGGCTTCTTCTCACACACTTTAATGAAGTGTAATAAAAAAAAAAAAGTCAAAGACACCCATGTCGATGGTTACTTTTTTTATTCTACAGCTCCAAATGACGTTGTTATTGATCCAAAGTGTATGTGCTCAGATCTATGACCAGCATAAGTGTAATTTTGCTGACATATTTTTATAGGGCGCCCAGGAAGATGTCACCATCTCATTTCAAGCCCTTCAAATGCTATTTTTTCACAGATGACATATTTTTAAGAGCAAGGAGGAAAACGACAGAGGTGTCACTCAGCCCCGTCTTCCTCTCGTCCTTCCTTCACGTCCTTTTGCCAGCCTCGCCGCTCCTCAGGGCTCACGACCAGATGCGATTGGCTAGTAATATTGAATATGGCGCCCAGAGCTCCGTTGTGAGGCTTTAATTAAAAAAAAAAAAAAAATTAAAAACGCAGACTTTACGCGGCGGCCTTTTTTCCGGCGAAAAATCTGCTCCTGTTTTTTTTTTCTTCCCACTTTTTTTTATTTTTTATAACACTTCTCTCTTTTCCCGGAGCTGCTGTCACGTTCTCAGAGGACCTTGGTTTGAAAGGGCAACAAAAGAGCACACTGATTTTTTATTTATTTATTTTTTTTCAAACGAGCGCACTCCGGCTGAAGGAAATAAGATAAACCGTGATCCACTCAATATGTGTTTTTGTAAACCCAAAAGTAGGTAATTACTTACTGAATAGCGGGGGGGATTGTGCATCAAGTATGGAGTTGTTGCTGGAAAACTGCTGAGGCGGCTGGTGGTACAGAGGCCAGATATTCTTTTGTTGTCGGCCGCTAAATAAATAAAGCTGTGGTCTTTGTGAGGCACGGGGTTCGAACGGGTGCTTAAAAACCTTGAAAATGCTTGGATTTTCATGTTGTGTTTCCAAGGATGGAAAAATGCTTGAATTTTGGGTGAAGTGCTTGTAAATGCTTAAAAATATTTCTCGGCAGTCTGACTCAAAAGGCTAGTTATAAAATTTAAAAAAAGAAAAAAGTTTCCTGAGCCTCTTAAGGCCTATTGGCCACATGCGTGGACAGCACCTTTTAGCTCTTATTTCCAAAATTGTGTACACTACTAAATTGGGGTAATATGGCCATTTATGTGGACACTTATACTGCCAGTTGGTGGTGCTTAATAGCTTTCAAAATGCTTGGCTTTTCATGTTGTGTTTTCAAGGACGGAATAATGCTTGAATTTTTGGTGACGTGCTTTTAAATGCTTAAAAATATTTCTCGGCAGTCTGACTAAATAGGCTAATTATAAAATTAAAAAAATAAAATAATAGTGTCCTTAGACTCTAAAGGCCTAGTGGCCACATGCGTGGACGACACTTTTTAGCCCTTATTTCCAAAATTGTGTACACAACTGAATTTTGGTCTTATGGCCATTTATGTGGACACTTATACTGCCATCTGGTGGTGCTTAAAAGCTTTCAAAATGATTGGATTTTCATGTGGTGTTTTCAAGGATGGAAAAATGCTTGAACTTTGGGTGAAGTGCTTGTAAATGCTTAAAAATGTTCATCATATTTCTCAGCAGTCTGACTCAATAGGCTAATTATAAAATGAAAAAAAAAAATAATAGTGTCCTTAGCCTCTAAAGGCCTAGTGGCCACATGCGTGGACGACACCTTTTAGCTCTTATTTCCAAAATTGTGTACACAACTGAATTGGGGTCTTATGGCAATTTATGTGGACACTTATACTGCCATCTGGTGGTGCTTAAAAGCTTTCAAAATGATTAGATTTTCATGTGGTGTTTTGAAGGTTTGAAAAATGCTTCAATTTCGGGTGAAGTACTTGTAATTCCTTGGAAATTTTCATCATATTTCTCATCAGTCTGACTCAATAGGTTAACTATAAAATGGAAAAAAAAATGTTTCCTGAGCCTCTAAAGGCCCAGTGGCCACATGTGTGGACAACACCTTTTAGCCCTTATTTCTAAAATTGTGTACACTACTGAATTGGGGTCTTATGGCCACTTATGTGGACACTTTTACTGCCACCTGGTGGTGCTTAAAAGCTTTCAAAATGCTTGGATTTTCATGTTGTGTTTTCAAGGGTGGAAAAATACTTGATTTTTGGGTGAAGTGTTTGTAAATGCTTAATAATGTTCATCATATTTCTCAGCAGTCTGACTCAATAGGTTAATTATAAAATGGAAAAAAAATGTTTCTTGAGCCTCTTAAGGCCTAGTGGCCACATCCGTGGACAGCACCTTTTAGCTCTTATTTCCAAAATTTAGTACACAACTGAATTGGGGTCTTGTGGCCACTTATGTAGACACTTATACTGCCATCTAGTGGTGATTAAATGGTTTCAAAATGCTTGGATTTTCATGTGGCGTTTTCAAGGTTAGAAAAATGCTTTAATTTTGGGTGAAGTACTTGTAGATCCTTGGAAATTTTCATCATATTTCTCAGCAGTCTGACTTAATAGGCTAATTATAAAATGAAAAAAAAAATGTTTCCTTAGCCGCTAAAGGCCCAGTGGCCACATGTGTGGACAGCACATTTTAGCTCGTATTTCCAAAATTGTGTACACAACTGAATTGGGGTCTTATGGCCACTTATGTGGACACTTATACTGCCAACTGGTGGTGCTTAAAAGCTTTCAAAATGCTTGGATTTTCATGTGGTGTTTTCAAGGTTAGAAAAATGCTTTAATTTTGGGTGAAGTGCTTTATAAATGCTTGGAAATGTTCATCACATTTCTTGGCAGTCTGACTCAATAGGCTGACTGCCTGGCGACTACAGGCTTAAATGGTGGTGCAGTGATTGACATGTGCGTGAGTCCAAACAAATCAGGTGCGTGAGTCCTGAACACATAACTGTGGCGTGAATAAGTCAAACACAACAGAGCAATGGCATGAGCACTATGGCATGGACCGCGTAATCAATCGGGTATCAAGGGTTTGTAGAGGGCGATGTTGCCAGGCTGATTGCCTGGCAACTACAGGCTTAAATGGTGGTGCAGTGATTGAAAGGTGCGAGAGTCCAAACAAACCAGGTGTGTGAGTCGTGAACACATAACTGTGGCGTAAAGAAGACAAAAACAACAGAGCAATGGCATCGGCACTATGGCATGGACCGCATAATCAATCTGTTATCAAGGGTGTGTAGAGGTTGATGTCGCCAGGCTGACTGCCTGGCAACTACAGGCTTAAATGGTGGTGCAGTGATTGAAAGGTGCGAGAGTCCATACAAACCAGGTGCGTGAGTCGTGAACACATAACTGTGGCGTAAAGAAGACAAAAACAACAGAGCAATGGCATCGGCACTATGGCATGGACCGCATAATCAATCTGGTATCAAGGGTGTGTAGAGGTTGATGTCGCCAGGCTGACTGCCTGGCAACTACAGGCTTAAATGGTGGTGCACTGATTGAAAGGTGTGTGAGTTCAAACAAATCAGGTGCGTGAGTCGTGAACACATAACTGTGGCCTGATGAAGTCAAAAACAACAGAGCAATGGCATGGGCAATATGGCATGGACCGCATAATCAATCGGGTATCAAGGGTGTGTAGAGGCTGATGTCGCCAGGCGGACTGCCTGGCAACTACATGCTTTAATAGTGGTGCAGTGATTGACAGATGCGTGAGTTCAAACAAATCAGGTGCGTGAGTCGTGAACACATAACTGTGGCCTGAATAAGTCAAAAAGAACAGAGCAATGGCATGAGCACTATGGCATGGACAGCATCATCAATCGGGTATCAAGGGTGCTGACTGCCTGGCAACTACATGCTTAAACAGTGGTGCAGAGATTGACAGGTGCGTGAGTCCAAACAGGTCAGGTGCGTGAGTTGTGAATACATAACAGGTGAAACTAATGAGTTGTCATGGTGACAAAACAAGAGTGCACAATGAGTCCAAAACCAAACAGAAGGTGACCACAAAACATGACAAATGAGAACTGCTGCTTCAATGTTAGGCTTAGGTTATAGCAGATTTCCGGTATTGTTCCTACTGACCTCAAACAACAAGGCTATGGATTGGTTCACACTGGTTTTCGCTTTTTGAAGGGCACTGGAAAAACTGGAAAATTGATCTTGAAAGTCCTTGAAAAGTGCCTTAATTCGGCCATGGAAAAGGTGTACGAACCCTGTAAGTAGATTAAAATTATTTACTTAAGACTGGATTTCATGTTGGAGAAGACTTCCAGTCCGTGGGAACATGGTGGATGTAGAGACTGCGGACATTCCCCCCCCCACCCCCCACTCCCCCAACATCTCAGACTCCCCATCCGTATGAGGGAGCGAAGAAACAGAATATTTCATGAGCTGCATGGCTTTGCTTCACTCGCCTGAACTCTGTGAAGGTTCTGCTTGAGTTTTTTTATTTTTTATTTATTTATTTTTTCCCAGGCGCAAGTTCTCCAATGTGTCACATTTCATTTTAAAGGCGGCATATGGTCAACAGCGCTACATCCATAACCCTTTATATATTCCCCCTGAAAGAAATTGATGTTTTTCTTTCGGCTCTTATATGATAACAACTAGGGGCATCAATAAAAACTTCGATTTTTGAACAGATCGCGATTCTTACCTGTAACTAGCACCGGTTCTAATATATATTGTACCAAAAAATATTTTGATATTTTTTGATACTTTCCGGTATTTTTTAAATAAAGGGAACCCCAAAAAATTGTCATGCCTGTGCATCAGTTCATCGATACATATTATTTCCAGGCTTTCGAGGGCCGAATTAAATGAAGTGGTGGGCCACATCTGGTGAGTTGGACACCTGTTTTATAGTCACTGTGTCTTTTCCGTTCCTCCTTCCATGTAAAGAAGTATAAGACTGATTGAATGAGGATGCAGAAACTGTTAGTTTCTGCTTGGTCGCTGACATTGAGCCGTAATGGACATTTTGGTCACGGGGCAGCAACGTTTTGTTGATGTTATTGACTTATGTGCTAATCAGACATATTTGGTCTTGGCATGACTGCCAGCTAATCGATGCTAACATGCTATTTAGGCTAGCTATATGTACATTTGTAGCTTTATTTGCATCCAGCCTTTTCCTCCACCCACATTTAATGCCAAACAAACACTTACCAATCGACAGATTTAAGTTGCTCCAGTGTCAAAAGATGTGAAAGTCCCTCGTTTCGTCTGCTACGACAGACATGGCACAGAGATGTATGGAAACCCTGCGACACTCAATCGTTGGTTAGAAGGTGATCGCCGAATAGCTTCAGTTTCTTCTTCAATTTTGTTTTCGTAATCTGTTGAACCGCTTAAACCGCTGAAATCCGAGTCGGAATCCGGGCTAATGTCGTTAAAGCTTGCTGTGCTATCCGCCATGTTGTTTGTATTGGCATCACTAGATGACGTCACAGGGAAATGGACGGTGGATTTACAGATAGCGAAAATCAGCCACTTTAAAGCCTTTTTTCAGGATATTCCATGATGGGTAAAATTTGAAAAAAAATTCTGAAAATAAAATAAGCCACTGGGAACTGATTTTTTTTGGTTTTAACCCTTATGAATTTGTGATAATGTTCCCCTTTAAGCATGCCACCTTTGTTCTCTCGTTCTCGCTTCGTAGTTTGTGTTTCATAACAGTGACGACTTTCGTACTCTGATTCTGATATCCTTACTTGCTATCTTCCACGCTATGCCTTGGGTGTTTTCTAGCTCCCATGCTAGCTCTTTGTTTTGCCTTTTGTGCCTAGTGCAAGTTTTCTGTTCATCGTCTGTTCCTTAGTTTAAATAAATCATTATTTCTTACCTTTACGCTGTGTTCGAGCCCGATCTGCATCCTCGGAAGAACGCCTCCGCATCACCATGCCAGCCAAACGTCACATTATGTTTGTTTGGGCTTCTTTTTAACGGCACATCCAAGCCAAAAGTACAGGTCAAGGTTTCCTGCAGATGGGTGGTGGGTCCATGGGAATTCTTCAGCCGCCTATCGATTGGCTGTCCAAGGAAAACGGACTTAACCCCGCTCTTCTCCCTCACGGCTCATTATTATTATTATTTTATTGATGAGCCATTTCCTCCGAGCCACCCCGACACACGCAGACCCGTTCCTCTTTCCGATACATCCATTAATAACGCACATCCGGGCTGAATACTTTTCACCTTACCTCCATTCTTTCTTTGCTTTTTCTTTCCCTCCAGGCGTTGATGAGAATAGAACAGAAAGGCAACATGAGCAAACCACCCGTGTTAAGTATTGTGTTTTATGTTTGTCCCCCCAGGTTGCTTGCATGCAGCTGATCAACGCCCTGGTTACCTCCCCGGAAGACCTGGACTTCCGGATACATCTCCGAAACGAGTTCCTCAGATGCGGCCTCAAAAAGATCCTGCCTGTGAGTTGAAATTAGAGTCGTATCTATATTGCACTTTTCATGCACAGGAAGTGGCAAACAAAAAGTGCATGTGCAAAACAAAGATAATTAACAATAATAGTCAATCAATCAATCAATCAATCATTGTTTACTTATATAGCCCTAAATCACTAGTGTCTCAAAGGGCTGCACAAACCACCACGACATCCTCGGTAGGCCCACATAAGGGCAAGGAAAACTCACACCCAGTGGGACATCGGTGACAATAATGACCCAGTGGGACGTCGGTGACAATGATGACTATGAGAACCTTGGAGAGGAGGAAAGCAATGGATGTCGAGCGGGTCTAACATGATACTGTGAAAGTTCAATCTATAATGGATCCAACACAGTCGCGAGAGTCCAGTCCAAAGCGGATACAACACAGCAGCGAGAGTCCCGTTCACAGCGGAGCCAGCAGGAAACCATCCCAAGCGGAGGCGGATCAGCAGCGCAGAGATGTCCCCAGCCGATACACAGGCGAGCAGTACATGGCCACCGGATCGGACCGGACCCCCTCCACAAGGGAGAGTGGGACATAGGAGAAAAAGAAAAGAAACGGCAGATCAACTGGTCGAAAAAGGGAGTCTATTTAAAGGCTAGAGTATACAAATGAGAGAAGAAAACACACACACACACACACTGGTTATCATTCTGAATGAGGACCAAGTTTTTGATCAAACCTTGTGAGCACCACCCTTTCTACAGGTTGTGGAGGCATAAAAAAAAAATGCGGTAAAATGGCCACTGCCCAGCTAGCTCATACGCGTCTTTAAATCTCTGGATTAATGAAGTAATGTGGTTATCATTCTTCCTGGGGAAAAGAGTTAATATCGTTCATGGGGACCAAATTTAAATCATTTTGCATAATTCATGTCAGGCTTGTCCCTGACGGTGTGGCCATGTTTTAGTTTTTCCCGTCTTTGTTTCCGGTCAGCGCTCTTATTTTGTCTGTTTCCTGTTTTTCTCCCCGAGCGCTGTTTCTCATCCATTTTCAATCAATCAATCAATCAATGTTTATTTATATAGCCCCAAATCACAAATGTCTCAAAGGACTGCACAAACCATTACGACTACGACATCCTCGGAAGAACCCACAAAAGGGCAAGGAAAACTCACACCCAGTGGGACGCCAGTGACAATGCTGACTATGAGAAACCTTGGAGAGGACCTCAGATGTGGGCAACCCCCCCCCCTCTAGGGGACCGAAAGCAATGGATGTCGAGCGGGTCTAACATGATACTGTGAAAGTTCAATCCATAGTGGCTCCAACACAGGAAACCATCCCAAGCGGAGGCGGATCAGCATCGTAGAGATGTCCCCAACCGATACACAGGCGAGCGGTCCATCCTGGGTCTCGACTCTGGACAGCCAGTACTTCATCCGTGGTCATCGGACCGGACCCCCTCCACAAGGGAGGGGGGGATATAGGAGAAAAAAGAAAATAAGGGGCAGATCAACTGGTCTAAAAAGGAGGTCTAGTTAGAGGCTAGAGTATACAGATGAGTTTTAAGGTGAGACTTAAATGCTTCTACTGAGGTAGCATCTCGAACTCTAGTGCTTATTCCCTTTTTGGGGTTGCGGGGGGCGCTGGCGCCTAACTTAGCTACAGTCGGGCAGAAGGCGGGGTACACCCTGGACAAGTCGCCACCTCATCGCAGGGCCAACACAGATAAAAATAAAAAAAATATATATATATATTTATATACATACATATATATATATATATATATATATATATATATATATATATATATATATATATATATATATATATATATAGTACTTTATTGATTCCTTCTGGAGAGTTCCCTAAGGAAAATTTAAATTTCAGTAGTAGTGTACTGAATTGAGATCGAATTTGAAAAGTAAATAATGGGGTTTTAAATGTAAATATAATAGATATATTACAATGGAAATTTAAAGATAAGACGCAACAATAACAATAAAAATATAACAGTAGAAATAGGAATATAACAAGAGAAACTAGGCAGTAGTGACCATGTTATTAAAATCTATTTCACTATTTTTTTTTTGTTGCAGTTTATTCTAGTATTGTTATTGTTTTGCATCCCCTGTTATCCGAGAGGAGTTGGACTGTCTGATGACTTGTGGGACAAAGAAATTTTTATTTTTATTTTTTTTAATCATCTGATTACTCGATTGTCGTTAAGAAAATCGCTGACGAATCGACGATCAAAATAATCGTTCGTTGCAGTCTTAGTACGTGTAGTTACGAACGTTACGAACTTTAAGCAAAATGCTTTCTACAGAGGGTGGATGGGTTTTAGGGTCGACAGAGACGGTCTTGCAACCACACCCGTGTCACAATTTTATAAGAAAACTTTAAAAAGTTGGCAACATTATAATAATAATCGGAATTTTACTTGTCAAAATGATGACCAAAGTCATGATTTTACTCAATATAATTCACTTTTTTTTTTACAAAAACAACACAAAAATTGGCAATATTGTGATAAAAGTCTGAATTTTATATGACAAATGCGGGCATTTTGCATTAAAAAGTAATAATTTTACATACAAAAAAATATAATTTTACGAGAAAATATTGCAATCTCACAGAAACAGAAAGAATATGAGAAATCGTTCCCAATTTTATAAGAAAAAAGTCGACACATTGTGAGGAAAAGAATGTTAATGAATTTATTTTAATTATTTTTTTTAAAATAGTTTTTAATCTTTATTACTGACCTCAAGTTATTCCAGTATGTCTTTATTTATATATTTTATTGTATTATTGTATTATTTTAATTACTTTTAACACTCTTTTTAGTATGGGGGTCCACGTGGACATGGCCTAAATCTTCCTTTTTTTATTTTTTTTGTCCAACTTGCTTTAGGAGCTGAAAGAGACAGAGGAGTTGGACATCCAGCTGAAGGTGTTCAATGAGAACAAGGAGGAGGACTTCATCGAACTGACCCATCGCTTGGACGACATCCGAGCTGAGATGGAATATCCTTTTGTTTTTAACTCCCCCACCCCAAACACACACACACACACACACACACACACACACACACACACACACACACACACACACACACACAAACACACACACACACACACACACACATGTTCTTGTATGTCTGACCTTCTGGAGACCTCCGAAAAATGCCTACCTGTTTAGGACCACCCTTTTTGCATATATAAAGATTTGCATTTACAACATTAATAATATATGCATACTATGCAAATAAAAAACAAGCTTGTTGTGAAAAAAATTGTCGGAATTTCCCAAGAAAAAGGCCACAATTTCACAATAAAAACATATAATTTTGGCGGTATTATAATAAAAGTCGTGACTTTACTCAATAACAGTCGGAATTTTACAGGAAAAGCTTAAAATGTTGGCAATTTTTTGAAAAGGGTCACAATTTTACGTGACAAAAGTCACATTTTTATAAGAAAACTAACATTTTGGCAACATTGTAATAATAATCTGAATTTTACTCGGCGAAATCATGACCAAAGTCATAATTTTACAAAAAAAAAAAATCACATTTTTTTACAAGAACAGCAAAAAAATTGGCAATATCGTGACGCAAGTTCGAAATTTATACAACAAATGTCGCCATTTTGCATTGAAAAGTCGTAATTTTACATAAAAAAAGTCATAATTTTTACATAAAAAGATGATAATTTTACGAGGACATATGCAATATTCCAGAAACAGAAAGAATATGAGAAATTCTTCCCAATTTTATAAGAACAAAGTCGACACATTGTTAGAAAAAGACTGCTTTCATTTGATTCAATTAGTATTATTTTTTTATTGTTTTTTTCATCTTCATTATTTACTTCAAGTTATTACATTATGTCTCTATATACATCTTTTATTTTGTTAATTAATTTTGGGCAAAGGGAGAGCATTAAAGATGTGTATTTACAACATTAATATATAAATACTATGCAAATATAAAACAAGCTTGTTGTGAAAAAATTGTTGGAATTTCACAAGAAAAAGGCCACAATTTTACAAGAACAACTTATAATTTTGGCAGTATTATAATAAAAGTCGTGATTTTACTCAACACAATTCAAAGTCTCACAAGAAAACGGAACATTTGTGCTATATTATGATAAAAGTCGGAATTTTACTCAATAACAGTCGGAATTTTACAGGAAAAGCTTAAAATGTTGGCAATTTTATGAAAAGGGTCACAATTTTACTTGACAAAAGTCACATTTTTATAAGAAAACTAACATTTTGGCAACATTGTCATAATAATCTGAATTTTACTTGGCAAAATTATGACCAAAGTCATAATTTTACTAAAAAAAAAAAACACTTTTTTACAAGAACAGCAAAAAAATTGGCAATATCGTGATGCAAGTCCGAAATTTATACAACAAATGTCGCCATTTTGCATTGAAAAGTCGTAATTTTACATAAAAAAAGTCATAATTTTTACATAAAAAGATGATAATTCTACGAGAACATATGCAATATTCCAGAAACAGAAAGAATATGAGAAATTGTTCCCAATTTTATAAGAACAAAGTCGACACATTGTGAGAAAGACTGCTTTCATTTAATTCAATTATTATTATTATTATTTTTTTTTTTATCTTCATTATTTACTTCAAGTTATTACATTATGTCTCTATATACATATGTTATTGTTTTAATTAATTTTGGGCAAAGGGAGAGCATTAAATATTTGTATTTACAACATTAATAATATATAAATACTATGCAAATATTAAACAAGCTTGTTGTAAATAATGAGTTGGAAATTTACAAGAAGAAGGTCACAATTTCACAAGAAAAACTAATAATTTTGGCAGTATTATAATAAAAGTCGTGATTTAATTCAACGCAAGTCAAAATTTTACAAGAAAATCTGAACTTTTGTGCAATATTATGATATCATGAATTTTACTCAAAAACAGTCGAAATTTTACAGGAAAAGCTTAAAATGTTGCAAATTTTATGAAAAAGGTTGTAATTTTACTCGACAAAAGTCCCAATTTTATAAGAAAACTTTAAAATGTTGGCAACATTATAATAATAATCGGAATTTTAATTGTCAAAATTATGACCAAAGTCATGATTTCACTCAATAAAATTCACTTTTTTTTACAAAAAAAACACGAAAAATGGCAATACTGTGATAAAAGTCTGAATTGTATGTGACAAATGTCGCCATTTTGCATTAAAAAGTAATAATTTTACATACAAAAAAATATAATTTTACGAGAAAATATTGCAATTTCACAGAAACAGAAAGAATATGAGAAATCGTTCCCAATTTTATAAGAAAAAAGTCGACACATTGTGAGAAAAAGACTGCCTTTAGTCAATTAATTTATTTTAAATATTTTTTTTTAATTAGTTTTTAATCTTCATTATTGACCTCAAATTATTCCAGTATGTCTTTCTTTACATATTTTATTGTATTATAAGGGAGTGCATATGTTGGCCAGAGGGGACGCATTTCAGATTTTAACACACTTGTTATTTCATATGTTAACCTTTAAAACCGACACACAGTCAATTCTAAAAATCCTCCTTTTTTGGGACCACCGTAATTTAGACATATTTCACCACCAGGGGTGCAAATGAGATATTCTCTATTACAGGGGTTTCAAACTCAAATACAGAGTGGGCCAAAATTTAAAACTGAACAAAGCCGCGGGCCAAGGTTGAACAAATGAACCTTTTAATAGGGACCCAAACAAGTTTTGCATTGAATATTGAACAAGCAATGCTTATATAACTTTATAGTGACATGCAAAATCTAATTTTAAATAATAATAATAATCAAAAAATATCAGTGGCATATCAAATAAAATTTAAATAAAAATTGAATGCCTCTTTTCTATTTGCATCCCTCTGAGGTAAATATCAAAATAAACTTTTTCCACAGGCTAATAATACATTTGCAAATAAAATAACAATAATGAATGAATCAAACATTCAAGCCTTGAAGTAGCAAGAGAAAGTGCATGAGTAAAACGTTAATTGTTGCTTGGGGGGGGAGTATATTGTAGCGTCCCGGAAGAGTTAGTGCTGCAAGGGGTTCTGAGTATTTTTTCTGTTGTGTTTACGTTGTGTTACGGTGTGGATGTTCTGCCGAAATGTGTTTGTTATTCTTGTTTGGTGTGGGTTCACAGTGTGGCGCATATTTGTAAGATTGTTAAAGTTGTTTATACGGCCACCCTCAGTGTGACCTGTATGGCTGTTGAAGAAGTATGCATTGCATTCACTTCGTGTGCGTGTGTGTGTAAAAGCCACATATATTATGTGACTGGGTCGGCACGCTATTTCTATGTAGAAAAAGAGGACGAAACGGCAGGTTGTAGAGGACGCTAAAGGCAGTGCCTTTAAGGCACGCCCCCAATATTGTCGTGCGGGTGGAAATGGGGAGAAATTCGAGAGATTGTTACCCTGGGAGATTTTCAGGAGGGGTCTATTAGATGCAATGTTTTTTTTCGTATTGGGACCATGATTTATGTCCTACCTTTTTCACCGGTCCTCATATGGACGGTACTTTTCCTTGATGGTGTCTCAAGAAGGGTAGAGATACAAAACCACACACACACACACACATGCTCTCCCTCCATGTGAATATATGGATGAGCATGGGTGCTGATGTAGCAGCAAGCGATGAGTCAACGTGATGACTTTGATTGACTGAAGCTCCCTGGCGATTTGCTTCATTAGAGAGGGATTTGAGAGTCTGGCACACATTATTAAGCTCCCCTCTCCGGCCAGGAAGCCTTGGTAAATACCCTCATCTTCTTCTTCACCTTCCACCTCTTCCGTCTTTGTTTGGCTGACTTTCCTCCTCCTCCTCCGACGCCTCCTCTTCCTGTTTGACTTTTACGAGTCTTGTTAACAGCGAGTTACTTGGCGGGTGCAAAGTGCAAATAGTGCACAAACACGCTCACCAACAGGCTCGCCGTCATGAAGTTGGAAACTTTTCATTGCAGTATTCAGACAGTAAAATGGAGTTGTATCGGGTTTGTTGGAAGATACATTTATAAAAGTAAAAATGCAAATTATTTGAAGATACATGTCTTTGAATAAGGAACAAATGGTACAACATTCAAGTTGGGTCTGTAATATCTCAATATGATTTTTGTTTTTGTTTTATTTCAGTATTTTTCTTCTGTTTATAGAAGCACATTCAGTGTCTGATGATAATTGCTTTGGATTTTTTTTTATTAATTTGAACTTTTTTCATTATTTTAATCTATCATTATTAATATTTTTGTTAACTAGTTTTGTATTTCATTATTTTTAGTTTTTATTCACAGTAGTGCATTGTTTTTTATTTATAATTTGTTTTATAATTTTGATCATTTTTTTGAAAATTTTCTGTTATTATTTAAATCTTTTTTTTCATGAAAACACTTATTTAATCAATATAAATATTGTTATTTAATTGTTATTTGCTTAGTTTAAATGTTTTTTTTTCTTAGAAGAACTTACTCTTATTATATTGATTTTCTTCTCTGAATATATATTTATTTTAATAGTTATTTTTTATGTGTATAAGCACAGTAATATATTGTTTCATTATTATAATTTATTTTGTATCATTTATTTGAACATTTTCTGTTATAATTTAAATCTTTTTTCATGAAAACACTTATGTAATCAATATATATATATATTGTCATATAGTTTTTATTTGATTAGTTTAAATGTTTCTTCTTAAAAGAACTTACTATTTTTATAATGCTTTTCTTCTCTGAATATATCTTTATTTTGATTTAAAAAAATATTTGTATAAGCACAGTAATACATTCTTTCGTATAATTTTTATCATTTATTTTAACATATTCTGTTATAATTTAAAACTTTATTTTTCATGAAAACACTTATGTAATCAATATAAATATTGTTAATTATTTTTTTATTTGCTTATTTTATTTTTTTCTTACTATTATTATAATGATTTTCTTCTCTGTATATATCTTTATTTTAAGACTTATTTTTTATGTGTATAAGCACAGTAATATATTGTTTCATTATTATAATTTATTTTGTATCATTTATTCGAACATTTTCTGTTATAATTTAAATCTTGTTTTTCATGAAAACACTTATCTAATCAATATAAATATTGTTATTTAGTTTTTGTTTGCTAAGTTTAAATTGTTTCGTCTTAGAAGAACTTATTATTATTATATTGATTTTCTTCTCTGAATATATCTTTATTTTAATATTTTTTATTTGTATAAGCACAGTAATACATAGTTTGTATTTATTGTTTTTTAAATATTTTTTATCTTTTATTTGAACATTTTCTGTTATAATTTAATTATTTTTTTCATAAAACTCTTATGTAATCAATACACATATTGTCATTTAGTTTTTATTTGCTTAGTTTAAATGTTTCTTCTTAGAAAAAATTACTGTTTTATAATGCTTTTCTTCTCTGAATATATCTCTATTTTAATAGTTATTTTTTAATTGTGTAAGCACAGTAATACATTGTTTTATTTTTTTATTTTTATATTTTTTTATCATTGTTAAAAAAATGTTCTGTTATAATTTAAATCTTTTTTTTTTCATGGAAACACTTATCTAATTAATATAAATTTGTTTTCTTAAAATAACTTAATATTATAATGATTTTCTTCTCTGAATATAGCTTTATTTTAATAGTAATTTTTTTCAATTTGTATTAGCACTTGTATACTAATGAGCTATATTTAACATATTTAGTTTCTTTTTTTGTTTTTGACATTACATGTCATACATTTTTGCACGTATTTGTGAAGTTTAGTATTTATTGCAATAGGCAGGAAATGTAAAACAATAATAATAACAACATTATATTAAAGGCCTACTGAAATGAGATTTTCTTATTTAAACGGGAATAGCAGGTCCATTCTATGTGTCATACTTGATCATTTTGCGATATTGCCACATTTTTGCTGAAAGGATTTAGTAGAGAACATCGACGATAAAGTTCGCAACTTTTGGTCGCTAATAAAAAAGCCTTGCCTGTACCGGAAGTAGCAGACGATGTGCGCGTGACGTCACGGGTTGTGGAGCTCCTCACATCTGAACATTGTTTAAAATCATGGCCACATGCAGCGAGAGCGATTCGAACCAAGAAAGCGACGATTTCCCCATTAATTTGAGCGAGGATGAAAGATTCGTGGATGAGGAAAGTAAGAGTGAAGGATTAGACAAAAAAAAAAGACGAGGGCAGTGGAAGCGATTCAGATGTTATTAGACTCATTTACTAGGATAATTCTGGAAAATCCCTTATTTGCTTATTGTGTTACTAGTGTTTTAGTGAGATTATATGGTCGTACCTGAAAGTCGGAGGGGTGTGGTCACGGGTGTGGTGACCGCCAGTGTCTCCGAGGGAAGCCACGTTTCTCGACGAAGCAAGGCAGCCGGGCTGAGATTTTTTTTTTTTTCCCCTCCTCCACGGTATAAGCATCCGACGGTCGGGGGCAGCCGGTGAGATGAGGCAATAGAGTCCGCAGCTGCAAGAAGAACGACGCAAACTCTCCGCTCATGTCTACGATAAGAGCCGACTTATTACTAGCATTTTCTCACCGAAACCTGCCGGTTGTGGTAGGGAACCATATTCGTTTGACCGCTCTGTTCCATAGTAAAGCTTCACCGTCAGCTTTCGGGAATGTAAACAAGGAAACACCGGCTGTGTTTGTGTTGCTAAAGGCGACCGCAATACACCGCTTCCCACCTACACCTTTCTTCTTTGACGTCTCCATTATTCATTGAAAACATTTCAAAAGATTCAGCAACACAGATGTCCAGAATACTGTGTAATTATGCGATTAAAGCAGAAATCTTATAGCTGGGATCGGTACTGGAACAAAATGTCTGCTACAATCCGTGACGTCATGCGCACGCGTCATCATGCCGCGACGTTTTCAACAGGATACTTCGCGCCAACTTTAAAATTGCAATTTAGTAAACTAACCCGTATTGGCATGTGTTGCAATGTTAATATTTCATCATTGATATATAAACTATCAGACTGCGTGGTCGGCAGTAGTGGGTTTCAGTAGGCCTTTAAAGGGGAACATTATCAGCAGACCTATGTAAGCGTCAATATATACCTTGATGTTGCAGAAAAAAGACCATATGTTTTTTTAACCGATTTCCGAACTCTTAAAGGGTGAATTTGGAGATTTAAACGCCTTTCAATTGTTCGCTGTCGGAGCAATGACCTTTCACCCGTGACGTCACGTCGTGAAGCGACCCGCCATTACACACACCAAGTCAAATGAGGTTTTTTATTTTCCGTTTTTTCGACTGTTTTCCGTACCTTGGAGACATCATGCCTCGTCGGTGTGTTGTCGGAGGGTGTAACAACACAAACAGGGACGGATTCAAGTTCACTTACGTGGAGTGTGCTAATTAATCAGACATATTGATGCTAACATGCTATTTAGGCTAGCTGTATGTACATATCGCATCATTATGCCTCATTTGTAGCTATATTTGCGTTCAGCCTTTCCCTACACCCACATTTAATGCCAAACAAACACATACCAATCGACAGATTCAAGTTGCACCAGTGGTCAAAAGATGCGAAAGTCCCTCGTTTGTTCTGTTCTGCCGTAGCATCGCTACTGACCATAGCGATGCTACAACAGAGATGTGTGGATGTCCTGCGACACTCAAAGCAGATGCATTTCCAACGATAAAGTCAACGAAATCACAAAGGTGAGTTTTGTTGATGTTATTGACTTATGTGCTAATCAGACATATTTGCGCACGGCATGACTGCAAGCTAATCATTGCTAACATGCTATTTAGGCTAGCTGTATGTACATATCGCATCCTTATGCCTCATTCGTAGCTATATTTGCATCTAGCCTCTCCCTCCACCCACATTTAATGCCAAACAAACACATACCAATCGACAGATTCAAGTTGCACCAGTGGTCAAAAGATGCGAAAGTCACTCGTTTGTTCTGTTCTGTCGTCGCATCGCTACTGACCATAGCGATGCTACAACAGCGATGTGTGGATATCCTGCGACACTCAAAGCAGATGCATTTCCAACGATAAAGTCAACAAAATCACAAAGGTGAAATTTGTTGATGTTATTGACTTATGTGCTAATCAGACATATTTGCGCACGGCATGACTGCAAGCTAATCATTGCTAACATGCTATTTAGGCTAGCTGTATGTACATATCGCATCCTTATGCCTCATTCGTAGCTATATTTGCATCCAGCCTCTCCCTCCACCCACATTTAATGCCAAACAAACACATACCAATCGACGGATTCAAGTTGCACCAGTGGTCAAAAGATGTGAAAGTCCCTCATTTGTTCTGTTCTGTCGTAGCATCGCTACCGACCATAGCGATGCTATGACAGAGATGTGTGGATATCCTGCGACACTCACAGCAGATGCATTTCCAACGATAAAGTCAACAAAATCACAAAAGTGAGTTTTGTTGATGTTATTGACTTATGTGCTAATGAGACATATTTGCGCACGGCATGACTGCAAGCTAATCGATGCTAACATGCTATTTAGGCTAGCTGTATGTACATATCGCATTATTATGCCTCATTCGTAGCTATATTTGCATTCAGTCTTTCCCTCCACCCACATTTAAAGCCAAACAAACACATACCAATCGACGGATTCAAGTCGCACCAGTGGTCAAAAGATGCGAAAGTCCCTCGTTTGTTCTGTTCTGTCGTAGCATCGCTACCGACCATAGCGATGCTACGACAGAGATGTGTGGATATCCTGCAACACTCAAAGCAGATGCTTTTCCAATGATAAAGTCAACGAAATCACAAAAGTGAGTTTTGTTGATGTTATTGACTTATGTGCTAATCAGACATATTTGCGCACGGCATGACTGCAAGCTAATCGTTGCTAACATGCTGTTTAGGCTAGCTGAATGTACATATCGCATCATTATGCCTCATTAGTAGCTATATTTGCATCCAGCCTTTCCCTCCACCCACATTTAATGCCAAACAAACACATACCAATCGACGGATTCAAGTTGCACCAGTGGTCAAAAGATGCAAAAATCCCTTGTTTGTTCTGTTCTGTTGTAGCATCGCTACAGACCATAGCGATGCTACGACAGAGATGTGTGGATATCCTGCGACACTCAAAGCAGATGCATTTCCAACGATAAAGTCAAGGAAATCACAAAAGTGAGTTTTGTTGATGTTATTGACTTATGTGCTAATCAGACATATTTGCGCACGGCATGACTGCAAGCTAATTGTTGCTAACATGCTATTTAGGCTAGCTGAATGTTCATATCGCATCATTATGCCTCATTAGTAGCTATATTTGCATCCAGCCTTTCCCTCCACCCACATTTAATGCCAAACAAACACATACCAATCGACAGATTCAAGTTGCACCAGTGGTCAAAAGATGCGAAATCCCCTCGTTTGTTCTCTTCTGTCGTAGCATCGCTACCGACCATAGCGATGCTACGACAGAGATGTGTGGATATCCTGCGACACTCACAGCAGATGCATTTCCAACGATAAAGTCAACGAAATCACAAAAGTGAGTTTTGTTGATGTTATTTACTATGTGCTAATAAGACATATTTGCGCACGGCATGACTGCAAGCTAATTGATGCTAACATGCTATTTAGGCTAGCTGTATGTACATATCGCATCATTATGCCTCATTCGTAGCTATATTTGCATTCAGCCTTTCCCTCCACCCACATTTAATGCCAAACAAACACATACCAATCGACGGATTCAAGTTGTACCAGTGGTCAAAAGATGTGAAAGTCCCTCATTTGTTCTGTTCTGTCGTAGCATCGCTACAGACCATAGCGATGCTACGACAGAGATGTGTGGATATCCTGCGACACTCAAAGCAGATGCATTTCCAACGATAAAGTCAACGAAATCACAAAGGTGAGTTTAGTTGATGTTATTGACTTATGTGCTAATCAGACGTATTTGCGCACGGCATGACTGCATGCTAACCGATGCTAACATGCTATTTAGGCTAGCTGTATGTACATATCGCATCATTATGCATCCATTCGTAGCTATATTTGCATCCACCCACATTTAATGCCAAACAAACACATACCAATCGACGGATTCAAGTTGCACCAGTGGTCAAAAGAGGCAGTCGTTGGTTAGAAGGCGATCGCCGAATTGGTCCTCGTTGTTGTTGTCTGTCATGTAATGGCTGAATAGCTTCAGTTTCTTCTTCAATTTCGTTTTCGCTATCTGCCTCCACACTCCAACCATCCGTTTCAATACATGCGTAATCTGAAGCAGTTTTTCGGGATATTGCGTGACGGGTAATATTTTGAAAAAAACTTCGAAAAATAAAATAAGCCACTAGGAACTGATTTTTATTGGTTTTAACCCTTCCAAAATTGTGATAATGTTCCCCTTTAACATAATGTCCTGAGTACAGTGCGTCGTAAGTATTCATGGTGTCCAGCAGGAAGTTAAAAAATGTACCCGTTAATTCCGTCCCTAGCCAGGAACCTGTTCAAGAGGCTTAGCGGGGAGAAGCGTTTAATAATTCACAGATCTTCTCGGAGGCGGCGTGTGAATGAGGCGCCAGACACCTCGACATTGTTATGCAGAGGCAACCTCAAATCCCCACACTTGTAATACCGGCACAAAGCCACAAAGCGCCGGCGTGAGTGACACTTTGTGTTGACACACGCAGGTGAAGCCCATGTTTCACCCCAAAAAAAAAAAAGTCCACTCGGATTAACGACGTGCTTGTGCTGGTTTACAAACGACGTTGGTTTCCAAGGCGTATTGATCGCGGCGCTTCGGGGTACGACTCCAATGCTCGGGCAGCCCCCTTTTTTCCCACCACGTTGTCCGACTTCTTACCCCCGCCTCTTGTTTTGCCACGAGTATCGACCGGGCCCTTCCGTCCGTGTCCGACTTAGCCGGTCCCGGTGCCAAGGAGGTGACTGCGGGCCGCTCATGAATATTAACGAGCTGCCGAGCGCTGATTGATTGACCCGACCACTGACTGGCCTACATCCCGCTGCCACTGCCGCCTATGTTTATTCATTCTTGGGGAGGGAGCGCGAGGGGTCATTGGATGGATTGGCGGTCTGCGTCGGCGGCTCGGTGATGGATAGAAGTGCTTGGATACTCTCCCAGTCCTTCCCATGTCCCCTGGCCAGGTTATAATTGAATCTCACTGGACGGCTAACTCTCCGAGGTGCTGTGCCGAAAGGCAGGGCATGTAGAAGTTGGAGGTGCTCTGAAAGTGTGGCGCTAATTAAAAACCTAGTTGAAAGTGAATTGATAACGAAATAAAATACATTTGGTGCTAGATTTGTAAGTACATCAACTACAAGATGCCTGAGTATATATTTATATTGGGAGGCTTCTTCTCAATATATCTCTTTTATTTAAAGACTTAATGGTAGACATACCAAAGACTATATATATATATATATATATATATATATATATATATATATATATGTATGTGTCACGCCTGTAAATCTGGTTGTATGTTTGATCATGTTTTGTTTTGTTTTCTGAACTCTTCACTTCCTGGTTTTCTTTTGTTACCATGTCAACGCATTAGTTCCCACCTTGTCACGCCCCTGCCCTCAGTCCCGCACCTGTTCCTGATTATCACAGCCAGTATCTAAGTCATTTTCTTTCTGTTCATCAGTCTGGGAACTTTGCTTTCATTGCCTTCATGCCTGCATTGCATTGCATACCTACAGTATGCTGCTCATTCTCCATGCCCACGATTACCTGCCACGCACCTTGCTATTCTTGCCTCCTGTTTTTTTTTGTCTCAGTAAGTGTTTTGTTTTAGTTGTTTAAAGTCATGCCATCGTGCTGTTTATGTCCATAGTTCATTCATGCCATCGTGCAAGTGTTGTTATTTCCAGTTTGTATTTTGTAGCCAAGTTTTATACCTCCTTGTGAGCGCCCTTAGTTTGCTTATTTTTGTGTTTAGTGTATAAATAAATAATAATGTACCTGAATTCACGCCTGGCTCGTCCCGTATTCCCTCCCTCTGCGTCTAAGGAGCAAAACAAATCCATGTCCAGGTGCGACAGTATGTATGTATGTATGTATGTATGTATATATATATGTATGTATGTATGTATATATATATATATATATATATATATGTATGTATGTATATATGTATGTATGTATATATATGTATGTATGTATATGTATGTATATATGTATATATATATATATATATATATATATATATATATATATATAATACAAACCCCCTTTTCCATATGAGTTGGGAAATTGTGTTAGATGTAAATATAAACGGAATACAATGATTTGCAAATTCTTTTCAACCCATATTCAATTGAATGCACTACAAAGACAAGGTATTTGATGTTCGAACTCATAAACTTTATTTTTTTTTCGCAAATAATAATTAGCTTAGAATTTCATGGCTGCAAAACGTGCCAAAGTAGTTGGGAAAGGGCATGTTCACCACTGTGTTACATCACCTTTTCTTTTAAAACACTCAATAAACGTTTGGGAACTGAAAAAAACTAATTGTTAAAGCTTTAAAAGTGGAATTATTTCTTCCCATTCTTGTTTTATGTAAAACTTCAGTCGTTCAACAGTCCGGGGTCTCCGCTGTCGTATTCTACGCTTCATAAAGCGCCACACATTTTCGATGGGAGACAGGTCTGGAGTGCAAGCGGGCCAGGAATGTACCCGCACTCTTTTTTTTACGAAGCCACGCTGTTGTAACACGTACTGAATGTGGCTTGGCATTGTCTTGCTGAAATAAGCAGGGGCGTCAGTTTGAACATCAAATATGTTGTTTTTGTAGCATATTCAATTGAATACGGGTTGAAAATGATTTGCAAATCATTGTATTCCGTTTATATTTACATCCAACACGATTTCCCAACTCATATGGAAACGGGGTTTGTAAGTAAAAGTAAAAAAAAACAAAACAAACATATAATGATAATCAATGCCAAACAATTTGGGGTTAAATCCCAGTGCCAAGGGGCCCTTTATTTAAGCCCCGAGGCGTGTTCTTACATCTTAAACTGTCGCTGTTTTTTATTCTTCTGTGGCAGAACTAAGAAAATCACACGCTAAGTGAAAATGCCACTTTATCATCGCGCTCCTTGTAAATATTTTAGAAGGTTGCATTTCATGTCAGGGCGTCAGCTCCTCATCCGTCACTTGTTTTGCGTGCACATTTTATAAGACGCATTCGCGGAGCTTATTCGCTTTCACAAACAAGTCGACGCTCCGCGGGGACGCGTTTTGTTGTTCCTCCCTCACAAACGAAGTAGCATCCGCGTCGGTTTGTTCTTTAAGTTCCCTAAGAAGTTTGACGAGGACAATCAACTTGTTTAATAACGCGGAAGGATGTGAATTAAAGGCAGTGGCGGACGACATGATGACCGTTTAATGCAACGCAAATACGTAAAGAGTCCTGTGTGCAGGAAGCGCTTGAAGAATGACGAGCCGGGCAGATTCCGACGTCTGACAGATGTGTTTTTAGATGTCCGAGCCTTCAACGTTCCCTCTCGGGGAACGCAAACACCAGACACATAATCAATACCTTTTGCAAATTTAATAACCACGTTTTTTTTTTGTTTTTTTCCTTCTTTGCCGTCAGCTTCAATCAGAAAAGTGACTCTCTGCGTAATTGTTGTTCTGCAAATGAGCTCTTTAAAAAAAAAAAAAAATCACGGAATTAATTGTCTTTTATTTTGAAAGCATCAGAGTGACAGGTAAACCAGAGGGAGTTATTTTATATTTATTTTTTTATTTTTGATTTTTTTTACTCCATACCTCTTCTACTTTTATCGTCTCCCCAAGGACAAGAAAAAGAATGGCGTCTGTGTTTGCTTTTTTGCACAATGATGCCTGTCAGGAAGCGGGCGAGCTGTTTCCTGTTACGCTGCTTTTGAATTGTCCTCGCCAATAAGCTGCATTGATGGATCATGCGGCGAGGTCCCGATCAAGTTGCCGCCCTTAACTCTCTGCCTTCTCCACTGATATGAGTGAGGTGTATCATCTCCTGTCCAACATGGTGAAAGACACGGGCTCCGAGACCTACTTCCTGTCCATCCTACAGCACCTGCTGCTCATCAGGAACGACTACTACATCAGGTAACGTTACCCTCGCTCTAGACGTTGAAATAACGTTGAGCAACTCTAACATAACGTTGAAACATCATGCTTTTTGACAGCGTTTAACCAATGTCGGGATTTGACGTTGATTCGACCGTTGGAATTTGGTCATTTCCCAACCACGATTAGGTCCTGACGAACAACTCAAGCATAACATTCAAAATGAAACAACATGCTTTTTGACGACGTTTAATCAATGTCAGGCGGTGACGTTTATTTGACCATTGACATTTGGTCATTTTACAACCAATATTCTACAACACAAATACAACGTTTAATCAATGTCAGGTTGTGACGTTGATTTGACCGATGAATTGTGGCCACTTCCCGACCGATATTCTCCAACACAAATACGTTTAATCAATGTTGGGTTCTGATGTTGATTTGAAAATTGAAATTTGGCCATTTCCCGACCAATATTCTTCAAAACAAATACAACGTTGAAACAACATGCTTTTTGACGACGTTTACTCAATGTCAGGTTCTGATGTTGAGTTGACTATTTAAATTTGGCCATTTCCCGACCAATATTCATCAACACAAAGACAACGTTTAAAAAATGTTCGGTTGGTACGTTGATATGACCATTGAGTTTTGGTAATTTCCCAACCAATACAATATTCTGCAACACAAATACAACGTTGAAAAAACATGCTTTTTGACGACGTTTAATCAATGTCAGGTTCTGATGTTGAGTTGACTATTTAAATTTGGCCATTTCCCAACCAATATTCATCAACACAAAGACAACGTTTAAAAAATGTTGGGTCGTGACGTTGATATGACCATTGAGTTTTGGTAATTTCCCAACCAATACAATATTCTGCAACACAAATACAACGTTTAATCAATGTCAGGTTCTGACGTTGATTTGAAAATTGAAATTTGGCTATTTCCCGACCAATATTCTTCAAAACAAATACAACGTTGAAACAACATGCTTTTTGACGACGTTTAATCAATGTCAGGTTCTGATGTTGAGTTGACTACTTAAATTTGGCCATTTCCCAACCAATATTCATCAACACAAAGACAACGTTTAAAAAATGTTGATATGACCATTGAGTTTTGGTAATTTCCCAACCAATACAATATTCTGCAAATCAAATACAACGTTGAAAAAACATGCTTTTTGACGACGTTTAATCAATGTCAGGTTCTGATGTTGAGTTGACTATTTAAATTTGGCCATTTCCCAACCAATATTCATCAACACAAAGACAACGTTTAAAAAATGTTCGGTTGGTACGTTGATATGACCATTGAGTTTTGGTAATTTCCCAACCAATACAATATTCTGCAACACAAATACAACGTTGAAAAAACATGCTTTTTGACGACGTTTAATCAATGTCAGGTTCTGATGTTGAGTTGACTATTTAAATTTGGCCATTTCCCAACCAATATTCATCAACACAAAGACAACGTTTAAAAAATGTTGGGTCGTGACGTTGATATGACCATTGAGTTTTGGTAATTTCCCAACCAATACAATATTCTGCAACACAAATACAACGTTGAAAAAACATGCTTTTTGACAACGTTTAATCAATGTCAGGTTGTGACGTTGATTTGACCATTGACATTTGGTCATTTCTCAACCAATATCTTACAACAAAAATACAACGTTTAATCAATGTTGGGTTCAGATTATTTGACCATTGAAATCTGGCCATTTCTCAACCAATATTCTGCAACACAAAGACAACGTTTATTTAATGTTGGGTTTTGATGTTGATTTGACCATTGTAATTTGGTAATTTCCCAATAAATATTCTACAACGGGACGGCGTGGCGGAGTGGGAGAGTGACCGTGCGCAACCCGAGGGTCCCTGGTTCAATTCCCACCTAGTACCAACCTCGTCACGTCCGCTGTGTCCTGAGCAAGACACTTCACCCTTGCTCCTGATGGGTGCTGGCTGGCGCTTTGCATGGCAGCTCCCTCCATCAGTGTGTGAATGTGTGTGTGAATGGGTAAATGTGGAAGTAGTGTCAAAGCGCTTTGAGTACCTTGAAGGTAGAAAAGCGCTATACAAGTACAACCCATTTATCATTTATTTACAACACAAATACAACGTTGAAACAACATGCTTTTTGACAACATTTAATTAATGTTGGGTTCTGACGTTGATTTAACCATTAGAAGATGGTCATTTACCAACCACAATTAGGTCCTGACGTTGAACAACTCAAACATAACGTTGAAACAACATGCTTTTTGACGACGTTTTATCAAAGTCAGATTCTGACATTAATTTGTCTATCAAATTTTGGTCATTTCCCAATCAATATTCTACAACAGAAACACAACATTGAATCAACAAGCTTGTTGACGATGTTTATTAAATATAAGGTTCTGACATTGATTTGACCATAGAAATTCGGTCATTTCCCCGCCAACAACGTGGATCCAACGTCGGACGTCAACATTGTCTGAATTTACAAATTCGACTATTTTACAACGTTGTTTCAACGTCAGTTTTAAAGGACATGTATATTTAATCAAGGTCGTTTCAATGTCTAGTACCTGCTGGGATTTTTCTCCCATTTGGTGATCAAATTTAATAGTTTGTTTTTAGTTTAAACCAGGTTTCCACATACATTTATCCGGTATATATCAAAATGTAGTTCTCAAATCACATTTAGGGCTCTAACTTTAACAATGGGACGGACTTTCGTTTTTGTATTTTTCTCCCTGATTTAATTACCTTTAAGAACCACTTCTTTCAAGACTTTATCAAAGCTCGTTCCTATCTCTATATTTGAACGACTGGAACATCTAAGAACAGAACTGCAATACGACATTTCCTATCAAACTCTACACCAGGGGTCACCAACCTTTTTGAAACCAAGAGCCATTTCTTGGGTACTGATTAATGCGAAGGGCTACCAGTTTGATACACATTTGAATAAATTGCCAGAAATAACCAATTTGCTCAATTTACCTTTAATAAATAAATCTGTATATATAAAAAAATGGGTACCGTATTTTTCGGACTATAAGTCGCAGTTTTTTTTATAGTTTGGCCGGGGGTGAGACTTGGCAAAACTATAAAAAAAAAATATATATATATATTATTTTTTTTGCCTAATCTGCCCCCGGCCAACCTATAAAAAAAAAACTGCGACTTATGGTGCGAAAAATAGGGTATTTCTGTCTGTCATTCCGTCGTACATTTTTTTTTCCTTTTTTGTAGAGAATGAATGATGAAAAAAACTCTTAATTGAACGGTTTAAGAGAGGAGAAAACAAGAAAAAATTAAAATGTAATTTTGAAACATAGTTTGTCTTCAATTTCGACTCTTTAAAATTAAAAATTCAACCGAAAAAAATGAAGAGAAAAACTAACTAATTCGAATCTTTTTGAAAAAAATTAATTAGTAATTTATGGAACATCATTCGTAATTTTTCCTGATAAAGATTAATTTTAGAATTTTGATGTCATGTTTTACCTTTAATAAATAAATCTGTATATATATATTAAAAAATGGTTACCATATATTTCGGACTATAAGTCGCAGTTTTTTTTTTAGTTTGGCCGGGGGTGAGACTTGGCAAAACTATAAAAAAAAAAAAAATATATATATATATATATATATATATATATATATATATATATAGATTTTTTTTTTTTTTCTTTTTGCCTAGTCCCCCCCATGGCCAACCTATAAAAAAACTGTGACTTATAGTGCGAAAAATACATTATTTCTGTCTGTCATTCCGTCGTACATTTTTTTTTCCTTTTTTGTAGAGAATGAATGATGAAAAAAACTCTTAATTGAACGGTTTAAAAGAGGAGAAAACAAGAAGAAATGAAAATTAAATTTTGAAACATAGTTTGTCTTCAATTTCGACTCTTTAAAATTTAAAATTCAACCGAAAAAAATGAAGAGAAAAACGAATTAATTCGAATCTTTTAGAAAAAAATTAAAAAGTAATTTATGGAACATCATTCGTAATTTTTCCTGATAAAGATAATTTTAGAATCTTGATGACATGTTTTACCTTTAATAAATAAATCTGTATATATATAAAAAAATGGTTACCATATATTTCGCACTATAAGTTGCAGTTTTTTTTTTTGTTTGGCCGGGGGTGAGACTTGGCAAAACTATTAAAAAAAAATATGTATATATATATTTTTTTTGTTGTTGCCTAGTCCCCCCCATGGCAAACCTATAAAAAAAACTGTGATTTATAGTGCGAAAAATACAGTATTTCTGTCCGTCATTCCGTCGTACATTTTTTTTCCTTTTTCGTAGAGAATGAATGATGAAAAAAACTCTTAATTGAACGGTTTAAAAGAGGAGAAAACAAGAAAAAAATTAAATTTAATTTTGAAACATAGTTTGTCTTCAATTTCGACTCTTTAAAATTTAAAATTCAACCGAAAAAAATGAAGAGAAAAACGAATTAATTCGAATCTTTTAGAAAAAAATTAAAAAGTAATTTATGGAACATCATTCGTAATTTTTCCTGATAAAGATTAATTTTAGAATCTTGATGATATGTTTTACCTTTAATAAATAAATCTGTATATATATTAAAAAATGGTTACCATAAATTTCGGACTATAAGTCGCAGTTTTTTTTTTAGTTTGGCCGGGGGTGAGACTTGGCAAAACTATAAAAAAAATATATATATATATATATATATATATATATATATATATTTTTTTTTTTTGTTGCCTAGTCTCCCCCATGGCAAACCTATAAAAAAACTGTGATTTATAGTGCGAAAAATACGGTATTTCTGTCCGTCATTCCGTCGTACATTTTTTCTCCTTTTTTGTAGAGAATGAATGATGAACAAAACTCTTAATTGAACGGTTTAAAAGAGGAGAAAACAAGAAAAAATGAAAATTAAATTTTGAAACATAGTTTGTCTTCAATTTCGACTCTTTAAAATTAAAAATTCAACCGAAAAAAATGAAGAGAAAAACGAACTAATTTGAATCTTTTTGAAAAAAATTAAAAAGTAATTTATGGAACATCATTCGTAATTTTTCCTGATAAAGATTAATTTTAGAATTTTGATGACATGTTTTACCTTTAATAAATAAATCTGTATATATATAAAAAAAATGGTTACCATATATTTCGGACTATAAGTCGCAATTTTTTTTTTAGTTTGGCCGGGGGTGAGACTTGGCAAAACTATACAAAAAAAAAAATATATATATATATATATATATATATATATATATTTTTTTTTTTTTTGCCTAGTCCCCCCAATGGCCAACCTATAAAAAAAACTGCGACTTATAGTGCGAAAAATACAGTATTTCTGTCTGTCATTCCGTCGTACTTTTTTTTTCCTTTTACGGAATGTTTTTTGTAGAGAATGAATGATGAAATGACACTTAATAGAACGGTTTAAAAGAGCAGAAAACACGAAAAAAAAATGAAAATGTAATTTTGAAACATAGTTTGTCTTCAATTTCGACTGTTTAAAATTTAAAATTCAACCGAAAAAAATGAAGAGGACAACTAGCTAATTCGAAACTTTTTGAAAAGAATTACAAAAATAATTCATGGAACATAATTAGTCATTTTTCCTGATTAAGATTAATTTTAGAATTTTAATGACATGTTTTAAATAGGTTAAAAATCCGATCTGCACTTTGTTAGAATATATAACAAATTGGACCAAGCTGAATTTCTAACAATGACAAATCATTATTTCTTCTAGAATTTCCGTAGCAAAAAAAATTAAAATAAATTCAAAAGACTTTGAAATAAGATTTAAATTTGATTCTACAGATTTTCTAGACTTGCCAGAATAATTTTTTTGAATTTTAATCATAATAAGTTATTTCACAAATATTCTTCGTCGAAAAAACAGAAGCTAAATTGAAGAATTAAATTAAAATGTACTTATTGTTCTTTACAATAAAAAAAGTAAAATAAATACTAACATTGATTTAAAGCAGGGGTGTCAAACTCAAATACAGAGTGGGCCAAAATTTTAAACGGAACAAAGCCGCGGGCCAAGGTTGAACAAATTAACCTTTTAACAGGGACCCAAACAAGTTTTGCATTGAATATTGAACAAGCAAGGCTTCTATAACTTTATAGTGACATGCACGATAGAGTTTCAAATAAACATAAAAATAATAATAATAAAAAAAATATCAATGGCATATCAAATTATATATTGTAGCGTCCCAGAAGTGTCAGTGCTGCAAGGGGTTCTGAGTATTTGTTCAGTTGTGTTTATGTCGTGTTACGGTGCGGATGTTCTCCCGAAATGTGTTTGTCATTCTTGTTTGGTGTGGCTTCACAGTGTGGCGCATATTTGTAACAGCGTTAAAATTGTTTATTCAGCCAACCTGAGTGTGACCTGATCAAGCATGGCTTGCATTAACTTATGTGTGTGTAAAACCCGCTTATATTGTGTGACTAGGAAGGCACAATGTTTGTATGTAGGAAAAGCGGACGTGATGCAATGTTGTAGAGAAGGCTAAAGGAAGTGCCATTAAAACAATATTTTTGTCCGGGTGGAAATCGGGAGACATTTGGGAGAATGGTTCCCCCGGGAGATTTTCAGGAGGGGCGCTGAACTTCGGGAGTCTCGTGAGGGTTGGCAAGTATGAGGATTAGCGGTGTTAGAGCGGCATCGCCGCTGTATAATACCGGCAGGCCAACGCTAATGTTTAATTTGATATTGCCTCAAGGGCCAAATGAAATTACACGGCGGGCCAGAGTTTGACACCCATGATTTAAATTGTCAGGAAAGAAGAGGAAGGAATTTAAAAGGTAAAAAAAGGTATATGTGTTTAAAAATCCTAAAATAATTTTTAAGGTTGTATTTTTTCCTCTAAAATTGTCTTTCTGAACCTTATAAGAAGCAAAGTAAAAAAAATAAATGAATTTATTTAAACAAGTGAAGACCAAGTCTTTAAAAATATTTTCTTGGATTTTTAAATTCTATTTGAGTTTTGTCTCTCTTAGAATTAAAAATGTCAAGCAAAGCGAGACCAGCTTGCTAGTAAATAAATACAATTTAAAAAATAGAGGCAGCTCACTGGTATGTGCTGCTATTTGAGCTATTTTTACAAAAGGGCAAGCGGGCGACTCACCTGGTCCTTACGGGCTACCTGGTGCCCGCGAGCACAGCGTTGGTGACCCCTCCTCTACACTCACCCTCACTTGGTTTAAAGGCCTACTGAAATGAGATGTTCTTATTTAAACGGGGATAGCAGGTCCATTCTATGTGTCATACTTCATCATTTCGCGATATTGCCATATTTTTGCTGAAAGGATTTAGTAGAGAACATCCACGATAAAGTTCGCAACTTTTGGTCGGTAATATAAAAGCCCTGCCTTTACCGGAAGTAGCAGACGATGTGCGCGTGACGTCACAAGCTTTTAATGGGAGCCACTGGCAGTAAGAGTAAATCGGACCGAAAAAGCGACAATTTCCCCATTAATTTGAGCGAGGATGAAATATTTGTGATATTGATAGTGAAGGAATATTCCATCCATCCATCCATCCATTTCTACCGCTTATTCCCTTTCGGGGTCGCGGGGGGCGCTGGCGCCTATCTCAGCTACAATTGGGCGGAAGGCGGGATACACCCTGGACAAGTCGCCACCTCATCGCAGGGCCAACACAGATAGACAGACAACATTCACACTCACATTCACACACTAGGGCCAATTTAGTGTTGCCAATCAACCTATCCCCAGGTGCATGTCTTTGGAAGTGGGAGGAAGCCGGAGTACCCGGAGGGAACCCACGCATTCACGGGGAGAACATGCAAACTCCACACAGAAAGATCCCGAGCCTGGATTTGAACCCAGGACTGCAGGAACTTCTTATTGTGAGACAGACGCACTAACCCCTCTGCCACCGTGAAGGAATAGAAGACGAAAAAAAGCGACAGCTCCGGGCGACGGCAGTGTGAGCGTTTCAGATGTAATTATACACATTTACTGGGATAATTCCAGAAGATCCCTTATCTGCTTATTGTTTTAATAGTGTTTTAGTGAGATTTTAAAGACATACCTCAAGGTCGGATCTCTGCGTTGAGCACACTGTCTCTCACAGAGAAGCCGAGGAGCCAAGCTCACAGCTGCTACAGGACGACAAATAATTCAATGATGTCTCCGGTAAGATATATATCACGATTTCCCCATCCAAAAATATGCTGGTTGACATAGAGAAAACATGTTCGCTTGGGTTTCGGTGCTAAAGACAGCTGTGATCCACCGCTTTCCACCAACGGCATTCTTCTTTGACGTCTCCATTATTAAATGGACAAATTGCAAAAGATTCAGCAACACCGATGTCCAAAATTCTGTGTAATTAGGTGGTTAAAGCAAACGATTTTTAGCCGTGTGTGTGCGCAGCGCTAATATTTCCTGACAGTCCGTGACGTCACGCGTACGCATCATCATTCCGTGACGTTTTCAACAAGAAACTCCCGGGAAATTTAAAATCGCAATTTAGCAAACTTAAAAAGGCCGTATTGGCATGTGTTGCAATGTTAATATTTCATCATTGATACCGTATTTCCTTGAATAGTAATATGTGCCTGCCTTGAATTACTGCCGGGTAAAACTCGCTCCCCAAATTTATTAGCCTATTCTTACTTTTGCCGTCGGGTCAAATTCGTGAATCACGAGTGACGATTCTCCTGCTGTCATTGTCAAAACAGCGGAGGAGTTTTTTTGTTGTTGCTTTAACTGTGTGTAAACCAGAGGTCTTGTTCCACAGCCATACAGAGTCCACTGATGGTTGTGATATAAACAATTTTAACACTCTTACTAATATGCGCCGCACTCTGTGAACCCACACCAAACAAGAATACCAAACAGATTTCTGGAGGAAATTGGCTCTGTGACACATTATAAATGCAACATAAGAATTACCCAGAATTCCAATCCATCCATGACTCTTGGCTATATTATACACCCGCTAACACCAGACCGAATATCGGATCAGGGCATGCCTAGGTTTTATCGACACCAACATGGACGTGTGGAAAGTCACTCCTACTTGTTGCCAATGCAAACTCCCAACAAACCTTAACAAAAGCAAAGGACTATGACGCTCCGTTTGCAACGTTCAATTATTGAATACTAGTAAAGGATTTTAGAAAAAAAAAAGTGTCAATCACTGGGCCGAGAGCGTGGGAGTGGATCGGCGAAGAGACTGACATTGATGAATTCACTGCTGTCTCGGGCCTTTTTTGCAGACTTCTAAAAAAGAATGTTGCAAAGCGAGAGGAGGACGATGGTGATGATGAGACGAGCGGGATGAATTTATCATAGACAAGTTGCTCTCCCCTCCGAGTTATAAATAATGCATGGCTCGTCTGTGAGGGGGAGGCGCGGTGGGGGTGGAGGATTTCCGTGAAAAACGAAACGAAAACTACAGTCCGGCCTTTTCCACCTCAGCGTGGGCTCGTTTTGACAGCTGTTTTTAATTTAGTGACAACACTAATTGGGTTTTAGTCCAGCTTGAGTCGACGGGAATTACAGTGAATTTGTCGACTAATTTTAAAAATAGCACATCTTTGAAGTTCAATCTGTCAATCAATCAATGTTTACTTATATAGCCCAAAATCACGAGTGTCTCAAAGGACTCGGATCCCACATCAGGGCAAGGAAAAACTCAACCCAATGGGATGCCAATGAGAAACCGCAGATGTGGGATCCAGCATAATAGTGAGAGTCCAGTCCATAGTGGATCTAACATAATAGTGAGAGTCCAGTCCATAGTGGATCTAGCATAATAGTTGGAGTCCAGTCCATAGTGGATCTAACATCATAGTGAGAGTCCAGTCCATAGTGGATCTAACATAATAGTGTGAGAGTCCAGTCCATAGTGGATCAAACATAATATAGTGAGAGTCCAGTCCATAGTGGATCTAACATAATAGTGAGAGTCCAGTCCATAGTGGATCTAGCATAATAGTTGGAGTCCAGTCCGTAGTGGATCTAGCATAATAGTGAAAGTCCAGTCCATAGTGGATCAAACATAATATAGTGAGAGTCCAGTCCATAGTGGATCTAACATAATAGTGTGAGAGTCCAGTCCACAGTGGATCTAACATAATAGTGAGACTCCAGTCCATAGTGGATCTAACATCATAGTGAGAGTCCAGTCCAAGTGGATCTAACTTAATAATGAGAGTCCAGTCGGTAGTGGATCTAACTTAATAGTGAGAGTCCAGTCCATAGTGGATCTAACATCATAGTGAGAGTCCAGTCCATAGTGGATCTAACATAATAGTGTGAGAGTCCAGTCCATAGTGGATCAAACATAATATAGTGAGAGTCCAGTCCATAGTGGATCTAACATAATAGTGAGAGTCCAGTCCATAGTGGATCTTGCATAATAGTTGGAGTCCAGTCCGTAGTGGATCTAGCATAATAGTGAAAGTCCAGTCCATAGTGGATCAAACATAATATAGTGAGAGTCCAGTCCATAGTGGATCTAATATAATAGTGTGAGAGTCCAGTCCATAGTGGATCTAGCATAATAGTGAGACTCCAGTCCATAGTGGATCTAACATCATAGTGAGAGTCCAGTCCATAGTGGATCTAACATAATAGTGTGAGAGTCCAGTCCATAGTGGATCAAACATAATATAGTGAGAGTCCAGTCCATAGTGGATCCAACATAATAGTGTGAGAGTCCAGTCCATAGTGGATCTAGCATAATAGTGAGAGTCCAGTCCATAGTGGATCTAACATCATAGTGAGAGTCCAGTCCATAGTGGATCTAACATAATAGTGTGAGAGTCCAGTCCATAGTGGATCAAACATAATATAGTGAGAGTCCAGTCCATAGTGGATCTAGCATAATAGTGAGACTCCAGTCCATAGTGGATCTAACATCATAGTGAGAGTCCAGTCCATAGTGGATCTAACATAATAGTGTGAGAGTCCAGTCCATAGTGGATCAAACATAATATAGTGAGAGTCCAGTCCATAGTGGATCTAACATAATAGTGTGAGAGTCCAGTCCATAGTGGATCTAGCATAATAGTGAGACTCCAGTCCATAGTGGATCTAACATCATAGTGAGAGTCCAGTCCATAGTGGATCTAACATAATAGTGAAAGTCCAGTCCATAGTGGATCAAACATAATATAGTGAGAGTCCAGTCCATAGTGGATCTAACATAATAGTGTGAGAGTCCAGTCCACAGTGGATATAGCATAATAGTGAGACTCCAGTCCATAGTGGATCTAACATAATAGTGAGAGTCCAGTCCATAGTGGATCTAGCATAATAATGTGAGTCCATTCCATAGTGGATCTTACATAATATTGTGAGAGTCCAGTCCATAGTGGATCTAGCATAATAGTGAGAGTCCAGTCCATAGTGGATCTAGCATAATAATGTGAGTCCATTCCATAGTGGATCTTACATAATATTGTGAGAGTCCAGTCCATAGTGGATCTAGCATAATAGTGAGAGTCCAGTCCATAGTGGATCTAGTTTAATAGTGTGAGTCCAGTCCATAGTGGATCTAACATAATAGTGAGAGTCCAGTCCATAGTGGATCTAGCATAATAGTGAAAGTCCAGTCCATAGTGGATCTAACTTTATATTGTGAAAGTCCAGTCCATAGTGGATCTAACATAATAATGAGAGCCCATTCCATAGTGGTTCTAGCATAATAGTGTGAGAGTCCTGTCCATAGTGGATCTAATTTAATAGTGTGAGAGTCCTGTCCATAGTAAAACTGTGAGGCCAGTCCATAGTGGATCTAACATAATAGTGAGAGTCCAGTCCATAGTGGATTCAGTTTGATAGTGTGAGAGTCCAGTCCATAGTGGATCTAGTTTATTAGTGTGAGTCCAGTCCATAGGGGATCTAACATACTAGTTTGAGAGTCCAGTACATATTGGATCCTGCATAATAATGAGAGTAAGTCCATAGTGGATCTAGCATAATTGTGGGAGTCCAGTCCATAGTGGATCTAGCATAATAGTGAGAGAGTCCAGTCCATAGTGGGTCGAACATAATAGTGTGAGAGTACAGTCCGTAGTGGATCTAGTTTAATAGAGTGGGAGTCCAATCCATAGTGGATCTAGTTTAATAGAGTGAGAGTCCAGTCCATAGTGGATCAAACATAATATAGTGAGAGTCCAGTCCCTAGTGGATCTAACATAATAGTGTGAGAGTCCAGTCCATAGTGGATCTAGCATAATAGTGAGACTCCAGTCCATAGTGGATCTAACATCATAGTGAGAGTCCAGTCCATAGTGGATCTAAAATAATAGTGTGAGAGTCCAGTCCATAGTGGATCAAACATAATATAATGAGAGTCCAGTCCATAGTGGATCTAACATAATAGTGAGAGTCCAGTCCATAGTGGATCTAGCATAATAGTGAGACTCCAGTCCATAGTGGATCTAACATCATAGTGAGAGTCCAGTCCATAGTGGATCAAACATAATATAGTGAGAGTCCAGTCCATAGTGGATCTAACATAATAGTGTGAGAGTCCAGTCCATAGTGGATCTAGCATAATAGTGAGACTCCAGTCCATAATGGATCTAACATAATAGTGAAAGTCCAGTCCATAGTGGATCAAACATAATATAGTGAGAGTCCAGTCCATAGTGGATCTAACATAATAGTGTGAGAGTCCAGTCCATAGTGGATCTAGCATAATAGTGAGACTCCAGTCCATAGTGGATCTAACATCATAGTGAGAGTCCAGTCCATAGTGGATCTAAAATAATAGTGTGAGAGTCCAGTCCATAGTGGATCAAACATAATATAATGAGAGTCCAGTCCATAGTGGATCTAACATAATAGTGAGAGTCCAGTCCATAGTGGATCTAGCATAATAGTTGGAGTCCAGTCCGTAGTGGATCTAGCATAATAGTGAAAGTCCAGTCCATAGTGGATCAAACATAATATAGTGAGAGTCCAGTCCATAGTGGATCAAACATAATATAGTGAGAGTCCAGTCCATAGTGGATCTAACATAATAGTGTGAGAGTCCAGTCCATAGTGGATCTAGCATAATAGTGAGACTCCAGTCCATAGTGGATCTAACATCATAGTGAGAGTCCAGTCCATAGTGGATCTAACATAATAGTGAAAGTCCAGTCCATAGTGGATCAAACATAATATAGTGAGAGTCCAGTCCATAGTGGATCTAACATAATAGTGTGAGAGTCCAGTCCACAGTGGATATAGCATAATAGTGAGACTCCAGTCCATAGTGGATCTAACATAATAGTGAGAGTCCAGTCCATAGTGGATCTAGCATAATAATGTGAGTCCATTCCATAGTGGATCTTACATAATATTGTGAGAGTCCAGTCCATAGTGGATCTAGCATAATAGTGAGAGTCCAGTCCATAGTGGATCTAGCATAATAATGTGAGTCCATTCCATAGTGGATCTTACATAATATTGTGAGAGTCCAGTCCATAGTGGATCTAGCATAATAGTGAGAGTCCAGTCCATAGTGGATCTAGTTTAATAGTGTGAGTCCAGTCCATAGTGGATCTAACATAATAGTGAGAGTCCAGTCCATAGTGGATCTAGCATAATAGTGAAAGTCCAGTCCATAGTGGATCTAACTTTATATTGTGAAAGTCCAGTCCATAGTGGATCTAACATAATAATGAGAGCCCATTCCATAGTGGTTCTAGCATAATAGTGTGAGAGTCCTGTCCATAGTGGATCTAATTTAATAGTGTGAGAGTCCTGTCCATAGTAAAACTGTGAGGCCAGTCCATAGTGGATCTAACATAATAGTGAGAGTCCAGTCCATAGTGGATTCAGTTTGATAGTGTGAGAGTCCAGTCCATAGTGGATCTAGTTTATTAGTGTGAGTCCAGTCCATAGGGGATCTAACATACTAGTTTGAGAGTCCAGTACATATTGGATCCTGCATAATAATGAGAGTAAGTCCATAGTGGATCTAGCATAATTGTGGGAGTCCAGTCCATAGTGGATCTAGCATAATAGTGAGAGAGTCCAGTCCATAGTGGGTCGAACATAATAGTGTGAGAGTACAGTCCGTAGTGGATCTAGTTTAATAGAGTGGGAGTCCAATCCATAGTGGATCTAGTTTAATAGAGTGAGAGTCCAGTCCATAGTGGATCAAACATAATATAGTGAGAGTCCAGTCCCTAGTGGATCTAACATAATAGTGTGAGAGTCCAGTCCATAGTGGATCTAGCATAATAGTGAGACTCCAGTCCATAGTGGATCTAACATCATAGTGAGAGTCCAGTCCATAGTGGATCTAAAATAATAGTGTGAGAGTCCAGTCCATAGTGGATCAAACATAATATAATGAGAGTCCAGTCCATAGTGGATCTAACATAATAGTGAGAGTCCAGTCCATAGTGGATCTAGCATAATAGTGAGACTCCAGTCCATAGTGGATCTAACATCATAGTGAGAGTCCAGTCCATAGTGGATCAAACATAATATAGTGAGAGTCCAGTCCATAGTGGATCTAACATAATAGTGTGAGAGTCCAGTCCATAGTGGATCTAGCATAATAGTGAGACTCCAGTCCATAATGGATCTAACATAATAGTGAAAGTCCAGTCCATAGTGGATCAAACATAATATAGTGAGAGTCCAGTCCATAGTGGATCTAACATAATAGTGTGAGAGTCCAGTCCATAGTGGATCTAGCATAATAGTGAGACTCCAGTCCATAGTGGATCTAACATCATAGTGAGAGTCCAGTCCATAGTGGATCTAAAATAATAGTGTGAGAGTCCAGTCCATAGTGGATCAAACATAATATAATGAGAGTCCAGTCCATAGTGGATCTAACATAATAGTGAGAGTCCAGTCCATAGTGGATCTAGCATAATAGTTGGAGTCCAGTCCGTAGTGGATCTAGCATAATAGTGAAAGTCCAGTCCATAGTGGATCAAACATAATATAGTGAGAGTCCAGTCCATAGTGGATCAAACATAATATAGTGAGAGTCCAGTCCATAGTGGATCTAACATAATAGTGTGAGAGTCCAGTCCATAGTGGATCTAGCATAATAGTGAGACTCCAGTCCATAGTGGATCTAACATCATAGTGATAGTCCAGTCCATAGTGGATCTAACATAATAGTGAAAGTCCAGTCCATAGTGGATCTAAAATAATAGTGTGAGAGTCCAGTCCATAGTGGATCAAACATAATATAATGAGAGTCCAGTCCATAGTGGATCTAACATAATAGTGAGAGTCCAGTCCATAGTGGATCTAGCATAATAGTTGGAGTCCAGCCCGTAGTGGATCTAGCATAATAGTGAAAGTCCAGTCCATAGTGGATCAAACATAATATAGTGAGAGTCCAGTCCATAGTGGATCAAACATAATATAGTGAGAGTCCAGTCCATAGTGGATCTAACATAATAGTGTGAGAGTCCAGTCCATAGTGGATCTAGCATAATAGTGAGACTCCACTCCATAGTGGATCTAACATCATAGTGATAGTCCAGTCCATAGTGGATCTAACATAATAGTGAAAGTCCAGTCCATAGTGGATCAAACATAATATAGTGAGAGTCCAGTCCATAGTGGATCTAACATAATAGTGTGAGAGTCCAGTCCACAGTGGATATAGCATAATAGTGAGACTCCAGTCCGTAGTGGATCTAACATCATAGTGAGAGTCCAGTCCATAGTGGATCTAACATAATAGTGAGAGTCCAGTCCATAGTGAATCTAGCATAATAATGTGAGTCCATTCCATAGTGGATCTTACATAATATTGTGAGAGTCCAGTCCATAGTGGATCTAACATAATAGTGAGAGTCCAGTCCATAGTGGATCTAGTTTAATAGTGTGAGTCCAGTCCATAGTGGATCTAACATAATAGCGAGAGTCCAGTCCATAGTGGATCTAGCATAATAGTGAAAGTCCAGTCCATAGTGGATCTAGTTTAATAGTGTGAGTCCAGTCCATAGTGGATCTAACATAATAGCGAGAGTCCAGTCCATAGTGGATCTAGCATAATAGTGAAAGTCCAGTCCATAGTGGATCTAACTTTATATTGTGAAAGTCCAGTCCATAGTGGATCTAACATAATAATGAGAGCCCATTCCATAGTGGTTCTAGCATAATAGTGTGAGAGTCCTGTCCCTAGTGGATCTAATTTAATAGTGTGAGAGTCCTGTCCCTAGTGGATCTAATTTAATAGTGTGAGAGTCCTGTCCATAGTAAAACTGTGAGGCCAGTCCATAGTGGATCCAACATAATAGTGAGGGTCCAGTCCATAGTGGATTCAGTTTGATAGTGTGAGAGTCCAGTCCATAGTGGATCTAGTTTATTAGTGTGAGTCCAGTCCATAGGGGATCTAACATACTAGTTTGAGAGTCCAGTACATATTGGATCCTGTATAATAATGAGAGTAAGTCCATAGTGGATCTAGCATAATTGTGGGAGTCCAGTCCATAGTGGATCTAGCATAATAGTGAGAGAGTCCAGTCCATAGTGGATCTAGCATAATAGTGAGAGAGTCCAGTCCATAGTGGGTCGAACATAATAGTGTGAGAGTACAGTCCGTAGTGGATCTAGTTTAATAGAGTGGGAGTCCAATCCATAGTGGATCTAGTTTAATAGAGTGAGAGTCCAGTCCATAGTGGATCTAGTTTAATAGAGTGAGAGTCCAGTCCATAGTGGATCTAGTTTAATAGTGTGAGAGTCCAGTCCATAGTGGATATAACATAATAGTGTGAGAATCCAGTCCATAAGGCAGTTTTTTCAAGGTTTATTGGCGCTCTGTACTTCTCCCACGGCCGTGTACTTGAAACCGATACAGATAATTTACGGGCTCCCCACATCTGCGGTCCTCTCCAAGGTTTCTCATTGTCATCCCACTGGGTTGAGTTTTTCCTTGCCCTTAGTGGGCTCTGTACCCAGGATATCTTTGTGGCTCGTGCAGCCTTTTGAGACACTTGTGATTTAGGACTATATAACTAAACATTGATTGATCGAGGTGAAGTTGCATGATTTCCCACGGCACACGAGTGCGCCGCGGCACGGTGGTTGAGAAAACACTGCGCTATTGGACCCAGTGCCGGGGTGTCTGCTGCCGTTGCTCCTTAAGCCAGCTCGTGTTGTCGCTCTCTGCCTGGGGGGGGGGGTTGGTTTATTTTTGATAATTAATCTCTCACTGCAAGCCCTAATTAATGAGAGCGCGTTAAACCCGCCCCGTAAATATGGAGCAGATCTGCTCTTTGGAGCTCGTCGATACGGGGATTACACGGCGCAGGAGAGTGGCTGGAACCACACTCCAATGTGAGCCATCATTGGAGGAAATGGAAGTGCCAGAGTTAAAAAAAAAAAAAAAAAAGTACTAATAATAAAAAAATGATGCAGCGGGACATGCTGGCTTTTTCTGGAGCCCAGCCCTGCCCACCGTGGAGGGGTGCTGACAGTTCTGGGTCACCGCGCGGCCTCGCCCCGCCCTGCCTGGCGGTGGATGGAGGACGGCGAGTGAAAAAATGGGGGCGGCTTATTGAGATAATAACGCGGCTCGCGCGGGTGACAGTTGTAAGCCGAGCGGCACGGCGCTTTAAGCCGCGCCGGGCGACGCTCGTCAGCTCCGTACAATCAGGAGTGGGCGAAAGCTGCCGGCTCAGGCGGGAGTGTATGCCGTGAAATAAGAGGCACCTAAATGTTTATTTTCATTTAATCATTTGCGCTCTCTGAGAAAAACGCCGTGTTACTTTTTTGTGTTGATTGTGTTGGCCCTGCGATGAGGTGGCGACTTGTCCAGGGTGTACCTCGCCTTCCGCCCGAATGCAGCTGAGATAGGCTGCAGCGATTCTCGCCTTTTAGAGGCGGGGCCTCAGTGATGTTGACTCCTGAATAAATAGGACGCGGGAGCTGAACCTTAGAGCGTAGGGCGAGACTGTGACTAAGTGTGCAGCTCCATGCGTTCTCCTCATGAGCTAAATTGAACTATGTCTCTGCATGATTCCTTGCTTCTTGTCTGATTAATAAATGTCATCAGTGTTTGAACCCGACACTCCTCCACATCAAGAGGAGCCAGATTAGGTGGTTCGGGCATCTGGTCAGGAGGCCACGGGGAAGACCCAGGACATGTTGGGAAGACTATGTCTCCCGGCTGGCTTGGGAACACTTCAGGATAACCCGGGAAGAGCTGGACCAAGTGGCTGGGGACTTGGACCTGCTTTGCATAATATATGTGACCACTCCTTTTAGATACGGCCTCAGTGATGTTGATTGTGGAACTCCTGAATAAATAGAGGGCCGCAGGAACTGAACCTTAGAGCGTAAGGCGAGACTGTGACTAAGTGTGCAGCTCCATGCGTTCTCCTCATGAGCTAAATTGAACTCTGTCTCTGCATGGTTCCTTGCTTCTTGTCTGATTAATAAATGTCATCAGTGTTTGAACCTGACACTCCTCCACATCGAGAGGAGCCAGATTAGGTGGTTCGGGCATCTGGTCAAGAGGCCACGGGTAGGACCCAGGACATGTTGGGAAGACTATGTCTCCCGGCTGGCCTGGGAACACTTCACGATAACCCGGGAAGAGCTGGACCAAGTGGCTGGGGACTTGGACCTGCTTTGCATAATATATGTGACCACTCCTTTTAGATACGGCCTCAGTGATGTTGATTGTGGAACTCCTGAATAAATAGATGGCCGCGGGAGCTGAACCTTAGAGCGTAGGGCGAGACTGTGACTAAGTGTGCAGCTCCATGCGTTCTCCTCATGAGCTAAATTGAACTCTGTCTCTGCATGGTTCCTTGCTTCTTGTCTGATTAATAAATGTCATCAGTGTTTGAACCTGACACTCCTCCACATCGAGAGGAGCCAGATTAGGTGGTTCGGGCATCTGGCCAAGAGGCCACGGGGAAGACCCAGGACATGTTGGGAAGACTATGTCTCCCGGCTGGCTTGGGAACACTTCAGGATAACCCGGGAAGAGCTGGACCTAGTGGCTGGGGACTTGGACCTGCTTTGCATAATATATGTGACCACTCCTTTTAGATATGGCCTCAGTGATGTTGATTGTGGAACTCCTGAATAAATAGGGGGCCGCAGGAACTGAACCTTAGAGCGTAGGGCGAGACTGAGACTAAGTGTGCAGCTCCATTCGTTCTCCTCATGAGCTAAATTGAACTCTGTCTCTGCATGATTCCTTGCTTCTTGTCTGATTAATAAATGTCATCAGTGTTTGAACCTGACACTCCTCCACATCAAGAGGAGCCAGATTAGGTGGTTCGGGCATCTGGTCAAGAGGCCATGGGTAGGACCCAGGACATGTTGGGAAGACTATGTCTCCCGGCTGGCCTGGGAACACTTCACGATAACCCGGGAAGAGCTGGACCAAGTGGCTGGGGACTTGGACCTGCTTTGCATAATATATGTGACCACTCCTTTTAGATACGGCCTCAGTGATGTTGACTGTGGAACTCCTGAATAAATAGGACGCGGGAGCTGAACCTTAGAGCGTAGGGCGAGACTGTGACTAAGTGTGCAGCTCCATGCGTTCTCCTCATGAGCTAAATTGAACTATGTCTCTGCATGATTCCTTGCTTCTTGTCTGATTAATAAATGTCATCAGTGTTTGAACCCGACACTCCTCCACATCAAGAGGAGCCAGATTAGGTGGTTCGGGCATCTGGTCAGGAGGCCACGGGGAAGACCCAGGACATGTTGGGAAGACTATGTCTCCCGGCTGGCCTGGGAACACTTCAGGATAACCCGGGAAGAGCTGGACCAAGTGGCTGGGGACTTGGACCTGCTTTGCATAATATATGTGACCACTCCTTTTAGATACGGCCTCAGTGATGTTGACTGTGGAACTCCTGAATACATAGAGGGCCGCAGGAACTGAACTTTAGAGCGTAGGGCGAGACTGTGACTAAGTGTGCAGCTCCATGCGTTCTCCTCATGAGCTAAATTGAACTATGTCTCTGCATGATTCCTTGCTTCTTGTCTGATTAATAAATGTCATCAGTGTTTGAACCTGACACTCCTCCACATCGAGAGGAGCCAGATTAGGTGGTTCGGGCATCTGGTCAACAGGCCACGGGGAGGACCCAGGACATGTTGGGAAGACTATGTCTCCCGGCTGGCTTGGGAACACTTCAGGATAACCCGGGAAGAGCTGGACCTAGTGGCTGGGGACTTGGACCTGCTTTGCATAATATATGTGACCACTCCTTTTAGATACGGCCTCAGTGATGTTGATTGTGGAACTCCTGAATAAATAGAGGGCCGCGGGAGCTGAACCTTAGAGCGTAGGGCGAGACTGTGACTAAGTGTGCAGCTCCATGCGTTCTCCTCATGAGCTAAATTGAACTCTGTCTCTGCATGATTTCTTGCTTCTTGTCTGATTACAAAATGTCATCAGTGTTTGAACCTGACACTCCTCCACACTGTGGTGGAATGGTCCAAAACTTAAACAGCAACAAAGTGGATTTAGTTCAAAAGTTGTATTTACCCTAAATCAAAAGTACAAGTTGGATTGAATTGCCAATGCAAACCGACAACGTTGTCCGGGGGATCTAGAGTCATGCAAAATCCATAAAAAAATCGGCCCACTGGCTTTTTATATATGTTTCCCTCATGTGTCAAGGTCTCGTTGTTTTGTAACTGCTTGCTCCACAACAACCATGGATCCCTTATTCATAACAAACAATCAAAACACTTTTTTAGAATGGTTAGCGCGACCACAAATTCAACTTTCCCCTACATATGCTCTTCCAGTGATTAAGAGGCTTTTAGATAGACTTTCTTTTTGGACTAAAACAGACACAAAATATGGTATAAAGGTCAGAAATTCCACTACAACACAGAGAGGAGCCAGATTAGGTGGTTCGGGCATCTGGTCAGGAGGCCACGGGGAAGACCCAGGACATGTTGGGAAGACTATGTCTCCCGACTGGCCTGGGAACACCTCAGATTCCCCCGGGAAGAGTGATGATGTGGCTGGGGAGAGGGAAATCTGGGCTTCTCTGCTTAGGCTGCTGCCCCCGTGACCCGACCTCAGCTAAGCGGAAGAAGATAATTAAGAACTTTTGTATTTTCACACCAATAATCGCACGTGAACCTTAGGGGTCAATGGTGCGCTTAGAAAATAATGATTCCTCAGTTAGGAACTCATCTTAAATGGCAATGTATTTGCTAAATGTCACATGCAATTAAAGCTGATAGTCCCACTACCAAAAAGGTCATAAGGCGGCTGTGGGCTGAAACACACACACACACATGCACACACACACACAGCGCACACTTCTAACCGCCCGACATGTTTTTCTGGTCATTGTGCTTTCAATTACACACATTAGGCTGATTAGATTTACATTCCTGGTTTTATGGTCGCTCTAATTGGCAAAGATGATTGCAAATTACGCAAGAGGGCGAGCGACTGTCTGTCACCTTGAAAGGCGCACGCCCGCCGCACCCCATTATCTGCTCATTTCGGGAAATTTAACAAGGCCGCGATTTTCTCCGCCGAACCCCCTCGACTTGGCATTTTGTGACCTTCGAGGTGGGACAAGCGAGTCTGTTTTTTTTTTTTACGGTTAATTAGCCACGGAGGGTCGGTGTCGTTCACGCCGCTTGTAATTGTTGTGCTTCATGCTTTGTGATCCCCCCCCCCCCACCAGGCCGCAGTACTACAAGGTGATCGAGGAATGCGTGTCGCAGGTGGTCCTGCACCGGAGCGGCATGGACCCGGACTTCGGCTACAGTCGACGGCTGGATGTGGACTTCACCCATTTAATTGGTACCTCCGTCTAATATGGTTTGAATTTATCCTTGGCGTCATAAAGCAGAGGTGTCCAAAATGCTATTTATTTTTTTAAACATCCTAAAACTAATTGACAAAACAATCACCTGCTGTACAATGTCTGCTCTCACTGGGATAAAGACTGATGCCATGTTTATATCTTCCTCTTTACACAAACTATTTATCATTTTTATTCCACATGCAAAATCTACCGGAGCAACCATTCTCCCGAATTTCTACCGAATTCCACCCAGACAACAATATTGGGGGCGTGCCTTAAAGGCACTGCTTTTGCGTGCCGGCCCAATCTCATAATATCTACGGCTTTTTACACACACAAGTGAATGCAAAAACATAATTGGTCAACAGCCATACAGGTCACACTGAGGGTGGCCGTATAAACAACTTTTACACTGTTACAAATTTGTGTCACACTGTGAACCCACACCAGACAAGAATGACAAACACATTTCGGCAGAACATCCGCACTGTAACACAACATAAACACAACAGAACAAATACCCACAACCCCTTGCAGCACTAACTCTTGCGGGACGCTACAATATACACGCCCCTACCATCCCATATTCCCCCAAACCTCGCCCACCTCAACCTCCTCATGCTCCCTCAGGGAGAGCATGTCCCAAATTCCAAAATGCTGTTTTGAGGCAAGTTAAAAAAAATAACGCACTTTGTGACTTTAATAATAAATATGGCAGTGCCATGTTGGCATTTTTTTCCATAACTTGAGTTGATTTATTTTGGAAAACCTTGTTACATTGTTTAATGTATCCAGCTTGGCATCACAACAAAATTAGGCAAAATATTGTATTAATTCCACGACTATATATATCGGTATCGATTGATATCGGAATCGGTATTTAAGAATTGGACAATATCGGGATATCAGCAAAAAAGCCATTATCTGACATCTCTAGTCGTCTCGTCGTTGGTAAAGAAAAATCCATAGATAAGCCGCAACTTTGTATAGGCTGCAGGGTTCAAAGCTTGGGAAAAAATATAGCAGTTTATAATATTGTAATTGTCAAAGTTTGTTGTTGACGAACCTCAAGATGCAGAGAAGGAGGCAGGGATTGAACAGGAAAACATGATTTAATTAACAAAAGGGTACTAACAAAAAGCGCGCACGAGGCGGATAACAAACTAAAAGAGCTAGCATGGGAGCTAGAAAACAAAAAGAGCTTAGCTTGGAAGCTAGCAAAAACAAAAGGGCCTAGCGTGGAAGCTAGCGGGTAGCGAACAGGAAAAGAGAAGTTGTTACTTGTAGAATGAAAACAAAACGGAAGCAGGGAACAAAAGACAGTAAGCTACAAACTGCTACCGAAATATAGCTTACCGCTACGCTGCAATGACACGACAGGAGCCACATTACACGACACGATGCTACAGGAGCGACAATACAATCCAATAATCCAGCACAGACTGGAAGAGAAAACAGGTCTAAATAGGTACGGGCTGATTGACACCAGGTGTGGCCAGGTGTCAATCTGGCCACACCACAGGAAACAGACAAAATAAGAGCGCTGACAAGGAAATACTACACACACAGAGGAAACAATGACAAATGCAGAGGAAAAAACTAAAACATAGTCAAACTGTCAGGAACAAGCCTGACAGTAATGGCTTTAAAAATGACATATTACTGGCCCTGCTGCATATTTAGATTTTTCAGTCCGAGGCCTTCAGTGGAAAAAAAGTTTGGACACCTCAGGTCATAAAGGTTTTAACTCGGCACTTTCACCAGAAAAACTTTGGTGTCGGTTTCCAAAAAAAAAAGAAGCCAAAACTTCCATGACGCTTGGAAAAACAACAACAACAAATCCGATAAACAATGTGGATGCCTGTGGTGTTGCAATGTTGTGTTGCTGTTTTGCAGAACAATGTGTGGACAAAGCCAAAGTTGAAGAGAGCGAGCAGAAAGCTGCAGAGTTCTCCAAAAAGGTGAGGCATTCATCACTTCAACGGCCGCCACCACCCTCCCCTCCACCCTTTGCTTTGCCGACTCCTATCAGGCAAGTCTTTTCTTCCGCAGTGCTCCCAGACAAGCTATTGATTTTCCATGCTTTAATCAATAGCTGGCTGCGACGCTACATGATCCGTATCAGCATTACGAGAATCAATGGCCGGCTTCTGATTTGTGCACAGTGCCAGACCTCCAGTTAAGTTTTCTGCAAGTGTTTTGATGCATCGAGAGGGCCCTCTTTGCGAAGCGCTTTAGCCGATATTAAAGTGAATTTTACACATCGTCTTACATGTTAACCCTTTGTGCAACACACGTTCCTTATGTCAGTGTGGGAAATTATGTCATTTCACCTTATTGAGTCCAAAATATTTTTTGCAAACCAGTAATTATTGTCTATGCTGTCAAGAGCTCGGCACAGTAACCGTGTAATACTCTTCCATATCAGTAGGTGGCAGCAGGTAGCTAATTGCTTTGTAGATGTCGGAAACATGGTTTGTCGTGACCACAATATGCAGACGGCAGCGGGAGGCAGCGTGCAGGTAAAAAGGTATCTAATGCTTAAACCAAAAATAAACAAAAGGCATTAGAGCTTAGGGATGTCTATGCAAAACGAAGCTAAAACTGAACTGGCTGCAAAGCAGGGTTTCCCACACATTCATTTATTTGTGGCGGCCCGCCACAAACGAGTAACGGCCGCTACAAATAGATTTATTTAAAAAAATAAAATAAAAATAAAAAATTTGGCTTTTGACTCGCTCGATCGTTCATAAAAGCAATGGGACTCTGTCTGTGAATGGAGCTTGTAGTTACAACTCCGGTGCAGTAGGTGGCGGTAGCCTACTATGCATTCTTCCAATGTAATTATATTCCAACTCCGCGTTCTTCTTGGCCATCGCCGCCGCCGCTGTATGTGTATATATATATATGTATGTGTGTGTATATATATATATATATATATATGTATATGTATATGTATATATATATATATATATATATATATATATATATATATATATATGTATATATATATATATATATATATATATATATATATATATATATATATATCATATTTTTGGAACTCAATTTTTTTCTTTCATTCTTGATCCGCAAGCACGGTAAAACCAATATATATATTTTTTTGTCAACTGTGTCAAAATCAATGTTGTCATGAATATACTGACCCATTCAAGGCTGAAATTACCCAACCTCAAATTTTCCTCTCTGCAACTTGTTTTTATAAATATTGCACATTGTGCATTTTCCCATTAATGAAAAAACAAACAAAAAAAGGTGTTGTTCTTAACAACATTGTTATAAAAGATTAAAAAAAAAAAAAAAACATTACACTATAATAATAACTTATTGCCAAAAGACAGGTCTGAAGTTGTTAAAAGATTTAATCTGCTGAAAGTGAAACAAAAAAAAAAAAAAATATATATATATATATATATATATATATATATATATTAGGTTTTAGTGGTTTATCTGTTATACAGTGCTCAATACCGGGATATAGCGGAATATACGTTAGTTCAGGAAAAAACACAAATGCTATTTCATCCCCATAAGCCTGTTTTGCAAGTTTCTCTGCTCTTCAGGGGATTTTATTGAATACAACTCATGGACGTATTGTAATTTCCCGCAATAATATATTTTTTTAGGGTGACGGCCTGGCTCTGTGTTGCCTCGAAATCGCTTGAAACGAAAGTGGTGCTCCTCACTTTGCAGAACACAGACTGTCTTACCTCCGCCAAAAAAGGTTAAATATAATTTACTTCACTTCACTTACGGAGAGATTTAAAGCCCAAAATAACCAATTCCTTTTTCCACGACTCGTCATAGATGTACTGTAAATTCCCGCATTGAACATTTATTTGGGGTGACGGGCTGGCTCCGTGTCGCCTCGGAAACGCTTGAAATGAAAGTGGCGCACTTTGCTTTGCAGAACGCCGACTTTCTTACCTCCGCCAAAAAATATTAGGTTTTGGCCTAGGTTTGTTTGTCTGTTAGCAACACAACTCAAACAGTTACAGACAGATTTAAAGCCCCCCAAAAAACATTTCCATTTATCCACGACTCGCCATGGAGGTACTGTAATTTGCCGCATTGAACATTTTTTTTGGGTTGCCGGCCTGGCTCCGTGTCTCCTCTGATAAGCTCGAAACTAAAGTGGCGCTTTTCGCTTTGCAGATCGCATACTTTCTTACCTCCGTCAAAAAAAGGTTAGGTTTTGTCCTAGGCTTGTTCGCCTGTTTGTTAGCAACACAACTGAACTAGTTACGGACAGACTTAAAGCCCATAATAACCAATTCCTTTTATCCACGACTCACCATGGAGGAACTGTAATTTCCCGCATTGAACATTTATTTGGGGTCACGGGCTGGCGCTGTGTGGCCTTGGAAACGCTCGAAACAAACGCAGACTTTCTTACCTCTGCCAAAAAAAGGTTAGGTTTTGGCCTAGGCTTGTTGGTCTGTCTGTTAGCAACACAACTCAACCAGTTACGGACAGATTTGAAGCCCAAAAAACCCCAATTCCTTTTATCCACAACTCGCGATGGAGTTAACTTAATTTCCTGCATTGAACATTTTTTGGGGGGTGACGGGCTGGCTCTGTGTCGCCTCTGAAACGCTCAAAACGAACCCAGACGTTCCTACCTCCGGCAAAAAAGACTAGGTTTTGGCCTACGCTTGTTTGCAAGTTTGTTAGCAACATAACTCAACCAGTTATGGACAGATTTAAAGCCAAAAAAAACCTATTACTTTTATCCACGAATCGTCAAGGAGTTACTGTAATTTCCTGCATTGAACATTTATTTTAGGGTGACAGGCTGGCTCTGTGTCACCTCGGAAACACTCGAAACGAACGCAGACTTTCTTACCTCCGCCAAAAAAGGTTAAGTTTTGGCCTAGGCTTGTTCGTTTGTCTGTTAGCAACATAACTCAACCAGTTATGGACCGATTTAAAGCCCACAAAAACAATTCCTTCTATCCATGAATCATCATGGAGGTACTGTAATTTCCCGCATTAAACATTTATTTTAGGGTGACGGGCTGGCTCTGTGTCGTCTCGGAAACGCTCGAACCTAAAGTGGCGCGCTTCGCTATGCAGAACGCAGACTTTCTTACCTCCGCCAAAACAAGTTAGGTTTTGGCCTAGGCTTGTTTGCCTGTTTGTTAGCAACAAAACTCAACCCGTTTCCAGTTATGGGGTTGTATAGCTCGGTTGCTAGATCGGCCTTGCCAGCAACTTGAGGGTTGCAGGTTCGATCCCCACTTCTGCCATCCTAGTCACTGCCGTTGTGTCCTTGGGCAAGACACTTTACCCACCTATTCCCAGTGCCACCCACACTGGTTTAAATGTAAACATTAGGGTTTTACTATGTAAAGCAGTGGTCCCCAACCTTTTTGTATCCGCGGACCGGTCAACGCGGACTGGTCCTTTTTTATTTTTCTTCTTTGTCATGAAAAAGGGACGTTTTTGTCATGAAAAAAGTAGGTTTTTGTGGTTGGTGCACTAATTGTAAGTGTACATTGTGTTTTGTATGTTGATTTAATACAAAAAAATATATATATATATATATTTTTATTATTTTTTTCTAATAAAAAATTCTTCTGCGGCCCAGTACGAATCGGGCCACGGCCCGGTACAGGGCCGCGGTCCGGTGGTTGGCGACCACTGATGTAAAGCACTTTGTGTTACCAGAGAAAATGCGCTGTATAAATAGAATTTACCTCACTTCACTTACGGAGACATTTAAAGCCCAAAATAACCAACTCCTTTGATCCACGACTCGTCATAGATGTACTGTAAATTCCCGCATTGAACATTTATTTGGGATGACGGGCTGGCTCTGTCGCCTCGGAAACGCTCGAAACGAAATTGGCGCGCTTCGCTATGCAGAACGCAGACTTTCTTACCTGCACCAAAAAATTGTTTGGTTTTGGCCTAGGCTTGTTTGCAAGTTTGTTATCAACATAACTCAACCAGTTATGGACAGATTTAAAGCCAAAAAAAACTATTACTTTTATCCACGAATCTTCAAGGAGTTACTGTAATTTCTTGCATTGAACATTTATTTTAGGGTGACAGGCTGGCTCTGTGTCACCTCGGAAATGCTCGAAACGAACGCAGACTTTCTTACCTCCGCCAAAAAAGATTAAGTTTTGGCCTAGGCTTGTTCGTTTGTCTGTTTGCAACATAACTCAACCAGTTATGGACCGATTTAAAGCCCACAAAAACAATTCCTTTTATCCACGAATCATCATGGAGGTACTGTAATTTCCCGCATTAAACATTTATTTTAGGGTGACGGGCTGGCTCTGTGTCGTCTCGGAAACGCTCAAACCTAAAGTGGCGCGCTTCGCTATGCAGAACGCAGACTTTCTTACCTCCGCCAAAAAATTGTTTGGTTTTGGCCTAGGCTTGTTTGCCTGTTTGTTAGCAACATAACTCAACCAGTTTCCGGTTATGGGGCAGTATAGCTCGGTTGGTAGAGCGGCCATGCCAGCAACTTGAGGGTTGCAGGTTCGATCCCCACATCCGCCATCCTAGTCACTGTCGTTGTGTCCTTGAGCAAGACACTTTACTCACTTACTCCCAGTGCCTCCCACACTGGTTTAAATGTAAACATTTGATTTTGGGTTTTACTCTGTAAAGCGCTTTGAGTCACTAGAGAAAAAGTGCTGTATAAATTATAGCCCAAAAGAACCAATTCCTTTTATCCACGACTAGTCATGGATGTACTGTAAATTCCCGCATTGAACATTTATTTGGGGTGACGGGCTAGCTCTGCGTCGCCTCGGAAACGCTCGAAACTAAAGTGGCGCGCTTCTCTATGCAGAACGCAGACTTTCTTACCTCCGCCAAAAAATTGTTTGGTTTTGGCCTAGGCTTGTTTGCAAGTTTGTTTGCAACATAACTCAACCAGTTACGGACAGATTTAAACCCCCCCAAAAAATCAATTATTTTTATCCACGACAAGTCCAAACACATTTCACTTCCTGTTTACGGCGTTCAACGCCCCCACCTTGTCAGAGATGTGTTTTTTGTTTTTTTTACAGATCCTGCTAACTCTAAAACCGCAGAAAAAAATGACACATACCAAGTTTCCCTTTGAAACGGTCAGACTTCACGGTATTATTGAGAAGACTTTGAAACAGAAATACAGAGGGTATTTATAATACCGTTACTTGTGACATTTTAATGAGTGGGTTCCTTTTAGATCCTTTGAGTATAGTCCGTCTTCTTGCACAAGGGTTAACGCGTACTATTAGAAGAGTCGGGCCCCCATAGTTGTGACACCGAGGCGCTCCCGGCTGTGTCTTTTCGAGGCCGTGTGCACCCTGCTGGGCCTGTGGAGTCATTGTGCTGACATGTCATGGTTTGTGCAAAGGTTAAATCCATCAACATGTATGAAAAGCAGTCCTGAAACCAAGAGAAAGGACAACAGGACTCCCGGGGATTTAAAGACCACAAATAGAAAGATTCCGCAGTGTAAAAAAAATAAAAATAAATAAGACTTTGTGTGTCTGTTGATGTGCCCTGAGGCCTGAGCTCCCTTTACGGAGACGCCCCGCCGCTCGCCAGCCCCGGCGTTTTTCATCACGGCGGTTATGCGTATGACATATCCGTGTCCTCCTTTCCTTTGCAGTTTGACGAGGAGTTCAGCGCGCGGCAGGAGGCCCAGGCCGAGTCTCAAAAGAAAGAGGAGAGAATCAAAGAGCTGGAGGGGAAGATCCAGGCCCTGGAGTCTCAGGTAAATCCACACAAACACAGAGAAAAGAGGACGGTTCCCTGGTTCTTTGCACTTGTGGCCCTTTCTGCTCGTTTTAGGGACTCCACTTTTCACCCTAAATGATGCACACTATTTCAAAGACGGTCAAATCGACCATGCCTTTCTATTCTGTGTGAGCTTTTTACGCAAACTAGCGACACCGGACGACAAGTTGTAAGAAGTAACGAGTTTTAAAGGCCTACTGAAATGAGATTTTCTTATTTAAACGGGGATAGCGGGTCCATTCTATGTGTCATACTTGATCGTTTCGCGATATTGCCATATTTTTGCTGAAAGGATTTAGTAGAGAACATCGCCGATAAAGTTCGCAACTTTTGGTCGCTAATAAAAAAGCCTTGCCTGTACCGGAAGTAGCAGACGCTGTGCGCGTGACGTCACGGGTTGTGGAGCTCCTCACATCTGAACATTGTTTATAATCATAGCCACCAGCAGCAAAAGCGATTCGGACCGAGAAAGCGACGATTTTCCCGTTAATTTGAGCGAGCATGAAAAATTTGTGGATGAGGAAAGTTAGAGTGAAGCACTTGAAAAAGAAAAACGTGACGGCAGTGGGAGCGATTCAGATGTTATTAGACACATTTACTAGGATAATTCTGGAAAATCCCTTATCTACTCATTATGTTATTAGTGTTTTAGTGAGATTATAAAGTCATACCTGAAAGTCAGAGGGCTGCGGTGACCGCCAGTGTCTCTGAGGGAAGCCATATGGAGGAGTCAAGAAAGTCGCAGCTGCCTTTTTGACAGCTGCTGCAGTAGGACGCAAACTCTGCTCAAGTCTCCGGTAAGAGCCGACTTAATATCACAATTTTGTCATCCAAAAACTTGCTGGTCGACATGTGGTAGAGAAACATGTTGGCTTGACCGCTCTGTCCCATATTAAAGCTTCACAACAAACAAAGGAACACCGGCTGTGTTTTGGTTGCTAAAGGCAGCTGCAGTCAACGGCTTTCCACCAACAGCATTCTTCTTTGACGTCTCCATTATTAATTGAACAAATTGCAAAAGATTCACGTGTTGCATGTTAATATTTTATCATTGATATATAAACTATCAGATTGCGTGGTCGGTAGTAGTGGGTTTCAGTAGGCCTTTAAAGTGAAAGTCAAAATCAGACTCAGGAATACTTTAATAATCCCCGAGGGGAAATTAAGAGTTTCAGCAAAATCCCATTCAAGATCAGGCAAACATTACAGGGAGAGAGAACAGGATCACTGACGGGTGAGAAAAAAATAATTAAATTAAAAAAAAATCAGTCCAACCCTGGGTACCTGGAGATGGGGTCCAGACTGAGGCCAAGGAAGGAAAAAAACCCTCATAGCCATAGCACACATAAGCATGTGTGTAAAAGGGAAACATTTTGAAGAATTTATCTGAATGTGCATGAACTATTTCTGTTCAAAATTGTTTGAAATTTCACTTTTTTTTTTCATGCTTGAAATAAGAAATTATTACTTTAAAAAAGTAGTTCCATACTTGTGAGTGTTGATGACACAGCTTGAAGTCCGCTCAAGTCTCCGGTAAGAGCCAACTTAATATCACAATTTTGTCATCCAAAAACTTGCTGGTCGACATGTGGTAGAGAAACATGTTGGCTTGACCGCTCTGTCCCATATTAAAGCTTCACAACAAACAAAGGAATACCGGCTGTGTTTTGGTTGCTAAAGGCAGCTGCAATCCACCGCCTTCCACCAACAGCATTCTTCTTTGATGTCTCCATTATTAATTGAAGAAATTGCAAAAGATGCAACAACACAGATGTCCAAAATACTGTGTAATCATGCGATGGAAAGAGACGACTTTTAGCCGTGAGTGGTGCTGGGCTAAAATGTCCGCTCCAACCAATAACGTCCCACTCATTTGTCTCTCATAGGGATTATAAATGATAGGCAGAATCCCAAAACAAAAGTGCAGTTCCCCTTTAAGTCCTGCCCTCGTAACATGTGTGATACTACCTCAGAAGCCGGGATATGAGTGGCTTGACCCTGTTAACTTATCCATAGCAGAGTGTTTTTTAAGTATTCATCTACCTTTTTTTTTTGTACACCATCTCAGTGTGAATTTATTGTATAAGAGTGCAAAAAAAAAACAGGCATGAGTGGCTGCAAGATCGTTTGATTTAATAAAGGGTCAATCTTCTTAAGTTGGATTTCTTGCATTGGAGCTTTTTCCGATGTAATCCTATCATCTCCGAGGTGGATTGCATTTCTTTTTTCCGGCCTTCGAAAAACATTTCTTGCCGAGCAAAAGCTTCAATTTTCCGGCGCTGGAAATGACTTCTTCCCCGGCCTTAACCCAATTCCGAGCACTTTTGGTTGTGTGTCTTGCGAGGGAAGCTCGCGGAGTTTGACGTGAAGCGATATTGAAAGATGGCACGGCCGCTGCATCTTTCACGTGTGTATAGCGCTGTTAGCACCCCCATAAATAGGGTGTTGTTGATGTCCTTGCACCAAAGTCAGTCTACACTCCATATATTCACTTCTTGGCTGCATTCACACATTCACCTCCTCACTCCCTTACTTCCCGATTCCTGCATGCCCGTTTTTACAAAACACGTTTCCATTTGAGTTGGGAAATTGTGTTTGATGTAAATATAAACGGAATACAATGATTTGCCAATCATTTTCAACCCATATTCAGTTGAATGCACTACAAACACAAGATATTTGATGTTCAAACTCTTCTTCTTCTTCTTCACTTCTACCGCTTATTCCCTTTGGGGTCGCGGGGGGCGCTGGCGCCTATCTCAGCTACAATCGGGCGGAAGTCGGGGTACACCCTGGACAAGTCGCCACCTCATCGCAGGGCCAACACAGATAGACAGACAACATTCACACTCACATTCAAACACTAAGGCCAATTTAGTGTTGCCAATCAACCTATCCCCAGGTGCATGTCTTTGGAAGTGGGAGGAAGCCGGAGTACCCGGAGGGAACCCACACATTCACGGGGAGAACATGCAAACTCCACACAGAAAGATCCCGAGCCTGGATTTGAACCCAGGACTGCAGGAACTTCGTAAACTCATATTTTTTTTTTTGGGGGGGGAAATAATAATCAACTTAGAATTTCATGGCTGCAACACGTGCCAAAGTAGTTGGGAAAGGGCATGTTCACCACTGTGTTACATCACCTTTTCTTTTAACAACACTCAATAAACGTTTGGGAACTGAGGAAACTAATTGTTGAAGCTTTGAAAGTGGAATTATTTCCTATTCTTGTTTTATGTAGAGCTTCAGTCCTTCAACAGTCCGGGGTCTCCGCTGTCGTATTTTACACTTCATAATGCGCCACAGATTTTCAATGGGAGACAGGTCTGGACTGCAGGCGGGCCAGGAAAGTACCCGCACTCTTTTTTTACGAAGCCACGCTGTTGTAACATGTGCTGAATGTGGCTTGGTATTGTCTTGCTGAAATAAGCAGGGGCGTCCATAGATGGCAGCATATGTTGTTCCAAAACCTGCATGTACTTTTCAGCATTAATGGTGCCTTCACAGATGTGTAAGTTACCCATGCCTTGGGCACTAATGCACCCACATACCATCATAAATGCTGACTTTTGAACTGTGCGTCAATGACAGTCTGGATGCTTCGCCTCCCCTTTGGTCCGGATGACACGATGTCGAATATTTCCCCCAAAAATTTGAAATGTGGACTCGTCAGACCACAGAACACTTTTCCACTTTGCATCAGTCCATCTTAGATGATCTCGGGCCCAGAGAAGCCGGCGGCGTTTCTGGATGTTGTTGATAAATGGCTTTCACTTTGCATAGTAAAGCTTTAACTCGCACTTACAGATGTCGCGACAAACTGTATTTAGTGACGGTGGTTTTATGAAGTGTTCCTGAGCCCATGTGGTGATATCCTTTAGAGATTGATGTCGGTTTTTGATACAGTGCCGTCTGAGGGATCGAAGGTCACGGTCATTCAATGTTGGTTTCCGGCCATGCCGCTTACGTGGAGTGATTTCTCCAGATTCTCTGAACCTTTTGATGATATTATGGACCATAGATGTTGAAACCCCTAAATTTCTTGCAATTGCACTTTGAGAAACGTTGTTCTTAAACTGTTTGACTATTTGCTCACGCAGTTGTGGACAAAGGGGTGTACCTCGCCCCATCCTTTCTTGTGAAAGACTGAGCATTTTTTGGGAAGCTGTTTTTATACCCAATCATGGCACCCACCTGTTCCCAATTAGCCTGCACACCTGTGGGATGTTCCAAATAAGTGTTTGATGAGCATTCCTCAACTTTATCAGTATATATTGCCACCTTTCCCAACTTTTTTGTCACATGTTGCTGGCATCAAATTCTAAAGTTAATGATTTTTTGCTCAAAAAAAATGTTTATCAGTTTGAACATCAAATATGTTGTCTTTGTAGCATATTCAACTGAATATGGGTTGAAAACGACTTGCAAATTATTGTATTCCGTTTATATTTACATCGAACACAATTTCCCAACTCATATGGAAACAAAGTTCTTAATTGGATAATCAGAATCGAAGGCTTCCTCACTCCCCCCATGATTATGTTTGCGTACTCTCTTTTATTTATTTATATGCTCCCTTGAAAAGAAGATACTGTATTTTCCAGACTATAGAGCACCCACAAAATTGTAGGGAAAAAATATGTTTTCATACATAAGCCGCAGATACACTATATTGCCAAAAGTTTTTGGCCACCAGGGCGGCATAGCTCGTTTGGTAGAGTGGCCGTGCCAGCAACTTGAGGGTTGCAGGTTAGATTCCCGCTTGTGCCATGCTAGTTATTGCCGTTGTGTCCTTGGGCAAGACACTTTACCCACCTGCTCCCAGTGCCACCCACACTGGTTTAAATGTAACTTAGATATTGGGTTTCACTATGTAAAGCGCTTTGAGTCACTTGAGAAAAGTGCTATATAAATATAATTCACTAATTCACTTCACCAGCCTTGACTCACATATGAACATGAAGTGCAATCCCATTCCTAACCCATAGGATTCAATATGATGTGGGTCCACCTTTTGCAGCTATTGCAGCTTCAACTCTTCTGGGAAGGCTGTCCACAAGGTTGCTGAGTGTGTTTATAGGAATTTTCCACCATTCTTCCAAAAGCGCATTGGTGATGTTGGTGGAGAAGGCCTGGCTCTCAGTCTCCGTTCTAATCCATCTCAAAGGTGTTCTATCAGGTTAAAGTCAGGACTCTGTGCAGGCCAGTCAAGATCATCCACACCGGACTATGTCATCCATTTCTTTGTGGACCTTGCTTTGTGCACTGTCATGTTGGAAGAAGAACGGGCCCGCTCCTAACTCTTCTCACTTGGTTGGGAGCATGGAATTGTCCATATTGCTTTGTTAGTCTGGGGCTTTCAAAGTTCCTTTCAGGAACTAAGTGGCCAAGCACAACTCTTGAGAAACAACCCCACACCATAATTCCTCCTCCACCAAATTTCACAGTCCGAAATGTACCGTTTTCCTTTCAAACCCAGACTTGTCCATCAGATTGCCAGATGGGATTCAGCACTCCAGAGAACGCGTCTCCACTGCTTCAGAGTCCAGTGGAGATTTGCTTTACACCACTACATCCAACACTTTGCATTGGGCTTTGTGATGTATGGCTTAGATGCAGCTGCCCGGCCATGAAAACCCATTCCATGAAGCTCTCTGCGTGTTGTGAGTGGGCTGGTTGGAAGGTCACATGAAGTTTGGAGCTCTGTAGCAACTGACTGTGCAAAAAGTATTTGCTTCGGCATCCACTGACCCCTTCTCTGTCAGTTTACGTGGCCTACCACTTGGTGGCTGAGTTGCTGTTGTTCCCAAACTTTTCCATTTTCTTATAATACAGCCGCCAGTTGACTTTGGAATATTTAGGAACAAGGAAATTTTGCGACTGGATTTGTTGCCCAGGTGGAATCCTATGACAGTTCCACGCTGGAAATCACTGAAAGTGGCCCATTCTTTCACAAATGTTTGTAGAAACAGTCTACATGCCTAAGTGCTTGATTGTATACACCTGTCCTGTGATTAGGACTTCTGATTCTGATCATTTTGATGGGTGGCCAAATATTTTTGGCAGTATAGTGTATGTTGTGAAATTAGTTATTTATATAACGGTAAATATACAGTATTTGGTAAATGTTTATTTTTTTACAAACTGTGTCTGTAACAGCAGTAAAACGGCTGATTCAACAAAACAGAAGTCATCGTCACAGACCCACTAGCTGCGGAAGCTAGCTCGCCAATCAGCTAAACAGACTCAATAACTCCACAGTGACATTTTGGTGAATTTACTATTAATCAGTCTACCCTAGGGCAGTTGTGGCTACAAATGTAGCTTACCAACACAGAGTGTGAATGTGGAGTAAATGAATGATGGGTTCTCAGTTTTCAGCGCTTTGAGTGTCTAAAAAAGTTCTGTATAAATCTAATCCATTATTATTATTATTATTATTATTACTGAGGAGTTTGTGAAACTGATACAATACCAAAATAATGCCATTGTAAGTTAATTATTCTCACACGGACACTTTCAAACACGTTAGCATATTAGCTAATGCTAATGACGCTAGCTTGATTACGTTACCATAGCACGTACAAATATGAATCAAAACACTCCTACAGACATCACACATGAGACGGTTTAGTAAGTATGAATTGTTTTAGTTATATTGTAAAACTTACAAACGTTGCTCAGAGTGATGAATGAAGAATCCGTACAAGACGGAACAGACCTTGCACTTCTGGTTTAGCGCACTAAACAGAAGGAATAAAGTGTAGACGTTCACCCCGCAGCACCGGGAGTGAGTGAACCCGTCCAAAAGATGGCACCACAGCACAAACAATAACACACCTTCTCAATTTTTTTGCCTTTGTTTTACTAAAAAAAAAAAAAAAAAAAAACTATTTGCGAAGAAAAATCCATAAATTAGCCGCGCCACTTTATAAGCCGGAGGGCTCAAAGCGTAAGAAAAAATAGTTGCGACTTATTGTCCGGAATTTACAGTATTTATTTTCAGCCAACACTGAAATTAGCAAACTGAAGGTATGGAACACAAAGTTACCTGAATGCATCATGTAATACTTTATCTAAATGTTCCCTTATATTATATTATTATTAGTTTTGTTTTTAAGTTCAAACAACAACAAACATAATAATAAAAATAATACCGTATAGTGATTTTATATATATGTATATATATATATATATATATATATATATATATATATATATATATATATATATATATATATATATATATATATCCATCCATCCATTTTCTACCGCTTATTCCCTTTTGGGGTCCACTTCCAAAGACATGCACCTGGGGATAGGTTGATTGGCAACACTAAATTGGCCCTAGTGTGTGAATGTGAGTGTGAATGTTGTCTGTCTATCTGTGTTGGCCCTGCGATGAGGTGGCGACTTGTCCAGGGTGTACCCCGCCTTCCGCCCGATTGTAGCTGAGATATATATATATATATATATATATGTATATATATATATATATATATAAACGTAAAAATATATATATTTGTTTTTTTTTTTTTTATGTTTTTTTTTTTTTATTCTAATTTTCCTGAGGGAACTCTCCTGAAGCAAATAATAAAGTTCTATCCATCTATCTATCTATCTATCTATCTATCTATATATCTATATATCTATCTATCTATCTATCTATCTATCTATCTATCTTTTTATTGTTATTTTAGCGATGGTTATTTATTTTTTTATTATTTATGTATAAAAACATAAAAATATGTATATTTTATTTTATTTTTTACTTTTTTTAATGTTTTTTTTATTTTTATTATTTTTATTTTCCTGAGGGAACACTCCTGAATCAAATAATAAAGTACTATCCATCTATCCATCCATCTATCTATCTGTCTATCTATCTATCTATCTATCTATCTATCTATCTATCTATCTATCTATCTATCTATCTATCTATCTATCTATCTATCTATCTTTCTATCTGTCTATCTATCTATCTATCTATCTATCTATTTATCTATCTATCTATCTTTTTATTGCTATTTTAGCGATGGTTATTTTATTTATTTTTTCTATTATTTTTGTTATGACAGGTTTGGACTTTGTTTTGTCATTTTTTCTCCATTTTATCTTATATCCTGTCCAGCGCTCTTATTTTGGTTTCCATTTCCTGTATGCCTCTTTTTTTCCACTATTCTGCTGGTTGCTGGTTTCCTCTCCTTTGCCTGATTGGCTAAACAGGACACACCTGTTCTTGCCCAGAACGATGGCTGCCAGTCCTATTGCTTGAGACTTCCTTTGCCCTTTAGTATTACTTTTTTACATTTATATTTTGTGCTGATAAATTATATTACCTGGACGTCTCCTGTTCTTGCATCTTGAAGTTCCAGTCCAACACAAAGGTAACAATTATTATCCTTGTTATTAATATTATTATCCTTATTGTTGCTGTTATTATTATTGATCATTTTACTGTCTCTACACTATTGTTCTTATTTTGTATGTTGTTGAGAACCTGCATTCGCTGCAGTGGACATTTGATTGTTTATTTTGTCAGAGTTAAAAAAATTCTGGAAAAAAAAAGCAATGTTTACACCGGGGGTTCTTAACCTTTTTGACCCCTGGGCCCAACTTTTCCATTACAGTGGAGCCTGAGACTCATTCAAATATCAACACTTAATTAGTCATCTTTTTTCTTGATTTAATTGTATTCTTTATTTATTTTAATTTTTTAATGAATTTATTAATCAATCCAACAAAACAATGCATAATAATAGCAGTGATTAAAAACGTTAGTAAAAAAAATAATAACAAAAAAAATGAACAATGCATTGCAACTAATATGCTTGATAACACACTATGTCCAATATTTTACACAAATATATAATAAGTCATATTTTGGTTCATTTAATACTTAAAACAAATTTCAATAATGGATCCCATACTCCAATATATGACTCATTATTATCAAAGTTTCTACTGATCTCCATAGCTTGTGTATACCAGTCAGTATGAGTTGGACTATCAACATCTATCCATTTTTTTAATATTACCCGTTTTATTATTATGCATATTAAAAGAAATGCATTTTTACTCTTTGATGACACGTTACTAAATAGACGGAGATCCCCAAGAATACAAGTTTGCAATTTAATTGGGATGTTTATATTAAGGAATGTGATTGCTTCTTTTGTTGTTTTCAACCATAACTCTTTTATTCTCCGACATTCCCACAATAAATGAACACGAGTTCCCTCAGCTGCCCGACACTTGGTACATATTTTGCTATCTACTACACCATTTTAAACAGCTGAGAAGATGTAAAATACAATCTATTCAATCACTTAAATTGAGTCAGCTTATCTTTAATGTTTCTAAAGGGCTAATTGGCATTTTTCTAAATATCATTACATGATATGTCTCTTTCATCTAAAATGTTTAAGTTCATCATCCATTTCTGAACACATGCATTTAAAGACATACTTTCAGAGGATATGCATTTATTTACAGCGTGTTTTAAAGAGATACAATTTAAAAAATGATTTCTGGATACATTATATTGATGTAATCGTATTCAATAATCATTTACAACCTTCTTACAGATTGCCACCTTGTCAAGTGATATGAAAACGTTTATTGATTACAAATGTTATTTATTTAACGCGAACATTAGGTTAAGGTCTGGCTGATTACAAAAATAAGTATAAACATACTGTATAAGAAGGAACTCATGAAAAAAATAATACACACAATAATATTGTGCTAAAATGAACTAAATTGTTTATTATATATATGTGTATATATATATATATATGTATATATGTATATATATATTTATATATATATATATGTGTATATATGTGTATATATATGTGTATATGTGTGTGTGTAAATATAAATACACATACATATATACATGTTTATATTTACACACATATATGTGTAAATCTATATATATATATATATATATATATATATATATATATATATACACACACACACATATATATATATATATATATATATATATATATATATATATATATATATATATATATATATATATATATGTACACACACATATATATATATATATATATATATATATATATATATATATATATATATATATATATATATATATATATATATATATATATATATATATATATATATATATATATATATGTGGGTGTAAATATAAATACAAATACATATATACATTTATATATTTACACACATATGTGTAAATCTATATATATATATACACACACATATATATATGTATATATATGTGTGTATATATATATATATATATATATATATATATATATATATATATACATACATACATACATACATACATACATACATATATACATGTATATATGTGTATGTATGTATATATATACATACATGTATGTATGTATATATGTGTATGTATGTATATATATACATATATATGTGTATATGTGTGTATGTATGTATATATATACATATATACATACATGTATGTATGTATATATGTGTATGTATGTATATATATACATATATATATGTGTATATATGTGTATGTATGTATATATATATACATATATATATGTGTATGTATGTATATATATATGTATACATATATACATATATATACATATATGTGTGTGTGTGTGTGTTATATATATATATATATATGTGTGTGTGTGTGTGTGTGTTTATAATACATATATATATGCCTTAGGCCAGCGAGTAGGCCTTACTGACTTGTGATCTGATTGGCTTTCTCAATTATCTATCAACTGTATGTTCCCCGTACACTTACAGTTCACAGACAGCCGCATGGTTCATTTTGTAGGCCTCGGGCAAATTTGGTACAGCATGGTAATACAAGTTAGCGGAATTGTGACTGGATAACAAATATATGAAGATAATATGAATAATTTTAGATATTTAGGGTGAATAAATACAGAAAATATATACTTAGGCCAGCAGAGATGGCCTTGCTGACCATGACAGCACACCACTTGGTATGCAGTCGTTATTAAAAGTCAGTTTTTTGCAATTTATTTAGATATTTTTTCAGGGTTGAATGAGTAGTCTAATTCTACTCACCCCACTGCTGCTTCCTTGTGACACATGCCTCACTGTGGCCCCCTGTGGAATGGCGGGAGTACTGCATACATGATCAACCCTTGTTTGAATGGTTTCAGCAAGCTGCCAGTTGAGTAAAACTACTGTATATGACAGCACTTTAGTATATATTAGAACAAAACGTTTTTTTAATTCAACCTGACAACCAATCTGGTGTCATTCCCAGGCCCGGGGTTCATACGGGTGCTCAAAAACCTTGAAAATGCTTGGATTTTAACATTGTGTTTTCAAGGTTTGAAGAGTGAGGTGCTTGGAAATGCTTGGAAATGTTAATCATATTTCTCGGCAGTCTGACTCCATAGGCTAATTAGAAAATGGGAAAAAAAAATCATATAAATGTCCTTAAAAATGAAAGCTTCACACTTGATCCGTCGGCTTTGCACGAGCCATTACATTAGGTTGTTGTCATGTAAATACGGCTCTGTGTCGCCCCCAAGAGGACAGTGGTGCATTGGTCTATCATGCCGGGAGGTTGTCGTTTTAATGACCATTGGATGGAAATGATTAGTCCGTTATTGTACTGTGAAAGTCATGCAATGTATAATTTGTAACCTTTTCCACCACTTAGCGCTGAGTTTATATGAATGATTTTGTGTTTTTTACACAGCATGGTTGCATGCATTTCTCGCTCTATTATTTCCATTGTCTGGCTACCTGAGTGAAAGCAAAACAAGTTAACTTTTGTCTTTTTGTTCATTTGTTATCATAGCCACAGTTATAAGGCTAGGATAGGATATCTCTTTATTGTCATTGCACAAGTACAACAAAACTTTGTTTTCGGCACAAACTTGTTCAAGATTAGACAAACAAACAGTGTACATGGTTACAAAGATGGGTTGCCATAAGGCACCCTGTGAAAGATGGTGAAAAAGGTAAACACTGGGGAAGGATGAGTAAAAAAATACAATCTAGACTGGGCTCCTAAGGGGGCCCAGTCTGGAGTGGGAAAAAAAACTCCATAGCAAAGCATATATACATTTTACAATGTACATCTTGAGATATCTAGCAACAGAGGGAAGGGAGTTCGGTGTCATTATGGTTGGCCGCAGCTCTCAGACGCTGACCATCCTTTCATCACCCCTGTGGGATTTGCATCTAGGGCGTTGGGTTGTGGGGGTGGGTTGTGTAAGCCTGCAGTGTGTCTGTTCCACGGCCTTGATGTATTGTTCAGTCGCTAGTCCAAAGTCAACAACAGGTGTGTAGACATGCTTAATGAAAGGTGACTGAGGTGTTGTGAAACAAACACAATATTTTCCTTGAAATTATTATCCTTATATTAATCAATCAATCAATGTTTACTTATATAGCCCTAAATCACTAGTGTCTCAAAGGGCTGCACAAACCACCACAACATCCTCGGTAGGCCCACATATGGGCAAGGAAAATTCACACCCAGTGGGACATCGGTGACAATAATGACCCAGTGGGACGTCGGTGACAATGATGACTATGAGAACCTTAGAGAGGAGGAAAGCAATGGATGTCGAGCGGATCTAACATGATACTGTGAAAGTTCAATCCACAATGGATACAACCCAGTCGCGAGAGTCCAGTCCAAAGAGGATCCAAGACACAGCAGCGAGAGTCCCGTTCACAGCGGAGCCAGCAGGAAACCATCCCAAGCGTAGGCGGACCAGCAGCGCAGAGATGTCCCCAGCCGATACACAGGCGAGCAGTACATGGCCACCGGATCGGACCGGACCCCCTCCACACGGGAGAGTGGGACATAGAAGAAAAAGAAAAGAAACGGCAGATCAACTGGTCTAAAAAGGGAGTCTATTTAAAGGCTAGAGTATACAAATGAGTTTTAAGGTGAGACTTAAATGCTTCTACTGAGGTGGCATCGCGAACTGTTACCGGGAGGGTATTCCAGAGTACTGGAGCCCGAACGGAAAATGCTCTATAGCCCGCAGACTTTTTTTGGGCTTTGGGAATCACTAATAAGCCGGAGTCCTTTGAATGCAGATTTCTTGCCGGGACATATGGTACAATACAATCGGCAAGATAGGCTGGAGCTAGACCGTGTAGTATTTTATACGTAAGTAGTAAAACCTTAAAGTCACATCTTAAGTGCACAGGAAGCCAGTGCAGGTGAGCCAGTACAGGCGTAATGTGATCAAACTTTCTTGTTCTTGTCAAAAGTCTAGCAGCCGCATTTTGTACCAACTGTAATCTTTTAATGCTAGACATGGGGAGACCCGAAAATAATACGTTACAGTAGTCGAGGCGAGACGTAACAAACGCATGGATAATGAATATTAATGTATAACAGTTTCGTTATTAAATGAGTGAAATTGACATTTCTTATCACATTATGCAGTTTACCAAGCACAAATACGGTGTGAATCAATCCGTGCTGTTCCATGTCATTGAGCGCTCTAAGTAAGAAAAAGAACAAGAAATGTGAAAAACAACACAAACACAGACACGTTTGCAAACACCGATGATGTTGAATAGTCACACTGCTTCATTTTCAATGCCCCATTCAGTTAATAAGAACTGCTGCTTCAATGTTAGCCTTAGGTTGTAGCAGATTGTCTGCATTTTTCCTACAGACAGCATTCTCTGACCTCAAACAACAAGGCTAGGGATTGATTCACATTTGAAGGACCCTGGAAAAAACTGGAAAATTGATCTTGAAAGTCCTTTTTAAAAAGTGCTTGAATTTGGCCATGAGAAAGGTGTCTGAACCCTGCAGGCCCAACACGTTGCCTCGCCCCGGTCTCCAGTATAAACTGTTTAAACGCTACTTGTTGGTACGACGCATTTAATTATGCATCTGAAGTAACACCCGATCGAGAGATGCGTTTTTGATCTCCGTGTGAGTTACTTGCGTCTGCCACTCAAATGTGATCTGAAGCGGCGAACAAAACAACCGTCTAACCCTCTCTGATGTTTGCGAGGGCGCTACTTCACACACACACGCACACACACACACACATACCGTTTATCATTTGGAATGGGGACCAAGTTTTTGATTATGACTTGTGGGGACCACCCTTTCTACAGGTTGTGGAGGCATAAGAAATAGGTCAAATGTCCACTGCCCAGTTAGCTCATACACTTCTTTAAATCTCTGGATTGATGAAGTAATGTGCTGATCATACATACATGGGGACCCTTGGGAAAAAGTGTTAATATGGTTCATGGGGGACCAAATTTAAATAATTTGTGTAATTCACACACATTTTTACGTGACTACTGAGGACCATTTAAAACAAATAAACAAGTTCAAATTAAATATGACGCTGCTGATCCGCTTGAGATGGTTTCCTGTGGACGGGACTCTCGCTGCTGTCTTGGAGCCACTATGGATTGAACTTTCACAGTATCATGTTAGACCCGCTCGACATCCATTGCTTTCGGTCCCCTAGAGGGGGGGGGGTTGCCCACATGTGAGGTCCTCTCCAAGGTTTCTCATAGTCAGCATTGTCACTGGCGTCCCACTGGATGTGGATTCTCCCTGCCCACTGGGTGTGAGTTTTCCTTGCCCTTTTGTGGGTTCTTCCGAGGATGTTGTAGTCGTAATGATTTGTGCAGTCCTTTGAGACATTTGTGATTTGGGGCTATATAAATAAACATTGATTGATTGATTGACATGATCCTTAGATCATGTCATACGACGTCCACAATTTTTGGAAACTGTGGACGTTGTGTCTTCAGGATCAAAGAGGAAAAGAACCATCCGGATTGTTATAGGCGCAAAGTTCAATTTCACAATAGTGTGAAAGCGCTCTGAGTACCTCGAAGGTAGAAAAACGCTATACAAGTATAACCCCACACATTCAAAACACGTACTTGCAGTCTAGATTGTCACTTTTGGATGTGTTTTACTGTACTTTTTGCGTACATTTTGCACGGTCGTATTTACAACCCGTTTTTTCACCGTGTCTGCAAAATGTTTGTTTCTGTTTCGGTTTCATTAAAATTTAAAGCAAATCCTGCACGTTGCTGCCCACTGCTCCCCTCACTTCCCAGAGTGTGATCAAGGGGATGGGTCGAATGCAGAGGACACATTTTACCACACTGAGTGTGTGTGTGAAAATCATTGGTACTTTAACTTAGGCATCTTCAGAATGGATCTGACTATCATTTAAAAAGGTTTCCCCTTAGGGTACCTTTTTTTGTGTCCCCATACCGTCAGAAGTCCCCTAAAGGTGACTGTGTAAACGCATTGCCGGAACACACACAAACACGCAAATGTGTGTCTGAATGAGTTTGTTTTGTCGTCCAATCCACACTTGACACTTTACCGAGCAATGTACCGATTAAGTAAGCATTGCAAGAAAACACACACACACACACACACACACATACTAGTTATCATTTGGAATGGGGACCAAGTTTTTGATTATGACTTGTGGGGACCACCCTTTCTAGAGGTTATGGAGGCATCTTTAAATCTCTGGATTGATGAAGTAATGTGCTGATCATACATACTGGGGACCCTTGGGAAAAAGTGTTAATATGGTTCATGGGGACCACATTTTAATAATTTTCATAATTCACACATTTGTACGTAGTAACTACTGAAGACCATTTAAAAAATTAAAAAATAAAGTAAAAAGTTCAAATTAAATATGACATGATACTCAGTTCATGTCATACAACGTCCACTATTTTTGGAAACTGTGGACGTTGTGTCTTCAGGAACAAAGAGGAAAAGAACCATCCGGATTGTTATAGGCGCAAAGTTCAATTCAAGTTCAAATTCGCAATAGTGTCAAAGCGCTTTGAGTACCTTGAAGGTAGAAAAACGCTATACAAGTATAACCCACAGATTCAAAACACTTACTTTCAGTCTGGATTGTCACTTTTGGATATGCTTTGCTGTACTTTTTGCGTACATTTTGCACGGTCATATTTATAACCCGTTTTTTTCACCGTGTCTGCAAAATGTTTGTTTCTGTTTCGGTTTCCCTACTTAAATGCACTTAGGTATCTTCAGGATGGATCTGACTATCATTTAAAAATGTTTCCCTTCAGGGGACCTGTTTTTTTTGTCCCCATACCGTCAGAGGTCCCCTAAAAGTGACTGTGTAAACAGAGCGATGTCCCCACATTGTCAGAACTCACAAACAAACACGCGACTGTGTGTCTGAACGAGTTTGTTTTGCCGTCTAATCCACACTTGACACTTAACCGAGCAATGTGCCCATTAAGTAAGCATTGCCTGAAAACAGACAAACACACACACACTGGTTATCATTTGGAATAGGGACCACGTTTTTGACTATGACTTGTGGGGATCACCCTTTCTAGAGGTTGTGGAGGCATAAAAAAATTGGTAAAATGTCCACTGCCCAGTTAGCTCATACATGTCTTTAAATCTCTTGATTGATGAAGTAATGTGCTGATCATTCTTACTGGGGATCCTGGGGGAAAAAAAGACTTAATATGGTTCATGGGGACCAAATTTAAATCATTTTGCATGATTCACACACATTTGTACGTGACTACTGAGGACATTGAAAAAAAAAAAAGCACGTTGTTTCTTCAGGAACAAAGAGGAAAAAGAACCATCCGAATTGTTATTGGTGCAAAGTTCAATTTCGCAATAGTGTCAAAGTGCTCTGAGTACTTTGAAAGTAGAAAAGCGCTATACAAGTATAACCCACACATTCAAAACACTTACTTGCAGTCTAGATTGTCACTTTTGGGTATGCTTTGCTGTATTTTTTGTGTGCATTTCTCACGGTCATATATTCACCGTGTCTGCAAAATGTTGTTTCTGTTTTGGTTTCACCACTTAGGTATTTTCAGAATGGATCCGACTATCATTTAAAAAGGTTTCCCTTTAGGGGCCCTGTTTTTTTTTGTTTTTTTTTTTGTCCCCATACCGTCAGAGGTCCCCTAAAGGTGACTGTGTAAACCAGGGGTGTCCAAACGTTTTCCACTGAGGGCCGCACACGGAAAAATTAAAGCAAGCGGGGGTTATTTCAATCAATCAATCAATCAATGTTTATTTATATAGCCCCAAATCACAAATGTCTCAAAGGACTGCACAAATCATTACGACTACAACATCCTCGGAAGAACCCACAAAAGGGCAAGGAAAACTCACACCCAGTGGGCAGGGAGAATTCACATTCAGTGGAACGCCAGTGACAATGCTGACTATGAGAAACCTTGGAGAGGACCTCAGATGTGGGCAACCCCCCCCCCTCTAGGGGACCGAAAGCAATGGATGTCGAGCGGGTCTAACATGATACTGTGAAAGTTCAATCCATAGTGGCTCCAAGACAGCAGTGAGAGTCCCGTCCACAGGAAACCATCTCAAGCGGATCAGCAGCGTAGAGATGTCCCCAACCGATACAGGCGAGCGGTCCATCCTGGGTCCCGACGAGCGGTCCATCCTGGGTCTCGACTCTGGACAGTCAGTACTTCATCCATGGTCATCGGACCGGACCCCCTCCACAAGGGAGGGGGGGACATAGGAGAAAGAAAAGAAGCGGCAGATCAACTGGTCTAAAAAGGAGGTCTATTTAAAGGCTAGAGTATACAGATGAGTTTTAAGATGAGACTTAAATGCTTCTACTGAGGTAGCATCTCGAACTGTTACCGGGAGGGCATTCCAGAGTACTGGAGCCCGAACGGAAAACGCTCTATAGCCCGCAGACTTTTTTTGAGCTCTAGGAATCACTAATAAGCCGGAGTCTTTTGAACGCAGATTTCTTGCCGGGACATACGGTACAATACAATCGGCAAGATTTGATATGTTTTTATTTCAAAAACCAATACAATATATGTGTAGAAATATACATTTAGGCCTCCACTCAGGCTTGATCCTAGGGACCCCAAAGGATTTTGGTCAAAAAATATTTAAAATGTGTCATTATTTTGTATTATTGTTATTCAAGGTTTAAATCTCTAGATCAACATTAAGTCTATCCGTCAATATAACGTTTTTAAAGATTAAATTTGTATGCCCTTTTTGTCAAAGAAAACCCTGTTTTGTTATGGGGAAAAAACACAAAAATATGCAATAGTTTCCCCCAATAGAATTTTAAAGTGTAATAATTGAGATTATAGAATAATTGGAGCCTTAAAAATGTCAACACATAACACCATTGATTTCAATTTGTTATTGTTTTTTTTTTAGCAATGACACACACAAAAAATCACACTAAAATTATTGGGGATCCAAAAGGGTCCTACTCATTAAAAATATATATATATATATTTTGTACTGTTTACTTTAAACACAATCGTCTTGAGATCAAGTTCAGATCCATTTGTCAATTATAACTTTTATTGTTTGTGTGTTTTGTTTGTTCTTATTAGGCCCTTCTTTAGAAAAAAAAAAAACTTTGTTTTTTGTATGGCAAAAACAAAATATGCAACGTTTTCCCACAAACAAATATCTCAAAGTGGAATATTTAATGTGACATTGATTCTGATTATTATTTTTTTAAAGAAAATACCAGCCTGCATGGCAGCTTTGTGTTATTATAGTAAACATTGCAACATTTTCTTGTCACATTTCACCTGTTTACTCTTTTATACCACTTTTTCTGTTTTTAATTGTTTTAATCTTATTTTTAGAACAAGCTTAGGGCCGTTAAAAAATTACCCGCGGGCCGCAAATGGCCCCCGGGCCGTACTTTGGACACCCCTGGTGTAAACAGAGCGATGTCCCCACATTGTCAGAACACACAAACACACACTCAACTGTGTGTCTGAATGAGTTTGTTTTGCCGTCTAATCCACACTTGACACTTAACTGTACGAGCATGGCGCCTTTAAATGTGCGCGAGGACACACGTGCAGGTCTCTCCCGCTTTATTTTTTGTATATACCTCATTCCGCAGAACGGGAATAAAGTGGAAGCCAACCCTCACCTTTCATCTTGCGAGGATGGCTGTCAGACATTAGAAGGCGCACGCTTCTCCTCACCTTGTTTACGAGGAAGCCACGTTTAATGAGTCGCCGTCCAGCAACTTTGGCATTGTAACAAGACTGTTTGATGTGCCTTCTTGATTATCCCCCAAATGATTTGAGTGGGCGCCGTCGCCTCTCAACATCAACAAAGGGACACGGGAATCACGACGAGTGGGAATAATCACGCCTTCCCACCTCCCTGCGCCCCAAACCTCTGCTGCCGCTGCGAAAAAGGGAGAAAAAAAAAAAGGAAGCCATTCGCTGAAATTGCGACGTGATGAATAATGGAGCACTGCGGTAGTACACAGCGGAACCTTCCGCCTTGCCATTAATAGCTTTTAACAAGCTGACAGTCTCCTCGCCGACCTCACTTGGACCCCCGGGTGGGGCTGGCGGTCTACCGTGGTCAACCTGACTCCCGCCTCACACACACACTGGAATTTAATTTCATACACTCCAATTATGATATAATTTAACGCCGCTGAGTTTTTCTCTGAGAGGATGAGACCAAAAAGCCCACCGGATACCAAAAAATAAAAAAGTTCCCCTTTGATCATGCGATAAATCACTTTAAGACTGTTTACTTTAGACTGCAATTTAATGCACATTAAATATTTAGACAGTCCTTTGTTGAAATCATTTGCACAAACTGTGGTCCCCAACCTTGCCTGCTTAAAAGGGACCTCTGATGGTTTTAATCCACATTTATATATGTATATATGTATGTATATATGTATATATGTATGTAGGCATGTATGCGTATATATATATATATATATATATATATATATATATATATGTGTGTGTATATATATATATATATATATATATATATATATATATGGCTTCACGGTGGCAGAGGGGTTAGTGCGTCTGCCTCACAATACGAAGTTCCTGCAGTCTTGGGTTCAAATCCAGGCTCGGGATCTTTCTGTGTGGAGTTTGCATGTTCTCCCCGTGAATGCGTGGGTTCCCTCCGGGTACTCCGGCTTCCTCCCACTTCCAAAGACATGCACTTGGGGATAGGTTGATTGGCAACACTAAAATTGGCCCTAGTGTGTGAATGTGAGTGTGAATGTTGTCTGTCCATCTGTGTTGGCCCTGCGATGAGGTGGCGACTTGTCCAGGGTGTACCCCGCCTTACGCCCGATTGTAGCTGAGATAGGCGCCAGCGCCCCCCGCAACCCCAAAAGGGAATAAGCGGTAGAAAATGGATGGATGGATGGATATATATATATGTATATACTGTATGTATACATGATATATACACATACATTCATGTAAAATGTATGTATATATGTACTGTAAATATATACATATATACACACATATATGTATGTGTGTATATACGTGTACAAATGTGTGTGTGAGTGTGTGTGTGTGTGTATATACAAAACCCAAAATGTCCTCCAAACAAGGCGGCTCTTGTACAAAACCCAAAATCAGTGGAGTTGGCACGTTGTGTAAATCGTAAATAAATTAAAAAAATACAATGATTTGCAAATCATTTTCAACTTATATTCAATTGAACAGACTGCAAAGACAAGATATTTAACATTCCAACTGAAAAATTTAGTTATAGCTAATTTTGGATGTTTCAAAAAAGCTGGCACGAGTGGCAAAGAAGACTGGGAAAGTTGAGGAATGCTCATCAAATACTTAATTGGAACATCCCACAGGTGAACAGGCTAATTGGGAAGAAGTGGGTGTGATATGTGAATCTGGGCTAACCATTAACTACTTATGTGGAAGGGGGCAGGAAATATACAATGTTCCTGTTCCTTCTCAAGCTTAGGTGTGTAAATGTGTTTTGTTGTTAGAGTTTAATTGTATATTGATCAAAAATGCACATCAATGAAGGAGATACATAAAAAAAATGAATGAATGAAGGATTGGGTATGAAAGCAGCGTCCATGAAATGCTCAGTCTTTCACAAACAAGGACGAAGCGAGGGTCAGCACTTTGTGAACAAATAGTTTAAGAACAACATTTCTCAACCAGCTATTGCAATGAATTTAGGGATTTCACCATCCACGGTCTGTAGTATCATCAAAAGTTTCAGAGAATCTTAAAAAAAAAAATGCCTGGCTGAAAACCAACATTAAATGCCTGTGATATTCACCGTGTAAAGGATATCACGACGTGGGCTCAGGAACACTTAAGAAAACCACTGTCAGTAACTACAGTTTGTCGCTAGATTTGTACGTACAAGTTAAAACTCTACTTTTCAAAGCCAAAGCCGTTTATCAACAACACCCAGAAACGCCGCCGGCTTCGCTGGGCCCAACCTCATCTAAGATGGACTGATGCAAAGTGTAAAAGTGTTGTGTGGTCTGACGAGTCCACATTTCAAATTGTTTGTGGAAACTGTGGACGTTGTGTCTTCCAGAACAAGGAGGCAAAAAACCATCTGAATTGTTATCGGCCGCATTGAGTTAAAACAATTTGTGTGCGTGTGCGTGTGTGTGTGTGTGTGTGTGTGTGTGTGTGTGTGTGTATATATATATATATATATATATATATATATATATATATATTCCTTGCGTACTAATTAACTGAGAGAGTGCACACTTGATGTCACGTTATGGATGGAAAAATGCACTTTTAGATCACATGATTTGCCTGAGCGGCTTGGAGACACGAACAGTAACAAGCTGTAGAAAAAAAAAAAAAAAAAAAAAAAAATATATATATATATATATATGTATTTTTTTTTCCAACACCCCCATATGTATTAAAGAAACAACAACTAACAAACAGCTGCAGCATAATAAGTACAATGTTTATATTATTAAGACTTTCTGGGGCCCAACAAAAAACAAAACACGCCATAAACTATGGAACGTCTTTGACTTGCAACATTAATGGCAAATGCAAAAGTTTGACAATTGCACAACGTTTTGTCTCCCCGCCTATGTTTAATGAGAACTATTAGTTGAACACGAAACATTTTTGCCATTATCAAAGAAAAATCCGTAAATTAGCCACACCATTTTATGAACTGCAGGGTTCAAAGCGTAGGGGGGGGAAATATCGGCTTTTAGTCTGGAATTTAGAGTATGATAAATATTATCCTAACCCTACTTAGTATGAAACTAAACTTTTTGTTCCCTCCCTGCAGAGGGAAAGTGAATACCGTTTTTGTTAAGGCAACATGAAAGGTGGCCTCTTGAAGGATGTGGGCCAGAGGTTCTCAAATATCAGAAAAAAACTCGCCCAACATTAAAATACAGTAGCGTAGTAGCCCTGAGCATTCAATAAAAAAACAAGGCAGAGGTCTGATTTGTAGCATTTACACTGTTTAAACAGTAACACTGTGTTTGAATATTTAATCAAGTGATTTTTCTGGCGTACCACTTGATCCCGGGTGTCAAACTCAAACACAGAGTGGGCCAAAATGTTAAACTGAACAAAGCCGCGGGCCAAGGTTGAACAAATTAACCTTTTAATAGGGACCCAAACTAGTTTCGCATTGAATATTGAACGAGCAAGGCTTGTATAACTTTATAGTGACATGCAAAATCTATTTTCAAATATTGTAGCATCCCAGAAGAGTTAGTGCTGCAAGGGGTTCTGGGTATTTGTTCTGTTGTGTTTATGTTGGGTTACGGTGCGGATGTTCTCCCTAAATGTGGTTGTCATTCTTGTTTGGTGTGGGTTCACAGTGTGGCGCATATTTCTAACAGTGTTAAAGTTGTTTATACGGCCACCCTCAGTGTGACCTGTATGGCGGTTGACCAAGTAGGCCTTGCATTTACTTGTTTGTGTGTAAAGTCCGCATATGGTAATGTTTGTATGGAGAAAAAGCGGACGGGATGACAGGTTGTAGAGGACGTTGAATGCAGTGCCTCTAAGGCACGTCCCCAATGATGTTGTTTGGGTGGAAATGGAAATAAATTTGGGACAATGCTTGCCCCGGGTGATTTTCGGCAAGGGCACTGAAATTCGGGAGTCTCCCGGGAAAATCGGGAGGGTTGGTAAGTATGAGTATTAGCGGTGAATACGGTGTTTTAATACCGGCGGGCCAGCTCTAATGTGTTTTTGATATTGCCTCAAGGGCCAAATTAAATTACACGGTGGGCCAAATTTGGCCCGCGGGCCAGAGTTTGACACCCATGCACTAGATGGAGCCCACGTACCACTTTGAGGGTTCTCTGATACGCGTGTGGTCGGAGGCGGGACTTAAATAATGAATAGAATATTGCAGTCTGTGCAGTCTAAAGTCACAACCTGCTGTGAACAACACAGTCTGTGTTGTGGGCAACAGAACAGCCCGGGCTCATCAAACTAGAATATATCAACTAACAAGTGTCGGGAAGTGTTTTGCACCCCCCCCCAAAATAAATAAATAAAACGGAATCTAATTGGAAAGAGAATTGTTTTGAAGTTGTGCACCTTTGCTGTGCTTTCATGCCGATATGCCTTTTGAAAATGAATTACGTCAGGGTTCCCCAACTTTTTTTTCCACCAGGGAGTGGTTTAATGTATACATTAATTTTACGGACCGGCTTTCTACATGTGGCAGATAAAAACAGCAAAAAAAAATGTGCCTTTGGCTACAATCTGGGACATTAACATTTTATATGTCCAATAATGTGCATTGTCGCTCGTACTATAACACAGGATACACACATACCTGCTGGCCCCACTATGGACTGGACTCTCAGTATTATGTTAAATCCACTATGGACTGGACTCTCACAATATTATGTTAGATACACTATTGACTGGACTTTCACAATATTATGCTAGACCCACTCGACGTCCATTTCATCTGGTCTCCCCTAGAGGGGGTAGGGGGGTCATATGTGCGGTCCTCTCCAAGGGTTCCTCATAGTCATTCTCATTGACTACTTGGCCCCACTATGGACTGGACTCTCACTATTATGTTGGATCCACTATGGACTGGACTCTCACTATTATGTTAGATCCACTATGGACTGGACTTTCACAATATTATGTCAGATCCACTATGGACTGGACTTTTATAATATTATGTTAGATCGACTATGGACTGGACTTTCACGATATTATGTTGGATCCACCATGGGCTGGACTCTCACTATTATGTTGGATCCACAATGGACTGGACTCTCACTGTTATGTTAGATCCACTATGGACTGGACTCTCACAATATTATGTTAGATCAACTATGGACTGGACTCTAACACTATTATGTTAGATCCACTATGAACTGGACTCTAACACTACTATGTTAGATCCACTATGGACTGGACTCTAACACTATTATGTTAGATCCACTATGGACTGGACTCTAACACTATTATGTTAGATCAACTATGGACTGGACTCTCACTATTATGTTAGATCCACTATGGACTGGACTCTCACTATTATGTTAGATCCACTATGGACTGGACTTTTATAATATTGTGTTAGATCGACTATGGACTGGACTTTCACGATATTATGTTGGATCCACAATTGACTGGACTCTCACTATTATGTTAGATCCACTATGGACTGGACTCTCACAATATTATGTTAGATCCATTATGGACTGGATTCTCACTATTATGTTAGATCCACTATGGACTGGACTTTCACAATATTATGTTAGATCCACTATGGACTGGACTTTTATAATATTATGTTAGATCGACTATGGACTGGACTTTCACGATATTATGTTGGATCCACAATGGACTGGACTCTCACTATTATGTTAGATCCACTATGGACTGGACTCTCACTGTTATGTTAGATCCACTATGGACTGGACTCTCACAATATTATGTTAGATCCACCATGAACTGGACTCTAACACTATTATGTTAGATCCACTATGGACTGGACTCTAACACTATTATGTTAGATCCACTATGGACTGGACTCTCACTATTATGTTAGATCAACTATGGACTGGACTTTTATAATATTGTGTTAGATCCACAATTGACTGGACTCTCACTATTATGTTAGATCCACTATGGACTGGACTCTCACAATATTATGTTAGATCCACTATGGACTGGACTTTTATAATATTATGTTAGATCGACTATGGACTGGACTTTCACGATATTATGTTAGATCCACAATGGACTGGACTCTCACTATTATGTTAGATCCACTATGGACTGGACTCTCACTGTTATGTTGGATCCACTATGGACTGGACTCTCACGATATTATGTTAGATCCACTATGAACTGGACTCTAATACTGTTATGTTAGATCCACTATGGACCGGACTCTCACTATTATGTTAGATCCACTATGGACTGGACTCTCACATTATTATGTTAGATCCACTATGGACTGGACTCTCACATTATTATGTTAGATCCACTACGGACTGGAGTCTCACTATTAAGTTAGATCCACTATGAACTGGACTCCCACTATTATGTTAGATCCACTTGGACTGGACTCTCACTATTATGTTAGATCCACTATGGACTGGACTCTCACAATATTATGTTAGATCCACTATGGACTGGACTCCCACTATTATGTTGGATCCACAATGGACTGGACTCTCACTATTAAGTTAGATCCACTACAGACCGGACTCTCACTCTTAAGTTAGATCCAATTTGGACTGGACTTTCACAATATTATGTTAGATCCACTATGGACTGGACTCTAACAATATTATGTTAGATCCATTATGGACTGGACTTTCACATTATTATTCAAGACCCACTCGACGTCCATTTCATCCGGTCACCCCTAGAGGGGGTGGAGGAGTCACCCACATCTGCGGTCCTCTCCAAGGTTTCTCATAGTCATTCTCGTTGACTATTTGGCCCCAAAATGGACTGGACTCTCACTATTATGTTAGATCCACTATGGACTGGACTTTCACAATATCACCCACATCTGCCGTCCTCTCCAAGGTTTCTCAGTCATTCTCATTGACATCCCAGTGGGTTGTGAGTTATTCCTTGCCCTTATGTGAGATCTGAACCGTGGATGTCGTTGTGGCTTGTGCAGCCCTTTGAGACACTTGTGATTTAGGGCTATATAAATAAACATTGATTGATTGATTGATTGATTGATTGACATACATGTACATATATAGTACAGGCTAAAAGTGTGGACACACCTTATTTAATGCATTTTCTTTTTTTTTCATGACAATTTACATTGTAGATTGTCACTGAAGGCATCAAAACTATGAATGAACACACATAGAGTTATGTACTTAACAAAAACAAAGTGACAACTGAAAGCATGCTCCATCCTATTTTGCCGATTGTATTGCACCATATATGTTCAAAGGACTCCGGCTTATTAGTGATC